>NC_090442.1:652298299-652601330 GCF_031143425.1 Pleurodeles waltl
TCGGACACTCTCCTGCAGTAGATCAGGAGAATAGGGTAGCCACTTTGGGTGACATTTGTTTTCGAAAAAGATATCTGTTGGAAGGCTATAAGGATAAAAGGTTCAGAACTTTATTAATGTCTTAAACTAACGAGTGCCTTTGTTTCAGCGGGAGAGGGAACCCAATCCTCCTGAGCAATTTGCTAACCAAGGGATGTTCCCTGACCTACCCACCAAAGCATGTCCATCAGAAGTTGCTGATCAAAAGGTATCGACTGATCTGCATGCAAGTCCCTCCAAAGTGAAAGAAGTGAGGAAACTTGCCATTGAGCACTATAATCCTCCACGCCATGAGCTGGAGTGTCCCGTCCATTGCTAGATAATGGGTATTCCCAGAGGGATCACTGAGGAGAGACGGATCTAGGAGTAGATGTATTGGAAAATCCCAAGAAAGTTCCATCAGAACTGGAAACCATACTTGCGACTTTCGCATGGGGGTCACCACCACCAGGTCCACTGCCTGTGTGAATGGGTGTACTGCCAGTCTCATTATCATAGCACAGGGTGGAAAGGTGTAGTACTTTCCTTTGACCAGTCCTAAAGGAAAGCATTGGTCACCTCCACTCTGGGATCCAGTCTCCAACTGAACTAACAGGGAGTTGGTGGTTAAGTCAAGACACAAAAAGATAGGTCGTGAGTGGTCCCCACTGAGCTGCAAAGGCTAGAAATATTGTTGGAAGCAACTTCAAGAGAATAGAGTCCCGAAGCTGGTGCGACTGCAAGTCCGCTACCCGATTGACCATCCCTGTGTGGTGTTCCTCTGTCACTGAGATGTTGTGTTCCAGGCACTACTCCCAAAAGTCCTTGGCCATATGGGAGAGTTCTCTGGACCCAGTAGTTCCGATGTGGTTGATATAGTGGACCTCTCCTACATTGTCCATCATCAGAAGGATGCAGCACTGAGCCCATGAAGGAACCTGCCATTAATTCCAGGCAGTTGATGTGAAGGGAATGTGGTGCAGCAGACCCACTGCTGCCTGTGGTGAATTCCCCACATCGTTCACTCCAGCCAGTGCCGCTGGCCTCAAACTGGATTACTAGATCTGCGTTGGAGCTGAAGATGGCGAGGCCATTCCAGGCGTCCATGTGGGTAAGCCACCAGCAAAGTTCTTCCTTGGTCTCTTCCGAAAAAGGGAGAAATTGGGAATAAGTGAGACCGCAGCAAAGATGAGATGCTTTCAGTCTCTGGAGGGCCAGAAAATGTAAGGGTCCTGGAAAAATGGCCTAGATGGAAAACAAAAGGAGACTGATCACACTAGCGATCTGACAAAGAGAGGTCTTCTACTTAGTCAGGGTTCAGCATACCTCATGTCGTATCTTGGCCATCTTCCGAGAGGGACGACTCAGAGTAGACTTCACAGAGTCTATCACAAAGCCCAAGAAGGTCAGAGTTCGAGAGGGGGTCAAGGCAGCTTCCTCGCGATTGATGATTATCTTCATGAATTGTAGGAGTTATACTGCCCAGGGGGTCGAGGATAGGCTGAAGAGGAGGCTGCTGAATTTAAAAGTTTGGCCCTGCCATTGAAATTGGAGGATGCTTCGCGTGAAGGAAAGGTATGGATCATTTTCAAAACCGTCCTTGAGTCCAGGCATACCAACCAGTCATTGGGTCTCAGGAGGTCTCTCAGGAGATGGATTTCCTCAATCTTGAAGTGATTGAGGACCAGCCACTCATTGAATTCCTGGAGTTTGACCACTGGGTGCTGGCCCCTGTCCCATTTAATCCCGAAGGGTAAGGAAAGGAAGGAAAGATGTATCCTTTGGCTAGGAGCTCTTGAATCTCCACCTGGATAAGATTGGCCTCTCATTTGGAGAAGCCGTGGGGATGGGGACTGGTTGGAAGGGAGACCCATATAACTCTATGTGGAACCTCTGGATTTTTTGAAGCACCCAAGCATTGAAGGTGAGCTGCCTCCAGTTGTCTGTGAAATGCCAGATGACACCCCAAATGTGTGTGGGAAATTACAGTGAGACTTACAGTGAGTGATGGTGGCAGAGCCTCCACCTCTGGATCTGTTGCCTGACCCCTGTGGTGGGGTAGAAATCCCCGAAGTGGGCTAAGTCTTGTCTTTGACCTCATTGGGAGCATTTCCTATGCTGGAGGCTTGAGGTTATGAGCAGCGGACTGTGCGGCCCTACCGCGGCTGACCCCAGTGAAAACCTGAGGGTTAAAAATGTGTTTTATGGAGGATCGGGCTTTATCCAAGAAGTTGAAAGTCGAAACAAATCTTCTCAGCTCCTTGACAGAGGGGTCCCCAAAAAGCCAGCCTTGAACCACCTGTCCGGTCTCCGATGTTGCCAGATCTCGCTCTTAGGGCCGATCTTAATCAGTAATGACCTGAGCCTCTCTGTAGGGGTGGCGCAGTTGGCATTGCCCAAAAATGTAATGATGCGTTGTACCCATTTGGACAGTACTTCTGGGGAAATCATGGCTCCAAATGCTTTGTTATCTTCTGCCAGGTCTAGAATTTGTCAGGGGGCCCATGATGTCGAGGAGCTTAGACTGCTCCTGGCGGTCTTGTCAGGATATCACCTTTTTGTGTCCCTGATGTATTTAGTAGTCAGGAATGAGGCCATCCTAGCATCAGTCTCGGACGTGGCTGCCACCTTGCTGTCCAGGGAAGTGCAGGGATATTCTGCCCAGAGGTGATTCCTTATCTCTTTTTCAAGGGGTTGTCCGGCCACGTAAGTGGCTGCATTGTCCCCCAGAGACCATTCGTAGGAACAAGGATGCATCAGCTTCTCTGGATCCAGCAGGTCCGGTTGCAATCTGCAGGATCCCTCAGTGGCAGGGGCCAACCCTTTGAGGAGATTGGATGTTGGCCACCAGGGCTGTTCCTGATCTGAGTCACCATCTGATCCAGTCTGAGAGCCATCAGAGGGGGAGGGAGGTGAAGTACTCTGTGGGATGGCCAGGCCCTCTTGGGCATCTTAAGAAGGGGGATTGTGGCCTAAAAATGCATTTTTTAGCCTGGAATAGGAGTCTGTGTCCACCCCTGCCCCTCTCTCCCCCACCCCAACTGCGGGGCGTTTGCATGGTTTTTTAGAGGGGGCACGGTAGGCAACCCTGGATGTACTAGGGGAAGAGTGATGAGGACCCTGGCAGCTCTTCCCTTGGAGGGAAGGGTTGTAGACATCTCTGTGTCATAGCAAGGAGCTTATTCTCCAGGGTGGCCACTTCATCAGAGAATGCAGGCATTGACATCATCACAAAACTCGTCTGTGACCAGAAAGTAGATTTCCTCCTTTTCTAGCTAATCTTTGTATATGTGTGTGCTTAGACAGCATAAGTATATGCCAACAGTGGTATCCCACCATATTAAGAGGGCAGATTAGAACAGGGGTGCAAATATGGGTGATAGGCTACAGTGAGGCCTGGTAGAGATCAGGGAGAGAGGCCACAGGCTTCAGCAGACACACCCGCTCTCACACTCACTGGGCTGAAATTATTTTTGTCACCTGGGTCATGTCTGCCATGGCAGTAGGCACAAGGAAACCCCTCAAAGTGAGTACTGACCCCCGTGAGGCGTTCAGACTCCAGGCAGGTTGGGGGCACATTCAGGCTCACACTCCAGGCCACAGATGGGTGCTCTTGGTAATGTTCCGAAATGTCAACACATCTTCTGAGCTACAAGAGTGAAGATGATGCCTGTAACAAAGGAACGCCCCTGAGGAACGGGCTGAGGGGCTGCAAAGGAGTGTCAAGCATGCCCGCGGCCACAGTGAAAGCTGCAAAGCAATTTGTATAGGTAATAAACCACAACAAAGGGTGTCAGTGCAACGCAACGCACACTCTTAAGCATGAAAAACATTGGAATTAGCGCACAGAAAAGCAGAGGGGACCCGAGCCCCAATACCTAATCTGCACTCAGCTGCAGAGCAGCGAAGAAAGAGGGACAGCGAGAAGGGACATGGATAGTTATGGCATTCCCTGGTGTCCCATTGGATGATGGACTTTTACTTATTTTCCCTGGTTTTCTGGGAAATGTAGTTGTTTTTAATGCTCTCAATATGGCTGCTGGCTGCCCTATGAGTAAAATCATCAAAGAAAGAACATCATAATCCTCACCTCCGGATCCTGACATAGAATCAGAAGAAGGTGCAGGAACAGGGGGCCATATGTGTCTGCATGGTGGATGCGTGCTAACTCTTGCCTCCTTTGAAGAGGTTCACAGGTGCTTGCAGTGAACCTCTTTGTGAAGAGAGGAGTTCTCTGTGCATGTCTAGGTCTCACACAGTCTTTCACTCTCTGGCCATTAAGATATAGAAAAACGGTTGCACGCACCTTCCAAAGTTCTAACTAGCCAGATAGTCACACAGCAAAGTAAGTGGTGAGAGAGAGTCTTTCATCAGAATAAAAGATGTTATATTATTTTCCTATACGGAAGGATTTTGTAGGCCTTAACTAAACACTGCTTTTAAATGTGGGCTTCACATTTGAAGCTTGCACAACATGTACTTGGTTGAGCCGCTAACAAGAACAAATTCCTATTTCTTTCTTTTCCCTTATTCTTTTCTCTGTTAGTTGTGACCTTTGTCATGGTAAAAAGTATAACATTTCACGACACAAACAAACAAAACATGGTAACAAACAAATGAATAGAGAGAGTGTTAGTGCTTTGTTTCATGATCATTTAACTAATGAGAAGTATTGCTCCAATGTTAAATTAAACTTAAAACTGTTTCTTTATGAATAGGGTTTGCTAGAAAGGCATATGAGAATGGACATTAAATTATTCGAAAAATGTATTATTCTCGCCTACCTGTTCTTTTCCTTATAGACATTAACTGGTGGGAAGAAACTACTGTGTTTCATTACCGTTTAGATAATAGTTAAATGTATTGTGCATTTACAGTGTCCTTTGTTAAAACTTGCCATCTCGGATGCAGCTGTCCTGTTCACATTAAGACTTCAAAAGTTGATTAGCTACAGCCGATTGGGTCAAGCTTTAAAATTGTTTGCAGTGTATAATATTATAAAAGTGTGATCCCAGACTAAGAAGAACGAAGGCTAGATTCGCCACACTACCTAGACTCTTCACACAGGTTCTGAGCGAGAGCACTGTGACTGTGAGACATTTTGTCAAATTCTCTTTGCTGATGTCTTGGATTCATTCTGAGACTATCATGTCTAAACCTATCGCTGAGAGATTCTACAGAAAATTCTCAGTGAGATGCTCGACTAGAAATTATATGCTTTCACATCTGAGACGAGATTTCTTTAAGGGTTCTTCTGAACTTTATTTTCACAAAACCACATTAGATTAGGGACTAGATCTTTCTATGTGGTCTGTTCTATAATTTGTATTGATTTTAAATTATTTGCCAATAAAGATATTGCTAATGTAATGAGTTAATAAAATCTTGAAAATATTAACCATACTCTAATTATTGACTCTAATCACACTAAATTGAATGTATGCTATTTTAAATGTGCAGTACTTTATATAATACATTATCTAACTCAAAGACCTCACCTCTACGGCTCAGTAGATGTGTGGACCTTTATATTCAGAAGGCCCTAAGGGCTTGATTACGACCTTGGTGGATGGGATACTCTACCACAAACGTGACAAATATCCTGTCTGCCGTATCACAAGTTCCATTTTATCCTATGGAGCTTGTAAAACGGTAGGCGGGATAGCCGTAACGTTTGTGACGGAGTATCCTATCCGCCAAAGTCATAATATGGCCTCAAGTCTTTAGATGAGGTCCTGAAATATGCAAAGTATTGCAGTAATGAGCAGGAGATGAAACAGAGTAGCTGGCACAGAGAGGTTTTCAGAATCAGTTGTACCCAGGAAATGGTGGTGTAGTACAAGGGGATGGAGTTCAAGGAGTCAAGAAAGGAGCTGGATTTCAAGTGGGAAAGCTAGGTGTCCAAGGAGGAATGGTTCTCACACAGGGTTGAGATTGAGGAATTCCAATTGATCTAAATACAGATGTTGATGTTGCTACATTGAAGAAAAGGACTCCTTGGCAACAGGGTGAGCCATTGGAAGTGTGAATATAGGCTCAATCCAGACAGAACAAACAATAATCAAGTACAGGGAGGAAATCAAATGTAGATGCTAAATGTGCCTGCAAAACAAGTGCAAATGCCAATGCAGAATCAAATTCAAATGATGCCGGACCCACAAGCCCATATGGCTCAACAGAATATGGGTAACACATGATTGAACCAAAATCAATTACTAAGAGTAAATCAAAATACAATGCAGGTAAAAACCAAAATGCAATTCAGCAGTTTCCTATGTTTAATGATGAGAGCTTGGACTCAGAGATGTCGCAATGATGGTGCCTGAGAGCGGAGGCTGATTGCGTGCTTGGTGCTGTGTTAGAGGTAGACCAGAGTGGACCATTTGCAGAAGGTGAAGTAAATGGCCACCAAGTGTCATTCCTGATTGACATTGGAGCTACCCGTTCCACTGTTAGAATAGCCAAAGTCCCACATCCACCCCCTCAGGAACGAAGATCCAAGATATAGGTGTTACAAACAAGCCAATTAGAAAAACAATTTCAAAAGAAGTTCCTGTAATGATAGGCTTATTTGAAGAAAGTCATTAGTTTTTTGTTTGTGATTAAAGTGCTGTAAATCCATTGGAAAGGGACGTGTTATGTAAACTCAACTGTACAATTTATTGCACACCCAAAAGGATTGAGTTTCAAACCTATGATGTGGACGTGGAATTTAAATTAGCTCAACAAGATACTGTAGGGCTTTTCCCAATGATGACAGCAAAAGGGTTACCACCAGATTTAAAAAAAGAAGTGAATCTGGAAGAGTGGGATTTCACAGAAAAGATATCAGACAAATTAAAAGTGTAGAACCAGTCCGGATAAATGTCAAACTAAATGCAACTTTCCCAAGAACACCACTTTATCAAATGACTCCAGAAATAATAGAAGGCATAACACAAATAATTGAAGACATGATACAGGAAGGGATCTTAAAAGAAATATTCGGGAGTCCATACAACTCACCGATTATAGGATTACCAAAGCCCAATGGAAAGTGTAGGATTGTTCAGGATTTGAGAAAAGTAAATTACACTGTAATCCCATGTTGTCCTGTGGTACTGAATCCATACTTTACCAGATTCCGTGCATAGCAGAATAGTTCATTGTTATAGATCTTTGCCAAGCTTTCTTCTTGATTCCATTACATGAGGATGGTCAATATCTTATCTTCTTCGTGTTACAAGAGAAAGCATTAGCATTGTGTCGAGTTCCACAAGGCTATATTGAGAGTCCTTCAATTTTAATCAGATTCTAGAGAAATATTTGAGACATTGATCATGCCCAGTAACTCCGTTCTTGTCCAGGACATTGATGACCTATTAGTAGCATCCGAGACAGGAGAAGTTTGCACACAAGCCACCATTCATTTGTTATATCATCTGGCTGAGAATGGCCATAAAGTGTCCCCGAGCACACTGCAATACTGTCAAAAAGAGATCCAATACTTCAGACGTGTTATTGAGAAAGGAACTAGGAAAGTGTCATGAAAAGAGCAGATGCCATTTTACAAATGGGTCTTCCAAAGATGCAAAGAGAAGTCAGGTTGTTTTTGGGACTGGTTGGCTAATGTTGACAGTGGATACTCACCTTTTCCTTGGTGGCAGTCTTTACTGAGGCTGACACACAGAGATGTGTCTGATTTGATTCCATGGGACAATGAATGTATAAAAGCTTTCCTAGAGCTGAGAGAAAGTCTCTGCTATGCCCCGGCACTGGGAATGCCTGATTATTTACATTATTTTGTAGTGAGAGGGAAGGCTGCACTCTCTCAATGCTTACACAGATGCAAGGTGACACAAAAAAAAGCCAGTGGCCTAGTTTTTGGTCACACTCAATCCTGTAGCTGTTGCATTGCCTGGTTGTCTTAAAACGGTGGCTGCTGTCAGAGCTAGTCTTGAGAGATGTGAAAGCATAGTGATGGGACATCCTTGATCTGTTATGGTCCCTCATTCTGTTAAGGTTTTGCTCACTAGAAAAATAACACAGTTTATGATCAGTACAAGGCTAAGTATGAGCAGCAGATATGTGCCACTGATAACCTCATTCTGAGGCCCTTCCAGATTTTAAATCTGAGCACCCTCATGCCTCTGCCTGAAGATAAGGCATCAGATAAATTTGAGCATGACACAGACTTATGCACCAAGCCAAGACCTGATGTAAAGGATAAGCTATTAATAAGTTCTGATTATGTCCTTTTTGTGGATGGCTCATGTTAAAGGACAAATGAAGGTTTCCTGACAGCTGCATATACTGTTTGTATCATTCCACAAATAGTAGAAGCTTCATGGAGTTTGCTCACCACAAGTTGTAGAATTTATTGCTCTCACTTAGACTTTACAGCTTAACAGCCCAAATAAGAGTGACTATATTTACTGATAGTCAGTATGGCTTTGGTGTGGTCCACAACTTTGGACAATTGTGGTCACAAATAGGTTTCATGACCTCGTCAGGATCTCTGATTAGAAACAGGGAACATGTGTGGCTATTGCTAGAAGTTCTACAGCTTTCGACTGAAATTGCAGTTGTTAAATGTGCAGCACACAGGACAGACAATGGTTATGTCACTGTTGGAAATAGATATGCAGATGAAGTGGCACACTATTGTGAAATTATGGCATGTACTTTTAATGGAATATTCACAGATTGATCTCAAGGGGACACTGTCTTTTCTATAATTCTATAATGATGACAATAGCTGACACTTGGAAGGATTTGGAAGCATGCATGAAAATGAACCTGAAGCAGAACAACAGGAATGAATCAGGGCAGGATATGGAAAGGATGAAAGTTACATTTGGGTTTTAGTAGTTGGAGACCAGTGTTACCAGACAGTTTATTGTCCCCAATGACAAGACATTTCCATGGACATACACATTTAGGCAGGGATGCTATGGTCAGGTCATTTAGGTGGATTTGGTTTAATCCTAGATCCAGAGCTCATGCATGACAATCTGCATCGGAACTGATGTGTAACATCACCGGCAATGATGTGTAACATGTCAACATCTGAATGTAGGAAAATGTACACCAGTTACGAGTCATGTAGGGAGATCAGTAGGTCCTTTCAACAGAATGCAGATTAATTTTTATTGACATGTCTGTTTGCACTGGGCTGATATATGTCCTGTTATAATGTGCATTTTCTGTAGATGGGTGGAAGTATACACAAGAAGGAGAAATGGCAGTTTCACTGTAGCCAGGTTACTGTTGTGGGAGTTGGTCCCCAGGCATACCAGTTTCTCTGAAGTCAGATCGAGAAACTCACTTCAACATGAAGATCATTTAAATGTTGTGTGCAGCATTACAAGTTGAACAGAAGCTAAACTGAGTTATCAACCTGATTGTCTGGGATCAAAGGATTAAATCCCGATTGGCAAACGTTTGCCCTTAAACTTCATTGAAGTGCTCTACCTTTTGGTGTTAATGAGTATGTGAAGTACACCTGATAAAAATACTGGTCTATCCCCTCACAAGATACTTATGGGGAGAGCAATGGGACTGCCTACTATTCCTGCGAATGCACTTTTGAGCATAACAGATGATATGGTGATGAAAAGGACTAGCTGATGTGGTGCATTCCATCTCTCGACAGGTTGAAGCAGTCACTGTAAATCCACATGAAGAGCAGTTCCATGACCTCACTCCCGATGACTGAGTCCTTATCAAGAAACATGTGAGAAAGTCCTGTCTGGAGCCAAAGTGAAAAGGCCCCTATCACGTAATCCTGATCATGAATACATCTGCTAAATGTACTTGAGTACCAAACTGAGTGCATGCTTCTCATACCCAAAGAACAAGAGATCCTTCCGAAGAAATACTGTTCTATGAGGTAGAACCGCAAACACTGGTTAATGTACCACTGCAAGTTGTACAGGCTCAAGTAGCGAAGAGTTAAGTTTGCCTCAGAGTCAGCAAGAAGAAAGGGGAGAAGATCTACAGATAGGTGAAGGAATCCAATTGTTGCATATCTCAGAGTGGCACTGGAACTTTTGATATAGAAAGTGGAGAAACAGAAATGCAAGCTGAAGTGACAGTGGAAATACCGAAGAATGTGAAGATCCAGGAGAAGGAACATGTTCAGAATCAAGAACAATGAAAGACATCCACAATACTAAATGGCAAAATACTTATAATCAAAAGAAGTTGAATACCACTGACAATTGATGAAGAAACAGAATCAAGTGGTATAAGTGACTCAGAAGGAGATATACAAACACTCAGAGTATCCAAAAGAGTTAGACTACCCTGTTGAAAATATTCAGTATCTGACTGAACGTACTATGTCAGTCAAGTGCTAAACATCCCAATCTCAGATTTGCTGGACTGAAACAAAGAGTTGCCTGAACCTTTTTGAATTTACTCTAAGCAGGAATTCAGTTGTGTTAAAATCATTAAATAAACTGTTTGAAATAGAGATTTTGATAAGTGTTAAAAGACGATAAGAAGAGTACCCAGACTTGAGGCAGCAGAAGAAGAGGTAAGATAAAACTTTAGAACAAAGAGTAGGGTTAACGGAATCTATACAAAGACTGCTGTAAATAAAGCTGCAAGAAAAATAATCTAGTAGAAGATAATCAAGAAATGTGCATATTTAGGTAAAGACATTAACTGTGCTTTTATACACATATTGTTTCTACAAGATCTAACTTTACCTAAACATGTGTGCCCTAACCAGAAATAGATGTGAGATTGTTACAGCATTACATTTTCATTAATAGTTTTACTAGCGGTTGCAATATTATATCTAATACATTTTACACCAGAGATAGAGAAATCTGTAGATACATTTATTACCACGACATCTAGACTAGTGAGATGTTCAAATAAGAACTAAGGGGGTCATTACAACCCTGACGGACGGTGTAAAAGCGGCGGTAAGACCGCAAACAGGCCGGCGGAAAACAAATGGGAATTATGACCATAGCGGAAACCGCCAACAAAGACAGCCACTTTAACACTCCGACCGCCACGGCGGTACAGACAAACAGCGCGGTGGTCACCGCCAACAGACAGGCAGAAGACAAAGTACCGCCCACAGTATCACAACCTACCAATCCGCCACCTTTTCCGGGGCGGATTCACCATGGATAAAAACACGGCGGAAACATCCATTTCAAAGGGAAAATGCTCACCTCTACACACTCCACGAGGAAGGAGGACACCATGGAACCGGAACTCCAAATACTCCCTGCAATAGTCTTACTGCTCCTGTACGACCATCATCAACGCCGGCGCCGAAGACAACGTGAGTGCTGCACCTACGACATAGGGGAGGGGGAGGCAAAAGTCAGGGGGACACACACACGCAACACCCCCACCCCGACCCTCACCCACTGCAACACACACACCAATGCATATCCAAACATTACAGTAACAACCCCCAAATCCCCCGGAAGAATGCAAAGACAAAAGGAAATTAGTGCAACCATTGTAATATATCAAAATACAGTAACCAAATATATACAGATAAATATACACATTCAACAAAATATACATCACGATTAGTAGTGCAGGTACCCCCTACAAGCCAGGCCAGCCTCCTACACCATGTACCCTATGATGTCAATCTCCCTCCCTTGGTATCCTCCTAGATTAATATCTTTTGGGAGTATTCTCACCTTTGCCATTCATAATCAAACATTTTCTTTGGGATAATGGTATATAGAGACCCTGAGCCAACCATCAAATCAATGTGTTTTCTGTGTACTAAAAACTCAGCCCTTGATCTCTCTCTTCTACGTGTGATTATCTTCTTCCACATATAAAACTGTTTGCATTCCTGTGTTTCTAATTGCAGAACTCCTCACACCTGACAATACGACTACCTTTCCTTTGGACACTTCCTGACACATATGGGCAAAATGTTCTTTTTGCCCACACTTACTACATTCTTTGCCTATGACAAAACAATTCTTAGCTTCAGTGGTATGCCTCTTATTAATAGATTTATGGTGAAATGTCCCTTTGTCTTGCTTGTTATTGACATCTCCAGTCTTTTGCATGCATGTGACCTCACTTGACTTAGTTTCACCTGCTGAGACATCTCTCTTATTTTCTTTCTTTTCCATCTCTAATTTATCCAGTATTCAGATTTTTCCAGCATTTTTGCTATTTTTATAGAATTTTTCAACTATGGATTTCTCGCCGCCTATAATCTCTCCTGCATTTTGTGACTTCTACACTGCACAAAAAGCTGATCACGAACCATTTAATCCGTCATTGCACCAAACTGACATTTCAAAGAGAACTCCCTTAATCTAGAGTTCCCTGTCTTCCCAACTGACTTCCCTTGGTGTTTGTTGTTGGGTATAGAATTCAACTGACTTCCCTTGGTGTTTGTTGTTGGGTATAAAATATGTGTTGTCTCATTACTTTGTTCTTGTCAGGGAGACCAGATCCTCGGGGTCTGCGCACGTTCTCAACATGTCCACCACTAGACAGCTCCAAGACTCTGATAGATAAAATCACAGAGACTGAGAGAGTCCAAGCGGGGGGAAAAGGGATTAAGATGGGAACAGCTGGGCAGGAGACCTGTAGGAAACAAAAAGGTTAAACCACACAATATCAAGATTATATCACATTGACTTTTACTAGACTATGATTCTAAGCATTGTCATACTGTAACCATGGATAACTTAAGAAAGGACTAATAAACTTAGGCCCTCAAGACGTCTGGGTACCTGGGAAGGAATCAAGAATGATTAATACAACTTCTCAATGAAACTTTTCATGAAATGTTACACATTGTCTAGGAATATAAGAACCTTCTAGAATTATGTTTTCAAAACAAACATGGGCCCTCATTCTGACCTTGGCGGGCGGCGGAGGCCGCCCGCCAAAGTCCCGCCGTCAGGTTACCGTTCCGCGGTCGAAAGACCGCAGCGGTAATTCTGACATTCCCGCTGGGCTGGCGGGCGGCCGCCTTCAGGCCGCCCGCCAGCCCAGCGGGAAAGAGGCTTCCACGATGAAGCCGGCTCGGAATCGAGCCGGCGGAGTGGAAGCTGTGCGACGGGTGCAGTTGCACCCATCGCGTATTTCACTGTCTGCGCAGCAGACAGTGAAATACATTTAGGGGCCCTCTTACGGGGGCCCCTGCAGTGCCCATGCCAGTGGCATGGGCACTGCAGGGGCCCACAGGGGCCCCGCGACCCCCCCTACCGCCATCCGGTTCCCGGCGGGCGGACCGCCGGGAACTGGATGGCGGTAGGGGGGGTCGGAATCCCCTCGGCGGCGCAGCAAGCTGCGCCGCCTTGGAGGATTCCAACGGGCAGCGGAAAACCGGCGGGAGACCGCCGGTTTTCCTGCACTGACCGCGGCCAAAGCGCCGCGGTCAGAATGCCCTGCGGGGCACCGCCGGGCTGTCGGCGGTGCTCCCGCCAGGCTCGTAATGAGGGCCATGGTCTTTTTACATGAGGACAAAAAGTAATCTGAACATTTCCTGGAACACAATAGGAATTGTATTAAGGTCTTAATATGCACATATAAGGTAAGATCTAGAATTTTAACACCTAGTTTTAAATGCGGGAATGAATCGCGCGTCTTGCCGATTCGAATGCCACCATGTAAATGCCAAGAAATGGTCGCGCACAATGATTATCAAAGTTTTAATTGCAAGGAATGAATTGCGCGTCTTGCCAATTCGAATGCCACCATGTAAATGCCAGGAAATGGTCGCGCACAATGATTATCAAAGTTTTAGTGCAAGGAATGAATCACGCGTCTTGCCGATTCGAATGCCACCATGTAAATGCCAAGAAATGGTCACGCACAATGAATGTCAAAGTTTTAATGCAAGGAATGAATCGTGCATCTTGCTGATTCGAATACCACCATGTAAATACCAAGAAATGGTTGCGCACAATGATTATCAAGAGTTAAATGCACGGAATGAATTGCGCGTCTTGATGATTCGAATACCACCATGTAAATGCCAAGAAGTTGTAGTGCACAATGAGTATCAAGAGTTAAATGCACGGAATGAATCGCGCGTCTTGCCGATTCGAATGCCACCATGTAAATGCCAAGAAATGGTAGCGCACAATGAGTATCAAGAGTTAAATGCACGGAATGAATCGCGCGTCTTGCCGAATCGAATGTCAATATGGAAATGTCTAGATATGGCCGCGCACACTGTTGCCGACCCGAATCTCAAAAGTCAAATGCCAAGAATGAATCGCGCGTCTTGCCGATTCAAATATCAACATGTAAATGCCAGAAAATCAAGAGCACATTCACACGCACAAGGAAAAATCTTCCAACATGAAAACTAGGCCCAAGAACTAAAATGCCTTCGAAAACAGGATCGGGAGCCCAGCCCGACCTCCATCTTACCGCCCTGATCAAGGATCACCAATACCATGAAGGGCAGAGGCCTGGAAGATCAAGGTAGGCCTCCGGAACAGGAGCTCAGGAAATTGCTGCTGCTCTGCACCGGGACCTCTGAATAGTGAGCACGTGGAGCTGGGCTGGCTCCCTTATATAGAGTCTGGCCCAGCCCACAAACCACACCCAGTCATGCTGCAAAGAAAGCTTCTAGAAGGCCCTGGAAAGGGACAACACCCTGACAGACTCTGAAAGCCTTCAGCAATACATTGCAAATGAACCGTATTTACAAGCACCTTGAATATAAGTCTTCAGGATTAAACTCTGCAATGCAAAAGGTTAAACAACAGCATATCAATATAATGCATGAATTATGTTATCCCATAAGTGTTGGGTTTTTGCATTCCAGTCGCCCGTAGAGCGGGCACTGCCCTGATGTTGACAGTTCTTACCTTTTAAAAACATCAACTCTAATCTCTTCCTTGTTTCACTGTACACATCCATATCTGGTTGAGCTTCCTGGACTGACAACACAGGTAAATACTTGAAGATTTGTTTCCCTTCTTTCCCTAGGGCCTTCAACAGTATCACCTTCCTACAATCTGGATGAAAATCCTGCCTATCGAGTGCCTTAAAATAATTATCACATATCTTTAACCATTCCTCAACTCAGTAGAATTGCTTGAGCTAAAAATTGAAGTGGAGGTGTTATTGCTGAAACATCCATTATGAAAGTAGTATGCAGGACGAAATACCATGAATTAATATAGGTATATGAATAATAAATGCACTTTCTAAAATTTTTCAATTATTTTCATTATGTAACCTGCAAGTCCCTGCTGTAAATCTAAAGTCCTTCCTCTAGTCCCTCTCTACTAATTTAACTAAGAAGTAGATCGTGAGAGTCTTTTCTCTACACTCCTACTAGATTGAACTGAAAGATATTGGTACACAGTGGTCTTTCCTCTAATCCCCATTTTTCTGCTAGATCCCAAGGGATTTGTGAGCATGCACACACTGAGGAAGGATTTCGTATATCGAGGTAGGTCTTTCTCTTGTTTTTTTAAAAAGAAAAAGAGTTTGTGCAATGCAGCACAGGATTCTTTGATAGTTAGATCGCTAGCTCAATTGGTGTAATAAACGTGAGTTCCAATGAGGTGCGGGCCTTTTTGTGGAAGTAATCGCATGCTGAGCTGTGAAGAGGTGCAATTCCCCTCACACACTCCCTGAACTGTGTCTCCACAAGGTGCAGGTCTTTTTTCGTGGAAGTAATCGTGTGCTGCACTGTGGAGAGGTGCGATTCCCTCGCTCGGTCGCTGGACTCGGTGGGGGGCATGAGTTCCTTCACTCGCTGGACTGAGTGCGAGGTGCGAGTCCCCTTCACTTGCTCACTGGACAGTGTGGGAGGCTTGAGTCCCCTTCAATCACTCATGAGAATAGCCGTGTGGAGCGTGCCATCATAAGAACAATTATGAAAGACACACTATGAGAAAAGGCCTCTTTTTTGTCTAGTAAATGATGTAGCCTCAAAGTTGTTATCGCCCAGGCCCCTGCTAACCAGGTTCCCTGGGCCAGATATCTTTCCCCAAAACTGTTGTGATGCATTGGCACAATTGGAGACACCTTTAGCTGCCACTATAAGTCCTTAGTAAATGGTACTTAGGTACCCAGTGCATGGGGTACTAAGGGCAGGCCCCTGAGGGCAGCAGCACTGATTGTGCCACCCTCTAGGGCCATGCAGTCAGGTGCACCCAGCACTGCCATTGCAGGCTGAGTGCCCTGATGTAAACCCAAAAGACAAATTCAACATGGCACACATTCTGTGTGCCCTGTCCACCATACACTGCATGCCATATAGGTAAGTCACCCCTCTGGCAGGCCTTAAAGCCCTTCGAAAGGCTGCACTGTATGGTATGTGTGGGCATAGATGCATGAGCAATATGTTCCTACTGTGTCCTTGCAAACCTGGGACATAGTAAGTGAACAGGGCGGCCATTTTAATACATGTGCTGGACACTGGTCAGTACGAGTTTCACAGCTACATGATGGCTACACTGAACCCTGGGTTGTATGGTATCAAACCACGCAGAATGATAAATCCAAACTGGTACCAGCATTGGATTTATTGCAAAGTGTACCCAGTGGTCACCTTAGAGGTGCCTCCTGCAAAAGCTAATTACCCTGGCATGGTTGCTGGTCGGTCACAACCAGCCTGCCACCACCAGACAACATTCTGAATGTCTGGGGTGAGAGATCCTGCTCTCAGGAATTCAGAACAAAGCTCTTCGTGGGTGGAAGTGCTAATACCCCCTTCCCTCAGGAATGAGCACTGCCTTCCTAGTGAGCTTCTGAAACCTGACCCCTAGGTATGCTGCTAGCAGCAGATGGCAGCACCCATTACAGACCCCCACTTATGGTGGGAGCAACAGTGGGAAACCAGACAAAGGACAGGAAGAGTGGTCAGTCCTGGCTTGCAACACCCCTAAGGTGTTGCATGCGAGGTGACCTCTCCATTTAATTTTCCTCCATCTTGCATGGAAGAAAAATAGCCATTCGGAGGTAGGGAAGTGACCTCCACCCACAGGAAGTAGTCACTTAGTGGGTGTAGCCTCCCTAAGGTAGATGACCCATTGGTCACTACTAGGTTCCCCCTAAAACGCCCACTAAATACAGTATTTAGTGGGCGTCCCTAGGCCAAGAAATCAGATTCTAAGGACAAAAAAAGACCAGCAAAAAAGAAGACCCAAGGCTTGAGAACTGCATGTGAGAAAGTAGCTTCTTTCTAGCATGGTTACCCCCACTTTTGGCCTGTTTGTGAGTGTGTGTCAGTGTGTTTTTACTGTGTCACTGGGATCCTTCTAGCCAGGACCCCAGTGCTCATAGATAAAAACCTATATGTCAGAGTGTTTTGCCTGTCTCACCGAGATCCTGCTAGCCAGGACACCAGTGCTCATAGTTTGTGGCCTAATGTGTGTGTTGTCAGTAGTGCTTAACTGTGTCACTGAGGCTCTGCTAATCAAAACCTCAGTGCTTATGCTCTCTCTGCTTTTAAAGTTGTCACTATAGGATAGTGACTTCATTTATCAATTTCAATTGGCACACTGGACCCCCCTTATAGGTCCCTAGTATATGGTACCTAGGTACCCAGGGCATTGGGGTTCCAGGAGATCCTTATGGGCTGCAGCATTTCTTTTGCCACCCATAAGGAGCTCTGACAAACCCCTTCACAGGACTGCCACTGCAGCCTGCATGAAATAGTGCACACATTATTTCACAGCCATTTTCACTGCACTTAAGTAACTTATACGTCACATATATGTCTAACCTTCATTTAATGAAGGCTAGGTGCAAAGTTACTAAGTGTGAGGGCACCCTTGCACTAGCAAAGGTGCCCCCACATAGTTCAGAGCCAATTCACTGAACTTTGTGAGTGATGGGACACCATTACATGCATGCACTACATATAGGTTACTACCTATATGTAGCTTCACAATGGTAACCCAGAATATGGCCATGTAAGGTGTCTAATATCATGGAATTTTCCCCCCATTCCAAATCTGGTATTGGGGAGTCAGTTCCATGCATCTTGGGGGCTCCACCATGGACCCCCAGTACTGCCAAACCAGCTCTCTGAGGCTTGCACTGCAGCTACAGATTCTGCCACCTCACGGACAGGGTTCTGCCCTCCTGGGGTCTGAGCAGCTCAGTCCCAGGAAGGCAGAACAAAGCATTTTCTTTGGGAGCAGGGTGTTACACCCTCTCCCTTTGGAAATAGATGTTGCAGGCTGGGGAGGGGTAGCCTTCCCTAGCCTCTGGAAATGCTTTGAAGGGCACATATGGGGCCCTCCTTGCATGAGCCAGTCTACACCGGCCCAGGGACCCCATGTCCCTGCTCTGGCACGAAACTGGACAAAGGAAAGGGGAGGGACCACTCCCCTGTCCATCACCACCCCAGGGGTGGTGCCCAGTGCTCCTCCAGTATGTCCCAGACTTCAGCCATCTTGCTTTGCAAGGTGTGGGGGCCCTCTGGAGGACTTTGAGTAGCCAGTGCCAGCAGGTGATGTCAGAGACCCCTCCTGATAGGTCCATACCTGATAAGGTTGCCAATCCCCCTCTCGGGCTATTTAGGGTCTCTCATGTGGGTTCTTTTCAGATTCTTCTTTGAAGTTTCCAGCAGGAATGCTCTGCAACTACTACTTCATCCTCTGACCTCGGATCAACTGCAGCCTGCTCTAGGAACCGCTGTAACAGCAACAAAGTATCCACAAGGAATACTTTTCCTCTGCAACTTCAGCTCCAGCCAGCAACTGCAACAGTTTCCATGGTGTGCACGCTTTGAGGACTCCCTGTCTTCACTCTGCACCAGAAGAACCGAAGAAATCTCCTGTGGGGTGACAGAGTCACTCCCCTGCTAAAGCAGGCACCTTCTAAGTCAACAACCATTCTCTTGGACTCCACTCCTGGCAACGAGCATGCTCCTTGGAACACAGAGGGTGGACCCCATCGACACAGACTGTCCTGTGGTCCTGCTGTCCCAATTTGGAGGAGGTAAGACCTTGCCTTCCCCCAGAACGACAGTACCCCTGTGCACTGCGTCTTCTTCACCTCCTGCGGCCTCTGCGCACTATTTGCAAAATTCCTTTGTGCACAGCCTGGCCCAGGGCCCCAGCACTCTATCCTGCGATGCTCAACTTGCTGAGTTGATCTCCGGCGGCGTGGGACCTTCCTTTGTAGTGCTGTACCAACCGCATTTTGCACCTCCTTTGTCCCCATGTCCTTGGACTCCCATGGGTACTATCTGGTGCTCTGAGGGCTGAGAGCCCCCTCTTCCTCCTCACACAGAATTGAGGCCCCTAGGTCCCTCCTGGGTCCAGATAGCGCCTACTGGACGCTAAACGCAACTTTGCCAGAACCAAGGCTTGTTGGAGGAATCCAATGCCAAAAGTCACCTGCATCCAACTTCACGATGTGGGACATCCTTTGCATCATGCAAGAACCCGCTGGCATCTTACTAGGGTGCATTTCTGCAGTGTTCGTCCAACTGGGGACTCTTCTTTTGCACCCTCTTCTGGGTTGGCAGTGGCTCCTGTCCTCCCTGGAATTTCTTTCGACTTCTGGACTTGGTCTCCTTGTTTTGCAGGTCTTCAGGTCCAGGAATCAACCATTTGTTGTTTGTAGACTTGGTTGGTTCTTGCAATTACGACTTGTAGTGTGTCCTAAGAAAACTTGCAGTACTTTACTCCTGCTTTTCTGGGCTCTGGGGTGGGGTAATTTTCATACTTTTGCTGTATTCTTACTCTTCCAGCGATTCTCTACACACTACACTTGTCTGGGGGGTGGGGGGAATTTGTGATTCGCATTCCACTTTCTTAGTATATGGTTTGTGTTGCCCCAGACCTATTTTCTCCCATTGCATTCTATAGCATTTCCTATTGTTTGCACTATCCTATGTCTAATTACTTGCTTATTTTGGTGTCTAGTGTATATATTGTGTATAATACTTACCTCCAGAAGGAGTATTGCCTCTGAGATATTTTTGTTACTGTGTCACCCAAATAAACTACCTTTATTTTTGGTAACACTGAGTATTGTCTTTGATTGTGTATAAGTACTGTGTGACTGTAAGTGGTATTACAGGAGCTTTGCATGGTTCCTAGTTCAACCTAAGCTGCTCTGCTATAGCTACCTCTATCAGCCTAAGCTGCTAGAACACTACTACATTTCACTAATAAGGGATAACTGGACCTGGTGTAAGGTGTAAGTACCCAAGCTACCCACTACAAACCAGGCCAGCCTCCTACACTGCTGCACGAAGAAAAGGCACCAATGCATGCCTGCTACACCCAGAAGTCGACAATCACCGCTAAGGGGTAGCTTGGATGTTGGATTGACTCTACAGAGGACCTACATTCTTTGAAAATCACCAAAGATCTCCCTAAAGAGTGAAGGCATCCCTCTGGACCACCAAGGAACCAAAGACCCAGTGAACTTCGCTGACCCACTGCTTACCAAGGAACTCGATGCTACATCCAGACCAAGCTTCACCTGTCAGACTGTGAGGACAAAACCTACCATTGTGATAAGCTTGGTGGCACTGCAACCTCCAGTGGCCAGACTGTTCAATAGCCCCATGTACTGGTCATTTCATGTCGTACACTCAGAAGGAGAGTTCATTCTGGACTGAGAAAGGACCAGGAGGAAATCCCAGTTGAGGGCCTTCAGGAACCCCCTGGACCACCCATCAGAGTGCCCCTGTTGACCTGCAAGTGACTCTTAAAGTGACCTACCTCCTGCTTCCAAGGGCACCTTCGCGCACAGCTCCTGGCTCAATGATTCGCTCTGCACCGGGCTGCCCTGTGCCCTGCACAGAAGATCCAGCTGTGCCCTAAGAGTCTCACACCACTTACGAACTCGCCACCCCAAGAGGACCCACTGGACTTGCCTTTAGGTCCGCCTATGCAGTGCTTTTCCAAGTGGGATCTCACAGTGGCCTGTCACCAACTCCATCGCTTTTTGCAGGTGCTCCTGCTGGAACCGGGAGTCGCCCAAACTTCTCCAGCTGGTGCAGGGTACCCATCGACGACCTCGACGTACCTGCAAAAGTAGACATTTACGCATTGACTGATTTACTGTGAATTTTCAAAGTATTTCTCCATTGGTTCCTATGGTGCTTAGTTGAGCACAAAAGACTAACTTTATTAAAACTTTAAAAATTAATAACTTAAAAAGTGCTTACCCGATTTTTATTATCTTGGTCTTAAAATGTTTATAAATATCTGAAGTAGTTCTGTAAATTGGTGTAAGGTATTCTTTTGCCTGTGTGTCTTGCTTTATTGATACTGTGAGTACAACAAATGCTTTGTACTTCTCCAAGATTAGCCTAACTTCTCGTCCAAGGTACCATAAAAATGAGAGCATTATGTGGTCTAGTTTTACCTCTGCAAACCAACGTGTGGTTGCCTGGACCCCCTGCACAGAGCGCCTAGCTTTCCACACTACATAGAGGGCCAACCTCCTACATGCGCACATTCAGCAGTATCACGAGTGTAATGTTAATGATTTAGAGCATGAGCAGCACTGGACAGTTTGGAGTAACTGAAAATGTCCCTGCCATCACAATAAAAATTTGTCAGGCTTGATTAGGGCTAGCGTAACTTGCCTCAAGTTGCTGCTGAGTACACTGTAAGCACTAGCTCTGCTTTCTTTTCTCAAGTCAAACAATTACACACTCCTGAAGTCACTCCACTCTGCGCCTTGAGCTCAACTTCTAATGCGCACACCGCTGCTCTTACTTTGCAGCACTTACCATCTCTCTTAGAAGGATTACACGAGTCAGGCGCTCCTGACTGGGCTCTGTTCTTCCAGCAAACAGATTCAGCTGCGTCTTTGTACCACACCTCTGGCTCTTGAACACTTGCTGCCTCTTCAAGCTACACCTTTGACAGTGTAACACTTACTGTCTCACTGTATTTTTCAGAGGGAGTGAAAAAGGGCGGCGAGGCATGGGGAGGGGGGAGAAATAAAATAATTTCCCTCCGTGGGATTCCTCCCTGCTCCCCTGCCCCCCAAGGACAGGGCTGGAAGGGGAATTGCTTCCCCTTCCACCCCCGACCCCCCCTTTACAGTGACGTTGCCCTCATCAGAGGTCACCTCCCAGAAGAGAAATGCTAGGCATTTCTCTTCCGCTGAGGAAGAGGGGGCAGGCAGGGACATCAAAAGAAAGGAAAGGCTTTTCCTTTTTTTTGATGTCATTCTGAGCATTTCTGCAGCCCAATCGTAAAGCGATCGGGCTACAGAAATGCCCACTTGACAGCAGGGATTTTTTGTTGTTATTGGCATGAAAGGGGAGCGACCCCTTGGGCAAGGGGAGAGACCCTGTGGGGCATTTTTTCGAATGACATTTCTGCCCCCCCGGGGGCAGATTGGCCTATATTAATTAGGTGGATCTGCCCCCGGGGGGAGGGGGAGGTAGCACCCACTAGACACCAGGGATTTTTTTTGTGTGTTTGTTTTGTTTTACGAGGGGAGCGACTCCTTAGGCCAGGGTCACTCTTCAGGGGGCAATAATTTTATTAGGCCTTTTTTGCTCCCCCAGGGGGAGATCGGCCTAATTGATTAGGCCGATCTGCCCCCAGGGATTTTTTTTTCTTGTGAAATTGGCATAAGAGGAGCGACCCCTTTGGCAAGGGTCCCTCCCCAGGGGGCAATTTTTTATTAGGCCTTTTCTGGCCCCCCGGGGGAAGATCGGCCTATATTAATCAGGCCGATCTGCCCCAAGGAGGGGCAGAAGCCACTAGACACCAAGGATTATTTATTGTTGTTTACATTGATAAGGGGAGCAATCTCTTAGGCAAAGGTCACTTCCCGGGGGGACAAATTGTTTTTAGGCCATTTCTGCCCCCCTTGGGTGCAGAACGGCCTATTTTCATTAGACTAATCTGCCCCCAAGGGGGGCAGAAACCACTAGACACCAGGGGAGAATTTGTTTCAAAAACAGAGGGTGGGGGTATGGCCACACCTCCACCCTAAATAAATGGGAACAAATTTGTTCTGCCCACCGGTGGGCAGATGGGGCAATTACCTCCAATCCACTCCCGGGGGGGGGGAGGGAAGCCTACTAGATGCCAGGGAATTTTAAAAAAAATAAAAAATACTGGCGTGGCGGTTACCAACCTATGGGCATGGTTATGCCCCCACCCCAACTGAAGGGGCTAACAATCTCTCAGCTCTCCCCCGCACACCAAAACAACTTATTCCACGACAAGCAAGAGGACATTTGATTATTTTAGTTTTACATTTGGGCTATGAGAGCTTGTCTAACTCTCAAAATCGTCCTACTTGGAATGGTGAGGGCTGTACTTTTTGGACTTTGGGTCGCTGCCATGTAGAAAAATCTACGAGACCTATATACATCTGAAAACTAAACATCTGGGTGAGTCCAGGGTGGTGTGCATCACATGCATCCTGCACCATTTCTTACCCACAGTGCCCTGCAAACCTCCAACTTTGCTGGAAATCACACATTTTTCCCACATTTTTGTGATGGAACCTTCCGGAATCTGCAGGAATCAACAACATTCCTACCACCCAGCATTGTCGCATTTATACCAATAAAAATTCTGCCCCACTTGTCGGCCTAAAAACAATTTTTCTCAAACTGCCCTTTTGGACCCGCTTTTGTTCCCCCTTATTTTCAACATGTTTTTGGCTCTCCCCTGTCACAGGCACTCAGCCCACCTACACAAGTGAGGCATCATTTTTACCGGGAGACTGAGTGGAACGTTGGGTGGTAGGAAATTTGTTCCGGTGCGGTGATCCCACACAGAAATGTGGGAAAAATGTGATTTCTCTTAGCTAAATTTGAAGTTTGCTGAGGATTCTGGGTAAGAAAACACTGGGGGATCCACGCAAGTCACACCTCCCTAGACTCCCTCGGGTGTCTAATTTTCGGAAATGTTTGGGTTTGGTAGGTTTCCCTATATGTCTGCTGAGCTCAGGACCAAAAATGCAGGTGCCTCCTGCAAAAACAGTTAGGTTGTGTTTGATAACTTTGATGTGTCCACATAGTGTTTTGGGGCATTTCCTTTGCAGGCAGTCTACCCACACAAGTGGGGTACCATTTTTATCGGGAGACTTGGAGGGATGCTGGGTGGAAGGACATTTGTGGGTTCTCTCAGATTCCAGAACTTTCTGTCACCGAAATGTGAGGAGAACATGTTTTTTTGCCAAATGTTGAAGTTTGCAAAGGATTCTGGGCAACAGAACCTGGTGAGAGCCCAACAAGTCACCCTGTCTTGGATTCCCCTAGGTGTCTAGTTTTTAAAAAATGCACAGGTTTGGTAGATTTCCCTATGTGCTGGTTGAGCTAGAGGCCAAAATGCACAGCTAGGCACTTTGCAAAAAAACAGCTCTGTTTTCTTTGGGAAAATGTGATGTGTCCATGTTGTGTTTTGGGGCATTTCCTATTGCAGCCACTAAGCATAGCCACACAAGTGAGGTACCATTTTATCAGGAGACTTGGGGGAACGCTGGGTGGTAGGAAATTTGTGGCGCCTCCCAAATTCCAGAACTTTCTGTCACCGAAATGTGAGGGAAAAGTGTTTTTTGGCCACATTTTGAGGTTTGCAAAGAATTTTGGGTAACAGAACCTGGTGACAGCCCCACAAGTCACCCCATCCTGGATTCCCCTTGGTGTCTAGTTTTAAAAAAATGCACAGTTTTGGTAGATTTCCCTATGTGCCGGCTGAGCTAGAGGCCAAAATCCACATCTCGGCACTTTGCAAAAAACATGTCAGATTTCAATGTAAAAATGTGATGTGTCCATGTTGCGTTTCCTGTTGCGGGCAATAGGCCTACCCGTGCAAGTGAGGTACCGTTTTTATCGGGAGACTTGGGGGAACACAGAATAGAAGAACAAGTGTTATTGCCCCTTTTCGTTCTCTACATTTTTTCCTTCCAAATGTAAGACATTGTGTAAAAAAGATGTCTATTTGAGAAATGTACTGTAATTCGCATGCTAGTATGGGGACCCTGGAAGTCAGAGATGTGCAAATAACTACTGCTTCTCAACACCTTATCTTGTGCCCATTTTGGAAATACAATGGTTTTCTTGATACCTATTTTTCAATCTTTATATTTCTGCAAATAAATGCTGTATACCCGGTATAGAATGAAAACCCATTGCAAGGTGCAGCTCATTTATTGGCTCCGGGTACCTAGGGTTCTTAATGAACCTACAAGACCTATATATTCCCAGCAACCAGAAGAGTGCAGCAGACTTAACTGTATATTGCTTTAAAAAATCTGACATCGCAGGAAAAAGTTACAGAGTAAAACGTGGTGAGAAATGGCTGGTTTCTTTTACCTCAATTTCAATATTGTTTTATTTTAGCTGTTATTTTCTGTAGGAAAACCTTGTAGGACCTACACAAATGACCCCTTGCTGAATTCAGAATTTTGTCTACTTTTCAGAACTGTTTAGCTTTGGTTTCACACCCATTTCTGTCACTAACTGGAAGAAGGCTAAAAGTACAAAAAATAGTAAAAATGGGTTATGTCTCAGTAAAATGCCAAACTGTGTTGAAAATGTGGTTTTCTGATTCATGTCTGACTGTTCCTGAAAGCTGGGAAGATGGTGATTTTAGCACCGCAAACCCATTGTTGATGCCTATTAGACTTTTCATCCTTGGTGTGGTCTCCCTTAACTTTTTGCCTCTGTTTCCCAGGTTGTTGATGTGTGCTGGACTCTGTTTTTGCTGTTTTTTTTACTCTGGGCTCTTTACCACTGCTAACCAGTGCTAAAGTGCAAGTGCTCCTACACAAAAATGTGTATGTAATTGGTTCATCCATGATTAGCATATATGATTTACTAGTAAGTCCTAGTACAGTGTACTAGAGGTGCCCAGGGCCTGTAAATCAAATGCTACTAGTGGGCCTGCAGCACTGGTTGTGGCACCCACATAAGTAGCTCTGTAATCATGTCTCAGACCTGCCACTGCAGTGTCTGTGTGTGCAGTTTTAAACTGTAAATTCGACTTGGCAAGTGCACCCACTTGCCAAGCCTAAACCTTCCCTTTTCTTACATGTAAGGCACCCCTAAGGTATGCCCTAGGTAGCCCCAAGGGCAGGGTGCAGTGTATGGTTAAGGTAGGACATATAGTAATGTGTTTTATTTGTCTTGACAGTGAAATTTTGCTAAATGTGTTTTTCACTGTTGCAAGACCTGCCCCTCTCATAGGTTAACATGGGGGCTACCTATAAATCTGATTAAAGTGTAGATTCCCTTTGGGAGCGGATAGACATGTGGAGTTTGGGGTCTCTGAGCTCACAATATAAAAATACATCTTTTAGTAAAGCTGATTTTAAGATTGTGTGTTTGAAAATGCCACTTTTAGAAAGTGAGCATTTTCTTGCTTAAGCCATTTCTGTGACTCTGCCTGTTTGTGGATTCCCTGTCTGGGTCAGTTTGTCAGTTGGGCTGGTTGCACCTCTCAATAGAAAGTGACACAAAGGAAGCTGGGGTGTAGTCTGCATTTCCTGATGAGCCATCTGGGCTAGAAGGGAGGGGAGGAGTGGTCACTCATACCTGAAAAGGCTGTGCCTCCCCTCACACAATGCAATCTCCAACCCCCTGGCGTGTGTCTGGAGCCTGGCCTGGGCAAGGCAGGATTTCACAATCAAGAGAGACTTTCCTTTGAAGTAAGCCTACTTCAAAGGGCAAAATGGGTATTAGAAGGGCATCCAAAACCACAGACTTTAGAATACTTCTGGAAACCAAGAGGAACCTATGCCTGGAGAAGAGCTGCCGAGTTGAGGAAGAAGGGCTGCCCTGCCTGTGACTGTACTTTGTGGAGCTATCCTGCAGTTGCTGCTTCTGCTAGTGCTAGAGGACAAAGACTGGACTTTGTGTTACCTGCCTTCTTGTGAAGATCTCCAAATGCTTGTTTTAGAGCTTGCCTCCTGTTGTTTGAAGTCTCAGGGACAGCAAAGACTTCTCTCTGCCAGCACCTGGATCCTCTGGAGAGACCCCTACTTTGCCAAGTGGTGCCCATCCAGTTCCTGGGGCCCTGAGAAGAGAAGCTGGCAGCCCAAGAGTGAGAAATCTGCACACAGGCCGCCGTGCGGGAAAAAGATCGATGCAACTCCGATCTGCGGCTAAAACATCGACGCGCCACCGGCTTCCTGGCTGAAAATCAATACTCGCCTGCAACGCGACCGGAAGATCGACGCCCACGGCTGGAGAAACAACGCGCAGCATCGCTGACTGAGACCGGTGAGATCGCAGCCCAAGTTGCATGGTTTTTTGGACCATCGTGTGGCTGAATTTCTGATGCAAACACCGCTGGGCGTGTAAAAAGGACAAAAGGCCTGCCCGTACCCAAGAATGCTGACCGGATCGACGCATCGCTCTCCTGCAGAGAGAAGAAATTACACTTACCCGACTGAAGGAGAAACGATGCAAGGTCTCGCTTGTGAGTGAAATTGATGCATCGCAAGCCCTTTTTGACCCGCACTCACCCGTGCAGGGTTATTTTTGACGCACCAAAGGTACATTTTTACTCTAACAGCGTTAGCACTGTGTTTAAAACTTCATGAAGACTCTTTTTGCTTTTTAATTGATAACTTGACATTGAGTATTGTGGATTTTTGTCGTTTTGGTCTTGTTTTGTTTAGATAAAAATGTTCTATGTTTCTAAACCTGTGTTGTGTCACTTTGTAGTGTTTTCATTAAGTTACTGTGTGTGTTGGTACAAATACTTTACACCTAGCACTCTGCTCATGCCAAGCTACCAAGGGGGTTAGTGGGGGCTAGGTGAGGGTGATTCTCTTTTACCCTGATTAGAGTGAGGGTCCTTGCTTGGACAGGGGGTAACCTGACTGCCAACCAAAGACCCCATTTCTAACAATGCCATTTTCAGGGAAAAAAACACGAGCCTTTTTCTGCAGCCATTTTTTCCATTTTTTTCTTTAAACCGAAAATGTCACTGTATTTTGGCTAATTTCTTGGTCTCCTTCAGGGGAACCCACAAACTCTGGTTACCGCTAGAATCCCTAGGATGTTGGGAAAAAAATGGGCGCAAATTTGGTGTTGGTAGCATATGTGGACAAAAAGTTATGAGGGCCTAAGCGCGAACTGCCCCAAATAGCCAAAACATAGGCTCGGCACAGGAGGGGAAAGGGCCTGGCAGAGAAGGGGTTAATAAAAAAACGATAATAAACATACTTTATTATTGTTTACATAGTTTATTATCGTTTTGTATTAAAAGTTTTGTAGCTGCTGGGGGGGTGGATGGGTTGGGCGGTGACGATGCTCCTCTGCTCTAGTGGAGAAGCCGCCCCTGTGTAAGTTCACTCACACCAGACTCCTTTGCCTGGTGTGCATGTTGACGCATTGACCTCCTTGACCTCCTTGACATCATGGCACGACCTCCTTGTCACCTGCAGCTCGAGTTCACAGCTGCCTCTGTCCCTGTAGCTTCTGGTTTAAATAGAAGTGAAGTTCACGCTTCAACTGACAGGCAACTCGTCGCCAAAAATAAGGTGTAAACCGTTTGGAAGTTGATGTAAAAAGATTTATTTAGCCAACAGGTCGAGCGTCACTTCTCTGCCTGCGAGCTCCAAATAACTGACAAAAATCGAACACAACGCGGTCCCGTGACAACAAGCCAGATCTACCACATACTAAAATTCCATAAAGAAGCTTAGTAGGAGTAAGCAACCACCTTTATATATATATATGAGCATTTTAATAAATAAACATATACATACAATATAACAGAATCTCCAAAGGCCTTTAGCCACTTTGGTCATAATCAGTCATCATTGCCCTTGTATGTCTGAATGCCTTGCAGTTCTATTGCACCGACCAGATGGATTCGTCTAGGTACACCCCTGAATCTCTGGCATTTCCTAGCGCAGTGATAGTGCAAGTTGTCGAGCCATAAATAGTGCCTTGGTGGTGTGGTGTTGTTAGTGTTGAGCCCGCAGGGTGGCGTTAGCACTGGCGGGCACAATTAGCAGAGTTAGTGTGAGTGCAGAGTAAATTCGTTGTTGCATCATTGCAGCCTGTGTATTTGCTGGGATACACATACCGCTGAACATTTTCATGTTGAACTACAGTGACACAGGTCAAGCGCAGAATATAAATACAACCACAAATGCAACCACAGATGTTTATTGGGCTGACTGTGATGCTAGTTGCTCTGTGTGCTTTCTTCCGCCACTCTCTCTGTACCTACTTTCCTAGTTGCCAGGCCCCTCAAACGCAAAGGAGCAGAGAGTTTATTATTACCTATGCCCCCATCTTTTTCAGAGCATTGCACTTGTGTTACAACATTTCATTATAGATTTCAAGCATGCCTGCTCAATTAAAGATAAGGCAGCTAACACTGCTAATATCAGTAGATGGTACCAAATGCTGGCACGGGTTTCTCCCATTTCTCCACAGGACATATATAAATGTATGCAATTTTTAAGCAGGTCCTCTGTAAGGCCAAGCTGCTGACCAAATGGAACCTCCTGGAAATGCAAAAAGGATGGGGGTGGGGGGCAGTCAGGTGAAGGAAAAGGACGGAACAAGAGGTGAGAATGATGGCTCCTCATGAGTAGGCACACTGTAACTAGAGGGAGTACTTCTAATACGCCATCCACGTGTTCCTATCGTCATTTGGAACCAGGCTCTTGGGAGGCTGTCCATAAGAAGGCGGAACTCGCATCCTGTCCTTTGGGGTCTGTCAACTTGTAGACTGGGCCCCTGCAAAACTTCAAACATGCCTCCTAACCGCCTCTGTAGAGACTTATTGTACACCATGGACAGGTCTACATGTGACACCCCTGCATCTTCAGGCCTAAATGGAGCCACCTTAACAGTGAAGTAGGAATCCAATGTTGCTCTTCAATCATACTAAATATACGTTTGCACAGAAACGTGTTCATGTGGCTCGCTGTGGCAGAATTTCAAATTTTAAATTTCATTCATCTGGCTATCCGTGGGGCATTTGCCATCATGAGTGAATTTCACAACAAAAGTTTACCTGCTCAAAAAGGTCTTTAGGCGGAAACCACGCTACAATGTATAGTTAATTTGGGAGCGACTGCCAGACACAGGTGACAACAAACGTAGGCTAGGAGTTTCACTCATATATGATTTTTGGCATTTGTATTCTAGTTACTCTAATGTTTTATGCCTTTGCTACTGTTTGTCTCGTTATCACGGCCATTCATATTCATATATACTGCAATAGGACAGGGTACAAAAAAATCACCATCATTAGAACTTCCAGCTGTGTGTATTGATTTTGGGGGTCCAAAAAGGTCAAGTTCCCAAGGTTTCCCGCAAGTATTCAAGCAGGTGTGTTCAGTAAAACGCCCTTTCTTCCAATGTCTATAGAATGGTGCGCGATACCTATCAATGTTAGCTTTCTGTGCCGAGACATTATTGTGTCTATTCTTCTGGGGCCTAGGGAAATCTAGGCAAGTGGGTGCGCCTAGCTGGTGGTAACGTTGCATCAGGACCAACAGACACATTCACTTGAAAACTGTGTTGTGTTCCACGCAGGCCTGTTAGGCATGTAAGCAGCAGGAAGACTCTACACAAGACAAGCCAAAAATAGTGATCTGCCACCTGGGGTCAGACTACTGTCAGGCTGAGGGCCCTGTTGTTCAATAGTGCTGGGAGGTTTAAAACTCGAGATTTACATCAGGTAAGCACAAGGTGCATCGAGGGTTCACCGAGGGTGTCACTTAAACCACAGGCCACTGCGTTGCCTAAATCACCCATCCATTTAATGGAAGGATAGACCCCACCCCCTGACGAAGCACCCTCAAGTTTACTTTTCAGGGTATTAATAATAGCACAGTCACTGGTCTTGAAACAGTTGAATTGGGAATTACTATAGCTCGAGACCGCTCTGCTAATACGCCCAGGGAAGGAGATTGAAATACGAGTCAGACCAGCTTTGGCTCCTCCAGAAAGAATAGGCGAAGCTTGTGTCAAATAAACACATAACCATGAATGTGGCAAGGATTAATAAGCCAAGTCTCTTTCATAGCAATGATGTCATAGCCAACAATAATATCTAGTCAGTGTGTGTAATTTAGTTTAGGTCCCAAACCAGCCACATTCCATGTGACATTTTTCCCTCTGGACTGTAGATCAATGACCACCGTACAGTCCATATTGTTCAGGGCCTGAGAACAGGCAGCAACAGGATCAAGATTGCAGGCATGCATAAGATCATCCGGGGGTGCCCTCATAATGTCACAAGGCTGCAGTAAGGATATAACAGGATGTTTGGTTACCTGTCAATCCACAAAGTAGCAAGGGGAACAATGTTATTACAGAGTGGAAAGTGGTAAGTGTGGATAAAATCTCCATGTTGACTGCAGTCCCTGAACAAGCATTTGCAATGCAATGGGTCTCACGTATGCTCGAGTTAGAGCTATTAGCATTCTAAATTCCTAACTGGGCTTTTTTTTGCCACTTAAATTGAAAATGAAAAGTAAAACAGTTGACATGAGCAAGCCGATTCAAAGCACCATGGCTGCCATGAGCATGTGCGCAAAGTAGAGACACAAAAAGAAAAAGAAGTTTGCTTGAAGTCCATCGTATCGGCAATTATGCAATTATCCATGTAACAGGGGCAGTCTGAAAGGCAGTAACAAAACCGCCCCAAGGTGGCACAAACGTAAAGCATTTACCAATTATAACAAAGGATTTTTGAAAGGCAAGCCTAGGAACGAGTGAAAGTGATGGGTGTGCGGTGGACCTGGATAAAAGCCCACAATACTTAAAACAGGCCAAAACGCTTGTGCTCTCGACCTAAAAAGGGCTGGTTGCCCTGAAAGAATTTAGGCCTATAAAAAACACCAAGGGGATGGCTTACACACCATTTTCATGCTTGTGGGTATTATATAGTCAGAAGAAAATACTACTAACCAGGGTCTCAGACCTAAAATTAGCAATGACACAGTCACAATTATCCAGTTTCTGACTTTTCCCAACGTAGCAGACTCGTACTATAATGACATCATGGTGCACAATAAGGGCTCTATTCAGCTGTGAATTGAACCAGTGAGTTACCTTATTAAGTAGTTGATTATAGCCTGCTGTCAATGGGGACAATGGAGAAACTCCTTTTAAAACAATGATGTATGGACAGCAGCTGGTGGAAGGTCCAAAACACAGGGTTTCTCTGCTGTTGGTATCCGTCTCATCTGCTTACTACTAATTTGAGCATTATCAGAATGAACTATATCATCCTGTGTAACCTGAATGGCCGATGATGCCACACTCATGGGCTCTGCCTTTACTGGATGGCGTACTTGAAGAGGCGGGCTTACATCCCTTAAAGTATGAGTAGCAGTGTTTTTTGGCAAGTCTAGGCCCAGAGATGAATGAAGATTTAGGAATGAGCTTCCAATTTCCCCGAGAAGATTCGACACTTCAGATATGACGCCAATCAATCTTTCTACCAATATTGCGAGCGGAAGGTAGACGGAATTGGGCCCCCTTTTTGATGCAGTAGCTTTAGAGGGATTTTTTTTACAAGTGTCCTGTGGGATGGATGAACTGAGTGCTTTCGTTACCTCATCCTTCGAAGAAGACCTACGCATTTAGATTTCTTAGCAAGCGGTGAAATGCATAGGGAATCAACATTCATTAAAAATTCCTTAGGCTCCACTCCATCAATTATGACAGGCAAAGCAGAAACACAGGGATTACCCCTACTAGGTCATGAACTAAGTCTGCCAGGTTGGGGCTCAAAAGGTGAACAAGTACTAGGTGGTTGAGAAACCGTAGGTTCCACTGAAGCTCCCATCACATTATTAATCTGCACATCTACTGCGTCCATCTCATGATCAATGGCATTCAATATACATTTAGCAATAGTCTATGAAAGAGCCCTCCTTGTTAGCCAGTTGCAACGTTTTCCTTTTCCCCATAGTTCAGTTCAAAAGGACAAAGGTTGCAAGAATGCTTAGCAATTTCACTTACCCACGATATGTTGCAGTCTTTATCAGTGTGGGCAGCACCGTGTCTTCGTGACAGGGGACCAAGAGGGGTGGCCGAGCCCAGCGTGGGTCGGCTGTGGACGCTGTGGGATTTGGAGTGTGCTAATAAGCTCGTCATTGCAGCAGGCCTGGCTGGGAAAATCCAAGGGCACCTCCAGGCGCAGAGCCTGATGGGGTTTGAAACCCACTGGTAGTTACAAGTCAGTGAAGGTGTCCAACACTGCGAGATTCGAAGTGCGTCGTCAAAGCAGGGTGGGCTGGGAAAATACATGGGCGCCTGAGATTTAGGATTTTTCAGGAAAAGAAATAGGGCTCATAAAAAGAGTAGAGCCTATTAAAATAACTGTGAAGCTAAATGCAGTTTACCCCAAAACAGCCCGTATAATAATTCAGTAGAGGCAATTGCTGGAATTACCTCTTTGATAAATTGTCAAATTGAACAAGGAATTGTAAAAGAGATTAGGGGAAGTCCATTTAACTCAACCATTTTAGGATTGTGGAAGCCCAATGGAAAGTACTGCATAGTCCAAGATCTGAGGAAAGTGAACAAGATAGTTATCCCATGTTGTCCCGTGGTACCAAATCACGCAGTGATTTTAATCCAGATTCTCTGTAAAGCAGAATGGCTTACTGTGATTGATCTTTGTTAAGCCTTTTCCTCCATCCAATTGCAGGAGGAAAGTAAATTCTTCTTCATGTTCGAATTTGGGAATCATATTTTGGCATGGTGCAGAGTTCCACAAGTCTATACTGAGTCCCCATCCATTTTTAACCAGATCTTGAAGAAAAATCCTGAGTTCCTTAAGATGCCCTAACATTCAGTCTTAGTGCTGTATATTGATGACTTGTTGGTTGCAGCTAACACCCAAGAAGCATGCAGAAGAGATGCAATCGCTCTCTTAAATCATTTAGGAGTGAATGATCATAAGGTTTCCCCAACATAATTACAGTTTTCAGGAAAGAAGTCCTGTATCTAGGTCACCATATTGAAAAGGGAGTGAGGAGAGTATCACAAGAAAGCAAATATGAAAATGAATCCTCCTATCACACAGAAGGAAGTCCAAATACTTCTGGGAATTGTTGGCTACTGTCGTCAGTAGACTCCAAACTTTTCCTTTTTGGCCAAGCCTTTACAGAGGCTGACACACAAGGATGTGTCTGATCCGGTACCATTGGATGACAACTGCATGCATGCTTTCATAGAGCTGAGAGAAAGCCTGAGTAAAACAAATATTTTTCTTTGTTTTGCTGTGAGAGGGATGGATGTGCTCTCTCAGTTTTGACACAGGTGCATGGAAATGCGACCAAGCTTGTGGCTTATCTTTCTGCTACACTGAATCTTGTAGCATCAGCGCTGCCTGGTTGTTAAAAGGCAGTTGCTGTCCTCAGCATCAGAACAGTACGAAGCAATTGTTATGGGGCATCCACTTGAATGTTTGTATTCCCCATTCAGTGGAAATTTTGTTCACCCTGACCAAAAACCTTACAAGTGCATGTTTAACTCATTACGAACAGGTTATACTTGCTTCATGGATTGTGAATATTAGACGTTGCACTGAACTGAACCCTGCTACCCCTACCCCCCGCTACGCCTAACCCCGTTGAAAATGCAAATGGTTGGGAAGATGAGGTTGAGCATGACTGTCTTGTTGTGACTGAACTGTGCACCAAACCAAGACCTGACATTCAAAATGATTGTCATATTTGTTGATGGCTCCTGTTTAAGAGATAAAGATGGTACCCCGACAGCAGGTTATGCAGTTTGCAAAGTCTTAGGTGTGATAGAAGCCTCTTGGCTTCAAGAAGCCTTTTCAGCCCAAGTAGCTGATTTGGTCGCTCTTACCACAGCATGTTGTGTTTCTGGGGAGCTTAAAGTAACAATTTTTATTGATAGTCAGTATGATGTTGGCATCATTCATGATTTCAGACAGTTGTGGTCCCAGAGACGGTTTATGGCCTCCTCTGGATTCCCTATCTGAAATAGGTATAAGATTTACAATTTGTTGACCACATTACAATTGCCTGCAAAAATTGCTGTTGTCAAGTGTATAGCTCATCAAAAGTTGCGCTGGTATTGGTGGTGAGTGCCGCATTGCTATTGGCTGAACCCCTGAAGAGAAAGAGATTTTGGGATTGATGTTACTTCCGGATTCGATTGAAAGTTGTTGAATTTAACCTTGGGAAAAACGTATGTGGATGAAGTTGCCAGATACTGTGCCCTTAGTTGTAATTCCTTCAGTGGAGAATGGAACAGTGATACACAAGATGAGAACAGTCAAGATTTCAAAAAAACTGCTGTTGATACATGGGAGGAAGTTAAGAGATTGCAGGAAGAAGTGTCAGAGCAAGAGCAGCAAAGTTGGGTCAGAGCAGGGTGTGTGAAGAGAAATGAAGATGGTGTTTGGGTTTCAAGTGATGGAAGAACAGTATTACCAGATAGCTTGTGGTTCCCTATGGCGAGACATTATCATGGACATGCAATATAGAGAGAGAGAGACGCAATGATAAGGACATTCAGACAAACATGGTTTGGGGAGGGCCATGAGATTGCCAACAGTGTCTGCAAATGCGCTTGTGAAAATCACAGATGATTTAGAGCTGGATTATTGCAAAGGACTGGCTGATGTTGTTCGTTCTTTGTCTCCTCAGGTTGGTGAACCTACAGCACAGCCCCAGCATGAACTGTGTCATGACCTATGTCCAGGCGACTGGGTCATGATCAGGAAGCACATAAAAAAACGTTCTTTGGAACTGTGTTGGAAAGATCCTCACCAAGTGGTTTTGGTAACCACTACATCTGTGAAGTGTTCAGGTCTACCGAACTGGGTACATGCTAGTCACACTTGCAAAGTTCCAGGAGCCCCAAAATGAAACTGCATCTGTTCCAGAAGGGTCGGTTACAGTGAGCTAGAGGGATCAGGTTAGCCAAGCTGTTGAGGCTGGACAAGTGATTGCTACAGCAAGTTTTGATGGGGTTCTGAGCAAGTCAGCAACAGTGAATGGTGCAGAAGGGTCAAGACAGAATCATTTGACACATGCTAGCTACGATGCTGATGAAGGACGAGTTGCTGTAAGTCATAGATCTGTACCAGGAGGCAATTGGCCTAAAGAGCAACTTGTGCTAGCTGTAAAAGTGCTACTGACTTTTGCTGAAGAAACTATAGAGTTGAGCCAAAGTGGCAGTTATGCTGAGAGCAGAGTAAATAGGAGATCAAAGACTAAAAGAGTAACAAGCTGAAAGTACTCAGCACCTGAATGGAGATATTTTGCTGCAAATGACTGGGAGAAGGAGTTTGTTTCCTTTTGTGTTAACAATACGAATACAGTTCAGTATTCTGGAGTTTAAAATTGAATTGGAGTTTAACTTTGAAATCTCATTGCCAATTGATAAACAAAAACATTACGTTTTAGAAGTAATTATCAGTGATTACAAACTGTGCCTTTGTTAGAGAAACTTGAACTTTTAATGGAAGCTTTTGAACATTGCAATAGAGAAAACTCTTGATGAACTTTCTAAAAGATCAAGGAACAAAAGGACTGGAAAGGGACAGTGATACATTAAAGCCTCTTTGCATTTTATTTTTGATTTCAGACTTTTTGGTCTGGGTTCAGAGATCCTATGGAGTTGAATCGAAATAGAGGTAGTAAATGTAGGTACACATGTATAGATGTAGCAGCAGTGATAGTTATCATGATCATATAAATGCTCATTGGGTTGAGTTTGCCCATAGTAAGTGATCCAGAAAAGGTTATACCCACAATTGCCCCGAATTTAGAAAATTCCATTGCAGATAAGAATCCACTTTACAATGACGAGAAATATCTACACAATGATGCTTCTAGAGGTGATTTGTCAGCAAATGTGTATTATCAGCTATTACACAAGTTTGTACACACTATGGAAGTTAGCGGCTACTATATTTGCACAGTAAGTGAGGGAATCACATATCACAGTTTGCCTTTAACCTATGGATTCATCAGCAGCAGTACTAGCAATACTTCTATTCTAAATATCACTTGGGGCTTGATTTAGATGTTGGCAGTAATGGTCCTTCCTTCGGCTTTCTGTCTCAAAACCCACCTGCCGCCATGACGGCCCGCCCTGCTGTATTTAGATGTTGGCAGTCCGATAGACTTTAATTTGCCCGAGTCCCGCCAACTCTGACAAGGAATTATAACCACCGATACTGCGCCATAGGAAAAAGTTTCTGGTAACCGGACTTCAGCCACACTTACCACCTAGCAGAGTTGGATGTGCCATACCACCACGCAAAAAGTGGCGATCCGACCTCCACTTCTAACTTGGCGGATCGAGATTGGGGGCAAAGGGAGGGGGAGGAACTCTCCTTTTCTCTCTATTCAACTTCTGTTTCCAGCAGGACACAACTAGACTGGACCCTCCATTGCTGCTGCCATGGGACCACGGAGAAAACACAACCCCCGCCCGTTGCTGGACAAAAAGGTAGGCAACCTGCATTGGCTGTATACGTTGGGGGGTTCACTGCACATGGGCACAGGCCACTGCAGACATTTACATGTCAGTAATTGTTTTAAATTACTGTGACATGCATATGTCAGGACATGAGTAGGCCAGACACTGGTGGGGACACACTGGTACACAACACTTATGAAACACATACACAATGGTCATTATGGCATCAGGATTCATTGCAAATGAATGCTAGCACTGCAATGATGGTATATTCACACTTGTCAACTGTGCTTATGTGTGTACCATGCAATGGGACATGTACCTGTCATGTTGTGCTTGAGTTGTGTGTGTGGGTCAGTACGTGTATATGTGCGTGTGATGAGATTAGCTGGGTGAGGTGGTGGGAGGTGTAGTGGGTAATGTGGTTGTGTCAGTATGTATGTCACTTGCATGTGACATGGATGTTGTGTATGTTGTGCTGTGTTGGTGCGTGCAGAACTTAGGTGCATGTTGTTGTGTGGCAGTTGTTGTGATATTTGAAGTTGTGCTTGTGTATATATGTGTTTGTGTAGATGAGTGTGTAGGTTGTGGTTGTGTCATGTGTGGGTGCAGTGTCACTAGTGTGTGCATCATTGTGTGTTGAATGTCTGTTTATATGTGTTGGAGGCATGTAGGTGTTGTGGTGAAATGGCAGTGGATAATGGTGTGTATGTGGTGTGTTGTATCATGTGTGATGCAGGTGGTTGCATCCACCTGTGATGCAGGTGGATGCATATGTGAAGAGTGTGTGTGATTTTACTCTTTTCCACGGTCACTGGCAGTGTCAGTTGTCCAGAGGGCCCAGCGATGTCCTTCCTCTGTCAGCAAACTGCCACCAGTATACTGCCTGTCTAACTGTAAATCTAACTGCAGCCGTCAAAGAACCCACCTACCTGACTGCTAGGGAGAGCACTCTGTCCTGACAGTCTGCACCTTAGCCGCAATACATCTAAATATGGCGGGCAGAAGATGCCAATGTGACGGTCTTTTCAGGCCCGTGTCCGACGCAGCTTGGTGGTGCGACCACCAGCATCTAAATCAGGCCATTAGTGTATTCAATTGAGCCTATCATGAAACATTCTAGTAGCATTGCAAAAGCAAAGAACATTGACATAGAGAGAGGTTTCTTTGAGCCTACATTGACACTTGGTACAGTATAAGCACGCAATAACAATTTGACCTGCATTGTTAGCCCAGTAGAAAAGGAATTTATAGGACAAGTTGAAGAGAGGAGAAGAGCAATGAAAGCAAAGAGAAAGAAGGGAATAGATTTACAAAGTTGGGTAAAGGATGCAACACATTTGGTGGCTGAAAATCAAGGATTCCTGGCTAATGATTAGCAACATGCCGGGAAGCTATGTGTATATAGACCTATATCAAAGACAGACACACATTTCGTAGGAACTAGTGAATGTAGACATGTATTTTTGGATTTGTGTTTGGACTTTCATGTTAAATGGTCAAGACCCTGCCATACCTGGTGTTTATTTCCTATGTGGAAAAATGCCTATTTCAAGCTGCCAAAAGGCTGGTATGGTACATGTTACCTGGGAATAGTTTTTCCAAAGATATATCATGTAGAGCAATTTAATGATTTAGTATGGAGTGAAACATCTAGGATCAAAAAAGGAGCTAGTTCCTCAGAAATTTCAAGGAGACATTTTTGGTGCCATAATGTCATCACTAGATGTTATCTTGAATGATCACAAGATAAGAAAGTTGTCAATAATAGTAGGTAAGTTATCTACAGACACTGTAGGTGCTGTGTTATTCATTGATATAGAAATGGTTGCTGCGAGATCAATGGTTTTGTGAAATCGTCTTGAAGTTAGACATTCTTCTCGCAAATGAAGGCAGAGTTTGCAAAATGCTACATGCGCAACAGTGTTTCAGTGACATACCTGTAAGGAGATAAGAAAGTATATGTCAAACATGACTGACTTGGAACAAGACCTGATAGAGTTAACAGTGACAGATGCATGGTAAACAATAGGTAGTGGCTTTTCAGCCATTAGAGCATGGTTTGGAAAATCTAGGAATAGGTACTGTGGGATCTATTTTGATAGCCCTATTGAACCTGGCCCTTTGTGCCCTTGTTGCACTTGGATTTTACAAACTGTACAAAAAGCTGAACGAAAAAAGAGCAAGGAATAGACGGAGAAAAGAAAAGATTGAAATGGAGACTAGGAAAAGTTTATATTATTGTAACATAAAGCACTTAGAGGATTTCAGAAGACCTTACCTGAATAAACCTCTGAAATGTTGAGCTGTCTCATTGAAAATGAGAGCTGGAGTATTTTGTGATGGCTTAATTCACCATCAAAGGGTGGGTTAATGTAGTTGAGTTTTTAGTGGTGTTCCTCATGTCACATAAATTCATCAATATGTGACAGTTTATGCCTTATGTTAATCAAAGACAAAAAGAACAAGTGATGGACAGAATGCTGAACAATGTTAAACATTCAGTACTGAAATCTGGGCCTAAATCCATCGTTTTTTTGGTACCAATGCAATTCCAGTTTGGACCTGCTATATGTAAATCAGTCTTGACCTTGCTCACCATGGAACAGTCTAGCCCAAACTGCCAGCCCAGGTCCTTCCTGGACCAGAAACAAGCATCCTGGGACCAGTTCTGGGGGATCACCCCTCAACAGCCAGGCTAGCTTGACTTCAGTGGCATAGGGAGCACAGGTCCCACGTCTGGGTATACTCGTCCCACTTAGGGTGACAAATGCAAAAAGAACATGTGATGGATAGAATGCCAGACAATATCAACCATTCACCCCAGTACAGATGAAAATCAGTCTTGACCCTGTTAATGAAAGCACAAATGGTTTGCATGTAGAAATTGCACAGACACTTCTTTATTATTGTGCATTCATATAGACTGTCGAGTTTGACATAGGTGGTATTTGAATTAAATCAAATGTTAGATGAACTAAACTGATATTGTGATGTAATTTAGACTCTACACTAATAGAATGTATTGAAATTATATTGAATTTCTAATGATTAATGAATTAACTAAACGTGTAAAAATGAAAGAAACATAGTTCCCCATTATACTCATTGAAATGCATTAACAGAGTCTTTCCCTGTTTATAGTGAGTATAACACAGGTTAACAAAATATTATTAATGTTGAGCTCATAGGTTTCATATTAAACATGTTGTATTGAAACGTATTAATTGAATGTGGTCTCTAGTTGGCAGTCAGTTTACACCCTGTCCAAGTAGGGACCCTTACTCTAGTCAGGGTATGGGAGGTACACAGCTCAGATAACCCCTGCTTTCCCCCTTGGTAGCTTGGCACAAGCAGTCAGGCTTATCTCAGAGGCAATGGGTAAAGTATTTCCACAAACACACCCAGGAACACAGTAAAAACACCACAAAATTACTCCACACCAGTTTAGAGCAATAGCCAATATTTATCTAAATCAATCAAGACCAACATGACAAAAATCCAACATACACAAGCAAAGATATGAATTTTTTAAGTAAAAAGAGTCTTAATCCATAGAAATCAATGGATGCATTTTTTTAGCACAACGCACCTGCTGTGCATCAAAGATAAAGCTGCACGGGCGAGCATGCATCGGAAAAGCAAATGATGCGTCGATTCTTTACTCAGAAGTGAAGATGTGCATGATTCTTTCTCTGCCGGGTAAGCAATGCGTCATTTTTGGGACCAACTGTCTCGTGTCCGTGCGGTGATGTTGAAGATTTTGACACCCAGGGATGATGCAGAGAAAATCCAGATGCATGGCAGCGATGAATCTGCGCTGAGTTGATAATGCGTCGATTTCACCAGAGCTGCATCAATCGATGCAGCCCCTGCACAGAACCACAGTGCAGTCGCTGTGTCAATTTTTCTGCTGCTTGACTGAGGTGCGCAGATTTCCACTCAGGTTCTGCAAGCTTCTCCTTCCCAGGGCACAGGGACTGGATGTGGCACACTTGACAGCCAGGGGATCTCAGCAAGAGAGCAGATGAAGTCTTTGATGTCTCTGAGACTTCTTAACAGGAGGCAAGCTCAGTCCAAGTCCTTGGAGAATCTTCCCAAGCAGGATACACAGCAACGTTCAGTTTTTATCCTCTCTGAGGCAGAAGCAGCAACTGCAGGCTAACCCAGCAAAGCATACACAGCAAAGGGACAGTCCTCCTCCTCGTAGCTCTTCTCTTTGGCAGATGTTCCTCTTGATCCAGAAGTGTTCTATAGGAGTGGGGTCAGTTGTCCAATACTTATATTAATTTCTGCCTTTGAAGTAGACACACTTAAAAAAAAAGTCTTTGTAGTGCACAAGACCCTGCCTCTTCCTTGCCCTGCGCAAGACACACACTAGGGGGTTGGAGACTGTATTGTGAGAGGAAGTGACAGCTCCTCCCTCCCCCTCTAGCCCAGGAAGACTCATCCGGAAATGCGGGACACACCTCAGCTCTCTTTGTGACACTGTCTAGAGAAAATGCACAAACAACCCACCTGTCAATCTGACCCAGACGTTTATTCAGTAGCCAGGCAGAAATGGTTAAGCAAGAAAATGCCCACTTTCTAAAAGTGGCATTCTCAAACAGACAATCTAAAAAACGTACCAAAATAAGTATTTTTAAATTTTGAGTACAGAGACCCCAAACTCTACAGCTCTCTGTGCTCCCAATGGGAAACTGCATTCCAAAGATATTTAAAGGGAATTCCCATGTTATCTTATGGGAGAAATTGGCCTTGCAATAGTGAAAAACAAATTTAGCAGTATTTCACCATCAGGACATCAGTACATGTCCTACCTTTAAAATTACACTGCACTCTGCCCATGGGGCTACCTTGGGCCTACCTCAGGGGTGACTTACATGTAGTAAAAGGGAAGGTTTAGGCCTGGCATGTGGTTACACTTGTCAGGCCGAATTGGCAGTGCAAAACTGCACACAGAGACACTGCAGTGGTAGGTCTGAGACATGTTTACAGGGCTACTCATGTGAGTGGCATAATCAGTGCTGCAGGCCCAGTAGTAGCACTTTATTTACAGGCCCTGGACATATCTAGTGCACTTTACTAGCTACTTACTAGTAAATCAAAATGCCACTCAGGGATAACCAATCATAATCACAATTTATAAAAGGGAGCACTAGCACTTTAGCACTGATCAGTAGTGGTAAAGTGCCCTGGGTTCCAACAACCAGAAAAAACAAAATCCACCTCACAGTTAAAAATACAGGAAGCAGAAGCAAGAAGGCAGTGGAAATCACACCAGGGATGCCAGGTCTAACAAATGTATTGATGTAATTCTCCTGCATTAGCCTACTGAAGCCTGTTAAGCTGCATTTTGTGACTGAGAAGGAAATGCTGATTCATTCCTTAACATGAAACTTTCTTTCTGACTTTGTTCCCATAAGAAGACTAGCTTTTGGTAATAGGTCCCTATTGTTTAGACATAGAGCGAAAGTGTGACAGTGTCCTTGAGAGGAGTACATAGTTGAACATGGACTGCTTTTGTATACAATTGTTTCAAACTGGCATGGAGTCGCACGGATGGAAGATGTTCCCATGACAGACTTGGGAAAATTTACAGGCGTTTCAGTTTGAAGTCTTGTGATCAGTTTCTATTGGCTGGTGCCCCTTTAACATAAAATGGACGGCTACCATTCAGGAATCAGAATGCTGTGTGAACTTTGATATATCGATAAACAGTTGGATTTTGGTAAGATCTTCAAGTCCCTGAGGGACAGATCCAGAATCCTGAAGATGAGAAGTTGAGCTCCTGTTCCTGTACCCTACATGCTGAGCCCCTTGGAGAGGTATCTTTCTCTCTGCCTTTACCACTTGAGATGCCTTATTGAGACTTAGAGTTTTTTCCTAACCCCCTGCAGAAGAATCTAGAACGAGCTTCTGACATACTGATGCGTTCCCTTTTTATCTGTCTTTTGCCAGGCCTAGTTAGTGAATTGTTGCCCAAGATTACCTTTTTCCAAATTCTTTTTGCCCTTTTTGTTCTTTTTGCCTTTTGTACATGTGTTCTGTCCTATACATGTTTCCCCCCAATTTGGCCTTTTTAGGGCTTTCCCTATGCTCAGCCCCAAAATTGTTACTCTGTTGACTGATGCTTTCTGAGCCTGAGCAACATCTTTTTTCTGTAACTCAGATAATCTTGTTGAGGATTTGTATGCTTTAATGCTTAGTTTTATTGATGTTGCCTTGCAAATTGTCTCCATGTCTTTGAGCTTGCGTCTGTTATAACTCCCCTACCTTGATCCCTGACTGCGTTTTCCTTGTATGGTCACATGATCATACTGTGGAATTAATGGGTATGTGTTAAAGGTTTGATGTATGGTTCTACCACACCCTTCACTGGGTCAAAAGATTAATTGACCTTGATGAGCACTGATTCCTGCAGGGGATGAAAATGCTATAGCAAGCCTCTCCCTGTCTGCCTAGCTCTTCATCAAGTACCTAGCCAGCATTCTACTAGATACATCAAATAGGTTGCTAAGCAGGAAAACAGAGTTCTTTTCCAGGCTACACATATAATTTGCCTTCAAATTGTCTTGCCCCTTATTGTGTTCAAAATAGAGCATTACATGACAAGTATAATAGATCTTCAGGACAGACACAAATACTCTTATCACCCGGCATATGCTGACAATTCTTTATGGCAGCCCGAGTTTCCAGGGTGCTACTCCTAGACAAGGTAAAGAGTCTATGCTTTTGTGTTACCAAAGGTCATTAGGTATGGCTCAGGAGCACCAGATATTCCTAAAAGCTGAGCTGCGTAATGTTTTTTCTAACTTGCATCTTGCCAGATAAAATTTTACAGGCTATGAGTGGCCTTTCATCATAGTTTTCAGAATTACAGATCCCTTTGGACCCAACTATTTTCTTGGAAAGCAACATACATGCGTAATTGCTTTACTCCAAATGTCCAGCCTAACAACCACTTGGATTGCTTTCTTAGCCTGTCATGTTCTCTCCAGGCCATAGAGAATAAACAGTTAGGAATGAATTTTGCAACATACTTTAAGGGAGCTATTTTACATCTGCTTCCAGTGGAACTATAAGTGACAACCAATTCTAAACTATTGTTGGAGCATGGAAGGTGTAGCAATTTCCTCCAGAATCGCCTGTAGTGAAGGTCAGGTTTTCCTACTCTTCAGTCAGTGCCCTAAATCTCCTCCCTGCAAGCTATTTTACTTCTCACCTTGGCCTGCAGACCCTTATCCATATTGATGGAAAACATACAACCATGCTCTCAGACAAAGAGCAGCAATGTGTTCTGGAGTTCTTCCAATTTCTGTCTCACATTTTTCACTTGTTTTTGCCAAAGCAGATTATTCAAAACTGTAACTGTCACCAGGTACGTGAATTGGCTAACTTCATTAATTTGGCCTGTATAGTATAGAATCCTCTGGCCGATCTTCTCTGAACTTCAAATAATCTTAAATTTTTATGAATTTATTATAAACCTGTTTATGTTCCACTGCTCGCAGTTGTGCTGGAAAGCCATTGGGGATTTGGGTTATCAGAATGGAGTTATCCAACACTCTAATGCCAATACCTTGACTCCGTCAGTGGCAGGTAGATCCTGTATAACACCTCTTCACCCAGGTTCATTTACACAAAGTTATAATAATACCAGGAACACAGGCATCCCAGATTTAATCCTGCCATGGTTTTAATAGGATTGTTCAACTTCCCTCTTTGAATCACCTCAGGTGCAAGGTGGTTTTTAAGCACACTCTGTTTATTATGAGCAAGATATCTTCCTCAATGACCATGCCACTAGCTTGTTCTACAAACTGTCTCTTTGCATCAAATCAAGGGTGGAAGTGGAAGTAAAATCTTAAAATTTGACATACAGGGGCTCTGCCTTTAAGGTGGTCGAGGAAACTTTGCAGTTGATGTCAATGAACCTCATTGACATGTATTATCCTGTGTTCTTTCTTTTGGGGCCCTTCTTATATTGCCAAATTTTAATGCTATTGAGTCACAAGAAACGACAGGACTGATGAATTAAAATATTGAGTTTCCCAACATTCCAGAACAAGGTTACTAACCTCTGTGCCTCTGAGGGGATTATAGTGAGGTCAGTTGCCTTATTCCAGCCTGTGCCCGATATTTTTTCCCAACATCTGAATCATCTGTCTTCAGAAAATATCTTAGAAAATGTAGTTCTAGTGCTTAATGGTTGTTCATAGGCTCACCTTTTTCAGTCAGTGATTTTAAAGTTTCCTCCAACTTGTCCCTAACAGAGATAAATTGTCATTGAAAATGGCAGAAAAGTAAATCCATTTTTCTTCAGCAATGTTAGCCTCTAGACATGACCTACTCTTCCAAGCCCTCCTACCATTTTGCACAGCAAGTTTTGGGTGTCCTTTTCATTGACAGTGGCTTCACAAGATGATCATCTTTTGTTTTTAAAACCCCTTTTTTTTATATCAAGGATTTATAATGTTTCCTGATCCCCCTAATTTCCTCTGGGTTCCTCTTTGCTCTCATGCATTGAATAAGTTCACTCTGTTTCTCTACAGTCATGGTCAAACCAGCATAGGTCTCATTTTTCTCTTAATTGCCCCCAAAGCACAAGTAACTGTTGGCTTTAGAGGGAAGAGTGAACATTGATAATCCTCAACATTCTGTTTCTTTCTGATATTTTGCAGTTGATGATTATATTTCCTTTAGCGATTCTGACATACTCTCTGGCAGAATTGAGTCTTGCCAACAATCCAATCTCTATTCAAGATTGTTATTCCTAAGGGATGTCCCCTTTGATGAAAACTCTAATGTGTTGTTTGATTCCACTACTTTCTTGGATTTTCTTATTACATAGTTAGTGCATTGTGGTCTTTTAAGCATAAAAGTCACTGCAACATGTGCCAGTTGTCAGCTCTTACAAAATATTTAATTGATCAATGATGAGGGCCCTCCTGCATCATTTGTAGGGACATGTTGGCATTGGTCCTCATAAGAGCTTAGGACATTGATTAGACCTTTAATTCAAACATAGTTCAAACATTTCCACTTGGAAAACATTTTGGGAAAGTTAAACTTAAATGCAGGTATGCCAAGTGTATTTTGCAATTCAAATAAATCCTCTGAATCACTCCACCATTCACCTAATTTGCAATTAATATATCACAAATTAGGGTCATTTGTTTCCATTCTGAAGGCTCTTTTATTGCTTCACTGATAGTCTGGAGCATAGATGTGATACCTACCTTCTTTACCTTACAGGAATATATGAGTTCAGTAGACTCAATATTACATTGTTCAGAAGTTTAATATCTAACATCTAGATACCAATGTGCCTTATTTCCCAGTTCTTTACTTGTCAGCATGACTCCACTCTGCAGGTTATCTACAAACCTCCAGAGTTGTTTTCCTCTTCATTTTTTGTGGCACATTTAGTTGAATTCTCATACCCTCTGAAGTCCCAAGGAGTTACTGCATAGGTATTTTTAAAGGCAAATATCTCATCCATGTACCCTCCTCGAACCTTTACTCAATCAAAAACATTCTCTGGGACTCTCGGACTCATGGTGGATGACTGCAAAGATTCCCTAAGCCTAGTGTTAAGTTCAGTGTCAGAGAAGTATGGCCTTGTTCCCTCGCCAACTTTTTTTCTGAATTGCCAGAACTCAGGCCCTCATTATGACATTGGTGGTAAATCCCACTTACCGCCATGCTGACTGCCGCCAACATACCGCCGACCGCGGCAGATATCCGCTAACCATATTATGACACACACACACCAATCCATCACTATTCAGACGCACACACAAATCCGCCACACCAAAGGTCAGTGATAAACTGGCAGTATCCAAACCCACACCGTTACGACAACAGAACAACGCCCACAACATTATAACCCACGAATCACCACGGACATTCATTGGCGGTAAACCATTGGCGGTACATACTGCTGTGCTCATAATACACACACACAAACAAAACAGCACCACATTGGACAATTCAAACTACACACATCTGACACCCATACACACATCACACAACAGACCTACATCACTATAAAACGCATCCCCACATTACCCACAACCCCTTATGACAAGAAATAATTGCCAGCAGAGAGAGACAGCAAGAGCACACACACAACCAGAGCCACATATCACCATCACCTTATATACCACCCATGTACCGCACATCACACACCCCAACACAGCACCCTACATATCCTCACCCACACCACTCACACTACACCCATGGCACCGCAACAACACACCAGATTCTCTGAGGAGGAGCTAAGGGTCATGGTGGAGGAAATCATCCGGGCAAAGCTATTTGGATCACAGGTACAGCAGATATCCATTGCTAGGAAGATGGAGCTATGGTGGAGAATCGTGGACAGGGTCAACGCCGTGGGGCAGCACCCCAGAACAAGGGATGACATTACGAAGAGGTGGAACAACCTACTGGGGAAGGTACGTTTCATTGCAGCAAGACATCAACTAGCTGAACATAGGACTAGTGGTGGACCCCCATCTCCCCCCCACCGCTAACAACATGGGAGGAGCAAGTCTTGGCAATCATGCATCCTGAGGGCCTGGAAGGAGTAGCAGGAAGACTGTACTCTGGTAAGTCAACTCTATACTACTATCACCCCCCTACCTGAATGCCATCACATACCCCCACCCTCACTCCCATCACTCCACCACTAACCACACACTCCACCATCACAACCCACTCATCCCAATGCCAAGCCCTGCATGCCATACCAATGCATGGACACAACTCACAGACCTGCATGGACACCTATAACCAAAGCATGCACACTAGAGACATTCAGCTAGCCCACCAAATAACAACTCACACAAGGCAAAGCTGCCAGGGCAATAACAACCATAGAGGGCAACACATCCATGCACAATATTTCACAAACACAAACAATAACACTGCATTTACATCCCCACAGGTACCCCACCCAATGTCACAGGAGAAGAGGTGCCAGCAACATCCAGCCCCCGCCAGAAGACGTCCATAGTGATGACAGCAGATCTGGTCGGCCTGGATCTGGATGACCAACCTGGCCCATTAGGCACCTCCGGAGAGTCGGTTACCCAGGCACACTCTCACACTACCACAGAGCCTCCCCCCTCAGGAAACACCACCACAGCACTCACCCAGCGGGCCCATAACTCTGTCCCCAGGACACGTCAATCATCAGTGTGTCCACCACTACAGGGACCCCAGGGCACACCACAAACCCAAGACAATTGGGGACCTGGGGTCAGTGGGAACACGGTTCAGGGGACAGAGGCACAGGTCAACAGGGAAGCTGGGAGGACTGCTGTGCGCCAGGGGGAGGACAGACCCAGGGAACTGACTCTCCAGGAGGCACTCACCGTGATCCTGGGAGCATACCAACATTCCCAGGATACGCTGGGCCATATCCTGGACAAGATGCAGGAGAACATGTGGCTGCAGGAGGGACAGTACCTGGGGATCAGGGAGGACTTGAAGTCCATTAACATCACCCTGGTCTCCATTGCTGGGGTGCTGGCAGACATGGCCAACAGTATGAGGGAGGCAGTGGCACAACAGCGGGCCCCTGATACTAGCCAGACTACTGAACAGCTCTTCACCTCCGCTGCCGCTAGTGGACAGGAGGCCCGCCACAGGACCAACAGGCCACCAGCACCCCTCCCCCTGCAGAGGGAGAACCACAATGCAAACGTTCCCTGCGATCCAGGCAGAAGCCAGAGACTATTGCCAAGGGCCCTGCCAGGAAATAAGACTCTCCTGAATGTCACCCTTGTCTCCCACTCTGTCTCCCTGTCCACCTTGAACTGCCATAGCTCCCCTTCCTATGCCCCCTTGGACAATGCACCTGTGCTACCAATAGACTGGACTCTACCCTGAACTTTCCTCCATCATCACCCCAGCCCATTGCACTACCCCCTTTTCTTCATAGCACTTAAATAAACACCCTTAGATAAAATACGTATGGAGTATGTCAAATTATTTAAAAAAGTATTCGTCTAACAAGGTTCAAACATTGCAATTCAACAGTAATGTTTACATAGGAAAGACCTGTAGTTGGCTGCACTGAACACACCAGGAGTAATAGTGGGGCACCAACATCTGAAAAAAGCGATGCCAATAGGTACAGTGAGTGGCCATAGCACTAGGAATTCACAGCCTGCCTGTGACAACCTCACCACCAAACTGTCAATGAAAAGTGAAATAACACTGTCTTACCTGTGTGTCATTGGAAGTATTGACAAATGACTGCACTTCTGTTGTTCTCATCCTCTGCCTCCTCTTCTTCACTGTCCACAGGGTCCACTGCTGCCACACGGCCATCTCTAGCCTCCTCCTCCTGCAGAAAAGGCACATGGCGTCGCAAGGCAAGGTTGTGCAACATACAGCATGCCACAATGATCTGGCAGACCTTCTTGGGTGAGTAGCACAGGGATCTGCCTGTTAGACGGAGGCAACGAAACCTGCCCTTCAGGAGGCCGAAGGGTATTTTTATTATCCTTCTGGTTCGCCCATGTGCCTCATTGTAACGTTCTTCTGCCCTTGTCCTGGCATTCCTTACAGGGGTCAGTAGCCATGATAGGTTGGGGTAACCAGGGTCACCTGCAAATATTGAGGGACAACTGTTAGCCACACACTAACCCTTTTGGCCCACACCATACCCATACACCAACATCCACTAGGTGGGAACCAGGGCTCACCTATTAGCCACACCCTGTGCCTCTGAGTTGGCCCATCACATTTGGGATGCTGCTATTCCTCAGGATAAAAGCATCATGCACCGACCCAGGATACTTAGCATTGACATCGGAGATGTACTGGTCCGCCAAACACACCATCTGCACATTCAAAGAGTGATAACTTTTGCGATTTCTCAAGACCTGTTCATTTCGCCGGTGGGGGGTGGGGGGGGGGGAACAAATGCAATATGTGTCCAATCAATCACACCAATGATGTTGGGGATATGCCCCATTACATAGAAGTCAGCCTTCACAGTGGCCAAATCCTCCACCTGGGGGAAATCGATGTAGCTGCACATGTGTTTGATCAGGGCAGACAACACTCTGGTCAGCATTATTGAGAACATGTGACATTCCTGCTGCCAAGCCCACTGTCACTTCGAAAGAACCAGTTGCCAGGAAATAGAGCACTGATAGCACTTGCACAAGAAGGGGGATCCCAGTGGGGTGACGGATCGCAGATATCAGGTCAGGCTCCAATTGGGCACACAGCTCTGTGATTGTAGCCCTGTCAAGTCTATAGGTGGGGAGAATGTGCCTGTACTCCTTTGTTGCCAAGTCCACCAGGGATCTGTACACGGGGTATGTTTCCATCTCCTATTCATCCGCAGCGGTTGCATTTTATTGGGCAAAAGAGTGAGCAGCTGGTCATTATCTGTACATTGTAACCACCACAATACAATGCATATTGTGATTCGTACAATATTGTGGTGGCATATGTCCAGAATGTGAAAATGTGAACTGCAACGCATTTAGGATCCATGGCCTGTCCCGCCCCTCTGAAATGGCATCCGCCTGTCCAGTATGGAGGGACAGGTGGAGGTGAGGTAATTCCGCTGACGTTGTGCGCCGCTGCGGGAGGCGGTTGAAAACCACCGTGCAACTCCTCATTGGTTATCATTGGTCCCTATGGGTTACAGTGGCCAATGGTGATGTACGGCGGCGGTGACGTAACGCACCACTGCAGAAGTGACCGCCATTTTCTATCTGTTCACTCACTTGCTACCTGACCTTCAACAGGAGAGGACCTACACTTCATGTGCTGTTGTGACCTGTGTCTGGAACCTATCATGGCTCATGTGACTGGGGAAAGGGCCCCTGCCTTCACCTCGGCAGGGTTGGAAAGACTAGTGGATGGGGTCCTACCCCAGTACCTACTGCTGTATGGGCCTCCAGACCAACAGGTGAGTACACTGTGAGCACGATGCATGGGGCATGAATGCATGGAGTGCTGTGTGTGCAGGCCTCGTGTGGAGAGGTGGATATCCCATTGGCTGCGTGCAGCATGTATGCAGGGCCATGTCAGTGCTAATGGGGATATGAAGGCGCATGGTGGGCCATGAGTGTAACAGGCAGGACGGTCTGACTAATACCTTTCCCTGTATCTATTTTTCTGCAGATCAGAGCCCATCAAAAGAAGGGTATATGTCGTGCCATCGCCAAGGTCATGCGGACTCTGGGGTTCTATGGCTGGCGGACCCCAACTGTCAGAAATGGGGGAGGACCTGAGAAGCTGGGCACGGAAGACGGTAGAGGCCCAGCTGGGGATGGCCTCCCAACGAGGAAGGGGTGCCCGTCAAACCCTGACCCCCTCTGATGGCCTGCATACTGGCGGTGGCCTATCCGGAGCTGGATGGGCGCTTGAGGGCATCATAGCAGCTACAAGGGGGTGATTACAGTGCTCTTCATTACAACTTACGCCTGGTGGGGTGGTATCCGGGTGGGGAATGTGTGCCTGTGGGTGCCCCTAGGCCAGGCCTGACATTGCAGAGTAGGTTCCATGTTGGGCAGGGTTCTGAAGTGATATTCCTCCAACCTAGCTAGTAGGCATCCACGACTGGGCAGGGGTGTGTGTGTCTCAGGTATGCTGCAGTTGGCAGTATGTGTCCCTACCCATGGCCTGGTGACTAGCATTGTAACTGGTAGTGCATTGCCTAGTGCGTAGGGCTGCCCCCTGTGTGTGAGTGTGTTGTGTACGCCAACGGTGGTGTTGGAGCCACCATTGACCAAGTGTATCCTTTGTCTTTCCCCCCTCCCTTTTTGTTTTGTGATCCTGTTCTTATGTGTGTTAGCATCATCTGGTGGAGGAGCAGATGCACCGGCGACAGAAGGAGCTGCATCCCACAGGACCCAGGAGGCCGAGTCCACCGATGCTGAGGGCACCAGTGGGACAGAGGGCGAGGTGAGCACCACGACAGAGACTGGTGGGGACAGTTCAGACACAAATACCTCCTCTGATGGAAACTCCCTGGTGGTGGTGGTGGACACCTCTGTGCCAACCCTGGCTACAGGTACAGCTGCCACCCCCGTACCTGCAACGCCCTCCCAGCAGCCCCTCAGCTAGTAGCCAGTGCCCGCTCACCCAGGAGGGTGGGAATCTCCTTCCCCGCAGGCACCTCAGGCCCAGCCCCAGTGAGCCCAGCTGCCCTGAGTGAGGAGGCTACTGACTCCTGCGATCCATCTCTGTTGGGCAGTCAACCATTGTAATGCCATCCAGGGGCTGGCAGCCCAAATGCAACAGTCCAATGCATTTCTGGAGGGCATTCACACTGGCTTGGCGGGCCAACAGAGATCAATCCAGGCTCTGACTGTTTCCACCCTCCCCGCTCCAACTTCCCCTTCTCAATACCATTCCCCTCAACCCCAACCTATCCCAAGAACACAGGCAGATGAGCATGCACACAGGACAACACACAAGAGTGGACATGGCAAACACAAGCACCACACTGCATCCCAAAGGCACTCACACAAACACCATCCAGATGCAGACATACTATAATCCACTGCGTCCCCCTCCTCGTCGTCCTCCACCTCCCTCCCAGTTCCTTCGAAACTCACACCTGCATGCACTACATCCTCATCCACTACCCCCTTCACCAGCACACCTATCAGATCGCACACCTAACTGGCAGTCACCACCCCCACATCCATGCACAAGTCCCCGTGTCCTCTCCCACTGTGTCTGTGCCCCCCCTCCCAATTTACACAAACGCAAGCACTCCCAACAACCACTCATCTCACAACGGCATCCAACCTATGCACCTGCACCCAAACACAGTAGACTGACACCTCCTACAACCACTCCCTCTTCCTCCACTCCCAAACCTTCTCCCTCTTCCCGCCCCAATGTACCTAAGAAGCTTTTCCTCTCCACCATTGACCTCTTCCATACCCCTCCCCCCGTCCTTCACGTCAGGCCAGGGTGGTCAAAATCCAGGCAAGCACCTCAGCCACCCAGACCAAGGGCACAGTAGTGTCGCCAGCAACTCCAGGTGTGAAAGGATCCCAGCCACCAGCCAGCCAAACGGAAAGGGTACCTGCCCCAAGTGCTGAAGAAAGGAAGGGCAAGGAGCCTGCCCCACGTGCTGCAGGAAGGAAGGGCAAGGAACCTGCCCCAAGTGCTGCAGGAAGGAAGGGCAAGGAGCCTGCCCCAAGTGCTGCAGGGAGGAAGGGCAAGGAGCCTGGTGCTGGGACTCAGTGGGAGCCCCCACCACCAACCATGGTGGTGCAGCTGTACAAGGCTGCAGGGGATGGGCAGGAGCTTCCCCCCACCACCACAAGCACCACCACCAGAACCAGTGGGCAGCCGTCCGAGGCTGCAGGGGATGGGCTGGAGCTTCCCCCCACCACCACCAGCACCGCCACCAGCACCATTGGGCAGCTGTCTGAGGCTGCAGGGGATGGGCAGGAGCTTCCACCCACCAGCAGCACCTCCACCAGCACCATTGGGCAGCCGTCCGAGGCTGCAGGGGATGGGCTGGAGCTCCCCCCCACCACCAGCAGCAGCAGCACAACTGCCACCACTGAACAGCCGTCACCGCTGATGGACATTCATTAGACCTGCGTCCATGGGCTGTTGTGCGGCCTGACCCCTGCAAATCCAGTGGGTATGACACCCACCTGAGAGACTGTGACCTTGCACTCCACAATATCTGCATCACAGGGCACGATCCCCACTCCAGAACCAGTGGAGATGCCATCCACTCACCCTATCCTCCCCAGGAAGAAGCTCACAGGGCACGATGCCCCCTCCAGAACCAGTGGAGATGCCACCCACTCACCATATCCTCCCCAGGACCAAGCATAGGGCATGTTGCCCCCTCCATTGCCAGTGGGCAAGTCACCCACTTGAGAGACTGTGGCCTTGTACTCCCCAGGACCAAGCACAGGGCATGTTGCCCCCTCCATTGCCAGTGGGCAAGTGACCCACTTAAGAGACTGTGGCCTTGCACTCCCCAGGACCAAGCACAGGGCATGTTGCCCCCTCCTTTGGCAGTGGGAAAGTCACACACTTGAGAGACTGTGGCCTTGCACTCCTCAGGACCAAGCACAGGGCATGTTGCCCCCTCAAGAGCATGTGGGCAAGTCACCCACTTGAGAGACTGTGGCCTTGCACTCCCCAGGACCAAGCACAGGGCATGTTGCCCCCTCCAGGACCAGTGGTGTTGTTCCATCTGCCGGCTGAGGTGCCCCCCCATTTTCCTTCCCCCTGAGGTGCCTGCCTATTTTCGACCTGATGCCCCTGCAAAGTTCTCTCTGTCTTGTTGCAGGAGTAAAGTGGGGCCTTGGATTTTGTAATGTGGCCTTGTGGCCCACGAACATTGAGGACTGGGCAGTGTCCCTACATTTGTAAATATGTATATATTTTGTGATTTGGAGGCACATATTTCTACTTTTTTATCTTATTACACTCACTTTCATCAATTCCTTTTGTCCTCACATTATTCCTGAGGGTTATGGGGTACATATGTTATATTGCTGCATCTGCTTGTGTGTATGGTGTTGGGGGTGGAGGTGTTGTGTGTGTGTGTCACTCTCTTTTTCTTCACCCCCCTTCCCTGTGTGCTAGGTGGCTGTACTCACCGTGGTCGTCTTTGCCATTGTTGGTGTTCGTAATGGAGCAGCACGTAGAAGAGCATTGGGAAGACATGCAGCTCGGGCTCCATGGCGGCATGGTTCTTCCCAGAGTCTCCACAGGTGAGTCGTTTCCCTTCTGTGCACTGTTACCGCTAGGCTTTTGATGTCGTTGGTACCGCCCCTGAAAAGGACCACGGTGAGTACTGCACCTATGACACAGGGGAGGGGGGAGGGAAAAAACAGGGACACACACACGCAACACCCCCACCCCCACCCTCACCCACTACAACACACACACTAATACAGCATGATACATCACAGTTACACCCCCCGACCCCCCCGGAAGAATGCAAAGACAATAGAAAATGAGTGTAACCATTGTAATATATTAAAATCAAGTAGGCAAAAATATATATATACACCATGTACAAAATATATACCAAGCATAGTAGTCCAGGTAGTGCTCCAATTAAGTCAGTGGAACACTGGGCTCACACGGTATGGGCGAGGACCACACAAGATCCCCGACCATGACAGAGAGAACACTGCAGGGGCATCAGAGAGCAACAAAACAGGCACCTCAGGGGGAGGGAAAGGGGGGCACCTCAGCCGGTTGAGTACACGACGCAAAATCCACGAGAGTGCCACCGGCCCACTGCTCCATCCTGGGGAGTGCAAAGCCAAAGTCTCTCAAGTCTCTACAGTGGGTGGGTTGCACACTGTTCCATCCTGGGGAGTGCAAAGCCACAGTCTCTCAAGTCTCTACAGTGGGTGGTTTGCACACTGTTCAATCCTGGGGAGTGCAAAGCCACAGTCTCTCAAGTCTCTACAGTGGGTGGGTTGCCCACTGTTCCATCCTGGGAAGTGCAAAGCCACAGTCTCTCAAGTCTCTACAGTGGGTGGTTTGCACACTGTTCAATCCTGGGGAGTGCAAAGCCACAGTCTCTCAAGTCTCTACAGTGGGTGGTTTGCCCACTGTTCAATCCTGGGGAGTGCAAAGCCACAGTCTCTCAAGTCTCTACAGTGGGTGGGTTGCCCACTGTTCCATCCTAGGGAGTGCAAAGCCACAGTCTCTCAAGTCTCTACAGTGGGTGGTTTGCCCACTGTGCAATCCTGGGGAGTGCAAAGCCACAGTCTCTCAAGTGGATAACAGTCTCCACTGGTTCTGGAGGGGGCATGGTGCCCAGAGTGCTTCATCCTGCTAAGGACAGAGGTAGTGGATGGATCTCTCCACTGGTTCTGGAGGGGGCATGGTGCCCAGAGTACTTCATTCTTCCCGTGACGGACTCAGTAGCGTCAATGCCCTTGGCGCTCATGGGCCAGCGTTGCTTGAGACGGCAGTGCCCTGTTCAGCGGTGCATGAGACGGCGGTGCCCTGTTCAGCGGTGCATGAGACGGCGGTGCCCTGTTCAGCGGTGCTCTGTTCAGCGGTGCTTGAGACGGCGGTGCCCTGTTCAGCGGTGCATGGCCTCTTGGGCAGCTGGGCTGGTGCTGGCGGTGGCCTCCTGGGCAGCTGGGCTGGTGCTGATGGTGGCCTCCTGGGCAGCTGGGCTGGTGGTGGTGGCCTCCTGGGTAGCTGGGCTGGTGCTGGCGGTGAACTCCTGGGCTGCTGGGCTGGTGGCCTCCTGGGCAGCTGGGCAGGTTCTGGCGGTGGCCTCCTGGGCAGCTGGGCTGGTGCTGGCGGTGGCCTGCTGGGCAGCTGGGCTGGTGGCGGTGGCCTCCTGGGCAGCGGGGATGATGGCGGTCTTCTCCGCTGTGCTGCTCTTCCCAGACTTGCTGACTTTCTTGTGCCCCTTCCCCACCTTGGAAGGTGTCGCAGCTGACTCCACACTCCCACCTGTACTCCTGGGAGCGGCTTTGGTGGCTGGAGTCTTCCCCCTCTCCTGCCGGGCACTGGCCAACTTCTGATGCTTCACAGGTGGAGGACTGTCCGTGCTGTGGCTCTGTGCCACACTGGCTGCCCTGGTGGCCGGTGCACTCCAGATTCCGGTGACTACAGGCACCACTGGTCCCGGAGATGTTGTGGCTGAGGTGCTAGTTCGGGACCTAGGAGACGGACGGGGTGGGGGAGGTGTGGGAAAGAGGTCAAGGTTGGACAGGAAACGTTTTTTGGAGACACTAGGACGGGTAGCTGGAGGGGATTTGGGAGTGGAGGAAGAGGTTGTGGTTGTAGGAGGTGTTCGTTTGTTGACTTTGGGTGAAGGTGCATGCGCTGGAGGCTGTTGTGAGGTGGATGGCTGTTGGGTGGGTGTGTGCCTGCGTTTGTGTATCTTGGGAGGGGGCGTCACAGACACACTGGGAGAGGACACAGGGGACGTGTGAATGGTGGTGGGGGTGGTGACTGCACGTGAGCGGGGTGTGGTGGTGGGTGTGCTGGTGATGGTAGTAGTGGCTGTAGAGGTAGTGCATACAGGTGTGAGTGTAGATGAGACTGGGAGGGAGGAGGGAGATGAGGAGGAGGGGGACACAGTGGAGGCAGTGGATGTTGGGGTGTCTGCATGTGTGTGATGCTTGCGTGAGTGCCTGTGGGATGTGTGGTGCTTATGTTTGCCTGAGCTTCCCTTGTGTGTTGACGTGTGTGCATGCTGGTCTGTAGGTGTGCTTGTGATAGGCTGGGGTACAGGGGATTGGGTCTGGGTGGAGGAAGGTGGAGGGGGGGCTAGACACAGGGACAATGGCTGCCATCAGTGCTGAGGCCAGAGTCTGAAAAACTTGCTGAAGGGCCGCCTGACCAGAATGAATGCCCTCCAGGAATGCATTTGTTTGTTGCAATTGCATCTCTACACCCTGGATGGCATTCAAAATGGTAGACTGCCCAACAGTGAGGGACATGATGAGGTCAATGGCCTCCTCACTGAGAGCAGCAGGGGTGACTGGGGCAGGGCCTGAGGTCCCGGGGCGAAGGTGATGCCCACCCTCCCGGGTGAGTGGGCACGGGGCAAAGGCTGAGGGGCTGCTGGGAGGGCGGTGCTGGAAGGGAGGGTGGCGGCTGTACCTGTAGATGGGGGGCACAGATGTTGCCGCCACCACAAGGGAGCTCCCATCAGAGGACGAGTCCGTGTCACTGGTCTCAGATCCTGTCCCCATCGTGGAGCTCCCCTCGCCCTCCGTCCCACTGGTGAAGTCCGATTCCGCAATGTGGCCCTCCATGGCCATGTGGGATGCAGCCCCCTCGTGCTCCGGTGCCACTGCTCCTCCCCCTGATGATGCTAATGCACACAAGAACAGGGAGACCACAAAAAGGGGGGGAACGACAGAAGAAAGACATGTTGAGTGCATGCATTATCGCCACCGTTGGTGGACACGACAGACACACAAGCCCCCTGCACTACGCCACACTCTTGGGCTTCACTGTTCAATTCCTGGGAAATGGCCTACTAGGCTATGGACGACACCTGCACACATGGATGACACAGGGGCATGACTAGGTGTACTTGGCACTCTACAGAGGAGCGGTGGGGTGCCACAAGGCCTGCCTTACAGAGGGACCTTGCCTACGGAACTCGCTCTGGCCTAGGGAAACCCACAGCCCACCTCCCCCACCCAGACATCTCCACTGCGCGCAAAATCAGCAGAATGCGAGTGTACTCACCCCCTTGTGGCTGCTGTGATGCCCTCAAGTGCCCATCCAACCCCGGGTACGCCACCGCCAGGATCCTGAACATCAGGGGGGTCATGGTGCAACGGGAACCCCTCCCATGTTGGGATGCCATCCCCAGCTGAGCCTCTGCCGTCTTCTTGCTCCAGCGGCGAATGTCCTCCCATCTTTTCCGGCAGTGGGTGCTCCGTCTGTGGTAGACCCCCAGGGTCCGGACGTCCTTGGCGATGGCTCGCCATACATATTTTTTCTGGTGGGCGCTGACCTATATGATTTGTACAGGGGGAAGAGAAAGTTATTACCAACTGCACCGTCAAAGTGATTGGCCCCCATCCCTACCCTTGCCATGTGGCACATGCACTCACTGTTGTTTCATGCATGCCGCACTCTCCCCCCTTCCTTTTTACATCCACCCCTCTCCATACAGGTATAGCCCATACAGCATGCTCCCAGTGTATTTACCTGTTTGTCTGGAGGACTGTAGAGTAGCGTGTACTGGGGGAGGACCCCATCCACGAGTTTCTCCAACTCCTCCGATGTGACGGCAGGGGCCAATTCCCCAGACACTCGAGCGATTGTCTCTTCCAGACCGAGGTCACAGCAGCACTTGCAGTGTAGGTCCTCTCCTGTCGAAGATCAGGTATCGAGTGATTGAACAGATAGAAAATGGCGGTCACGTCCACGGCGGTGCGTACTGTCACCTCCGGCGTACATCGCCATTGGCTCCTGGGACCCATGGGGTCCAATGTTAACCAATGCAGCATTGTGCTGCGGTCTTCGACCGCCTACCGCGACAGTGTACAACGCCAGCGCAGTTACCTCACATCCCATTGTCCCACTTTACAGGTCAGGCAGCCTCAATTTCAGGGGCCCACATGCCTTCTTTTTCAACTGCGTCACACATACCTAGGCCTAGACTCAACACACATACAGGCCACTTTTTAGATTGTGAATGGTGTTCTGTGTAAGCTGTGGGTACGTACCTCTGAGTTGTTTGACTCTGTGCTCGCTGTTGTCCTTCATAGGCACCGTCCGCTGGGACATGTGAGGAGATGGCGGAATCCTCCAGTGTACCGACCGTTGGTGGACCTGTCGACAATGGAGGAAAGACATGTGATAATCACATCCAGGAACTGTGTCCCCAGTTGGAGCCAGACCTGATTTCAGCTATCCGCCATCCCACAGGAATCCCCCCTCAAGTGCAGGTGCTGTCAGTGCTCCATTTCCTTGCAAGTAGGTCATTTCAAACAACAGTGGCCATAGCATCAGGGATGCCCCAGCCTATGTTTTCCAACGTGTTGTGCAGAGTGTTGTCTGCCCTGCTGAAACACATGCGGAGCTACATCGTTTTCCCTCAGGTTGAGGATTTGCCTACAGTGAAAGGTGATTTCTATGCCCTGGGACATATCCCCAACATCATAGGTGCCATTGATGGGACACATGTGGCTTTGGTACCCCCCCACAGGAGTGAACAGGTGTACAGAAACCGGAAGTTATCATTCCATGAATGTACAGATGGTATGTTTGGCAGACCAGTACATCTCTCATGTGAATGCCATGTTCCCTGGCTCAGTGCATGACGCCTACATCCTGCGGAGTAGCAGCATCCCTTATGTGATGGGCCAACTCCAGAGGCACCGTGTGTGGCTATTAGGTGTGCACCTGGAAGCTAGTCAGTGGGAATGGTTGTCTGGGTCTGGGGATATCCCTACAGGTTAGTGTGTGTCTAACAGTTGTCCCTCGCCATTTGCAGGTGACTCTGGTTACCCCAACCTGTCATGGCTACTGACCCCAGTGAGGAATCCCAGGACAAGGGCAGAGGAATGCTACAATGAGGCCCATGGGCGAACTAGAAGGGTGATCGAGCGGACCTTCGGCCTCCTGAAGGCCAGGTTCCGGTGCCTCCATATGACAGGTGGATCCCTATTCTACTCACCAAAGAAGGTGTGCCAGATCATCGTGGCCTGCTGTATGCTTCACAACTTGGCTTTGCGACGACAGGTACCTTTTCTGCAGGAGGATGGTCCAGATGGCGGTGTTGTGGCAGCTGTGGAGCCTGTGGACAGTGAAGACGAGGAAGAAGACATGGACAACACAGACTCAGTGATCCAGCAATATTTCCAGTGAAACACAGGTAAGAATACAGACCTGCCTACTACATGTACTTAAACACTACTGCCTCACAACTGTCTGTCGTTTTCACCCAGTGTATGGTCAATGAGTTGTCACTTTCCCTTACGATTTCACAGATCTGCTTTGATTCCTCATGGACTAGAGCTGTGTGACATAGGTATGTTGACATTACAAATGAAAGAGCTTTTTGCCACAGTTATTGCTAATACAGTATTCCGAAATCACAGACTGACTCCAGATTGTTTTGTGCTTTAAGGGTGTTTATTTAAGTGCTCAATATTGGAGGGGGTTGTAAAATGGGAGGGGTGACGGCGGAGGAATGTCCATGGCAGAGTCCTGTCTATTAGTCTCACAGGTGCATTTCCCAAATGGGCATAGGAAGTGTAGCTGGGGCAGTTTAAGGATGGACAGGGTGACAAAGTGGGACAGTAGGATGACATTCAGGGTGGTCTCATTTTTTGGCGGGGGTCTTGGCATCGTTATCTGTCTTGTTCCTGGATCTCAGGGACCGTTTGCGAGGTGGTTCTCCCTCTGCAGGGGGTGGGGTGCTGGTGTGGTGGTCCTGTGGCGGTGCCTCCTGTCCACTAGCGCCGGTGGAGGTGGTGGGCAGTTCATTGTGCAGGCTAGTGTCAGGGGCCCCTTGTATTGCCACAGTGTCCCTCCTGGTGTTGAGTACTTCCTTCAGCACCCCTACGATGGTGCCCAGGGTGGAATTGATGGTTCTGAGTTCCTCCCTGAAGCCCATATACTGTTCCTCCTGCAGGCGCTGGGTCTCCTGAAACTTGGCCATTACCGTTGCCTTTGTCTCCTGGGAGTGGTTGTATGCTCCCATGATGGAGGAGAGGGCCTTGTGGAGAGTGGGTTCCCTGGGCCTGTCCACCCCCTGTCGCACAGCAACCCTCTCAGTTCCCCTGTGTTCCTGGGCCTCCGTCCCCTGGACCGTGTGCCCACTACCACTGCCCCCAGGTCCCTGTTGTTGTTGGGGTGGTGGGTTAGCCTGGGTTCCCTGTAGTGGTGGACACACTGCTGATTGACGTGTCCTGGGGACGGAGGTATGGGCCGGCTGGGTGGGTGCTGTGCTGGTGTTTCCAGAGGGGGGAAGCTCTGTGGTGGCCTGTGACTGGGTGTGGGGAACCGACTGTCCAGAGGTCCCCGATGGGCCGGGCTGGTCATCTAGATCCAGTTGGACAGAGGTGCTTTCATCACTGTGGGCCTCTTCGGTTGGTGGTGTGGACATGTGTGGACCCTCCTGTCCGGTGACGTTGGGTAGGGGTCCTGCAGGGGTATAAAAGGATGTTTATTACATCTGTGTGTGGCATGGTGTGCAATGGGTGGGTGACCGTGTACCCCAGTGCTTGCATTCCTGTGTGGGACCTTGTGTGATGATGGTTTAGGGGGGTGTATGGGTATGTGCAGTGGGCATGCTTTAGTAATGGGTGTCCATACTTTGTTGTTGCATGCAGGGCTTGGGGGTTAGGATGTGTGGTTTGTGATGTTGGGACATTTGTGAGGAGTTAGAGTGGTGGGGGTGAGGGTGGGGGTATGTGCTGGCATGCAGGTAGGGTGGGGGATGTAATAGTTAAGATTTTACTTACCAGAGTCCATTCCTCCACCTACTCCTGCGAGGCCCTCAGGATGCAGAATCGTCAAGACCTGCTTCTCCCATGTTGTTAGTTGTGGGGGAGGAGGTGGGGGTCCACCACCAGTCTGCTGAACCGCCAGGTGGTGTCTTGAGACCACGGAACGCACTTTCCCCCGTAGGTCGTTCCACCTCTTCCTGATGTCCTCCCGATTTCTTGGGTGCTGACCCTGTCCACTATTCTTCACCATAGCTCCATCTTGCTTGCAATTGAGGTATGCTGCACCTGTGATCCGAATAGCTGTGGCTCTACCCGGACGATTTCCTCCACCATGACCCTGAGCTCCTCCTCCGAGAACCTGGGGTGTTGTTGCTGTGCCATGGGGTGGTGTAAGTGATGGGTGGGGTGGTGTGTGGGGTGATAAGTGTGCTGATATGTAGTGGTGTGTAGTGTGCGGTGCGTGAAAGTTATGTGGGTGATGGTGTTGTGTGCCTGTGGATGCTTGTGTATGTGATGTGTATTGTTGATGGTGGTGTCTCTCTCTGGCCTTCGTTCATGATTTGTTGTCGTAAGGGTTTGTGGGTGATGTGGGTGTGTGTTTTATATAGTATTGGGTGTGTGGGAGTGGTGTGTGTATGTGTATCAGGTGTGTGTATTTCGAATTGTCCAATGTGGCTGTGTTTTGTCAATGTGTGTGTATTTTGAGCGCGGCGGTGTGTACCGCCAATGGAATACCGCGGTTGAAAGACTTGACGGATTTGTGTGTCGTGATAGTGTGGGAGTATTTCAGTTGGCGTGACGGTGGAGGTTTTGTTTTCGCCAGTTTATCACTGACCTTTGGTGTGGCGGACTTGTGTGGGTGCCTGAATTTTGGCGGATTCCGTGCTGTGGGTCATAATAGCTGTGGCCGTTTTCCGCGGCCGAGGCGGTGTGTTGGCGGTCTTCTGCACGGCAGTACACGGCTTTTACCGCCAATGTTGTAATGACCCCCAAACTGTTTATTTTAACAACATAGAGATAAGATAGGCATGTATACTGTCTCTAGTCATCTTCAACCACTACATGGAGCCACTTGGTGCTAGGCTTCCTAAAATCCAGCTTCCACAAGCTTGTTGTGCTTCATATAAGAAGGTGTCTCTCTGGGTCAAATTTTGTTAATCTGGGTCTCAATACTGATGTGCTGTTAGAAATCTCTAGCTCTTTCATGCAAGGTGATTGAACAAGGTTAGCAGTATTTGCAGCCTCCTCATCTAATTCATTTCCCAGTGGTGGCTGATCTTCTAAAATGTCAAGCCCCAGGGCACCTCAGCTTAGCTTGTGAAACTGGAGGCTCTTTCCAAGTTGTCACAGTTCTGGGTATTAAACCTGCCACAGATGCCCCAGCCAGCCTCTTCAGCTGAGACAGAGGCCCTACGTCAGGCCCATTGTCTCGACTCCCCTAGGTACACTTGCGGTATACTTAATCAAAATTTCACATATTGTGCAATTGATTGGGGTCTTGCCTTTCCTTACTTGGCTTTGCTTTCTCTGGGCTTGAGTCCCTTTGTTAGCTGCTACAGCTACAACAGCTACTAAGGTAGCACCAATGACCAGATGGTCCAGAGCAACAGGACTGTCGCCACTGGTACCACGTCCAGGGCTCCCACCAATATTAACTATGTAAGAGCACCTAAAAATAAAAAGTATTAAAATATTCATCCTCCGGTTATCAAAAATGATGGGGCATGTGACCATTATACATTAACAATTGTGCAATAATGAAGTTCTGGGGCATGGTTAATGGTGCATTTGTAACACATTGAACGCACAAACAACATAGGTCATAGAAATAGTACTAGCAGGACCCTGCTCGCTGATGCCTGACGGGACCTCCAGCCTCTGCCGACAGTGCCAATATGAAGCAGCAAAATCCAGACAGCAAGCAGCTAAAACAATGGAAAAAGCACCATTGGGGGAGCTGTGGCCGTAATTAAACCAAGGGCTAATGTCCGCTTCACCAAAGGCAAATGCTGCTAAACTGTGTCTGTGATTCCAATGGCCAGCTTGCCAAAAGCCAAACTTTAGAGTGCCTGAACCCAACACAAGCAAGCCAAACTCTAGAGTGCCTGGACCCAACAAAAGCAACCCACATAGCATCTACAGAACTAACTATTGCCATCTAGCAGTGAGTGTGCACTACACCTTTACACTTTAAAAGGAGAGACTAGCAGAGGCAGTGTCCATGTTCATGGAGACTACCAGATCAATAGAGTATTTGACAATCCCTTTACTGTTACATTATGTTTTCATTTGATTAGATTTTGATTTTTGCTGACTGGAATTTGAAGACAGACTGTTTATTTGAAGAACATGAAGAGAAGAGAAGCATGAGATAAGCATGTGTACTGGCTCTAGTCATCTTCAACCTTTACATGGAGCCACTTGGTGTTCTACCAACTGATAACAGCATCAAGATTCACCAATATGCTGCTGATACACAACTGTACTTGACAGTCGTCCAACTCTTCAAATACTGTTTGCACATTATCCAGACCATCGATGTCTAGCACCTACCTAAAGCTCAACATATCCAAGACAGAATTCCTATTATTTGCTAAGAACAAACACAATACAATACAAATCTTGCCTGATGACATGACCCTTGAAGGCTTCAAACCACAACTCTCACCGAATGCCAAGTCCCTTGGACACCAACCTCACCCTCAAGGAACACATTGGCAAAAAGACAAAGCCTGCCTGGTACCAGCTCACTCTTCTAAAGAAAGTCAAACTGTTTCTTCCAGAAAGCGTCTTCAGAACTGCTCTTCAAGCCCTTGTACTCTTGCTTTTGGATGACTATAATGTCCTATCCTTTAGCCTCCCAGGCTCCACCCTGGCACCATTAGGGGAATCCTACATTCTGCTGAATATGTCATTCAGAGCCTGAAGAAATTTGATCACATCAACCCCCCCATCTTGATTGAACTCCATTAGTTACCCTTACCGGCCCACACCATCTTCAAAGCTAGCTGCATCATTTCCAAAGCTACACTTACTAGGACTCCTACTTATCTTGCAGAAAATCTCAGCATCTTTGGTGGTTCTCAGCACACCCAGAGCCAAGACACCCTCAGACTGCAAACTAAGTAGTGTAAAAAATTAAAAACAAACACAACAGGCCTTTTTCTTTGAATGCCCCCAGGATCTAGACCAACATCCCTGTATCCATTAGGACCAGGCCAAAGCTAATCCAATGCAGGAAAGCTAAAGCCTCATCTCATTAAAGAACACTACATCACAATAAATTAAGCGTCTGCAGCCCATCTTCCTCTCAACTAGTCATAAACTTTAAGATTGTCTTTCACAATGAAAAGCAATCTGCTGCCTCTTTGCTAGATTTGTGCTATAGAAATATCATGCACATACATACACACATGTGTATTAATGCTGGGTGGATAGGGTTTATTCAATCACTTTTTGCAGAAAAAGAATTTATATTCACAAAAAGAATAGCTATTAGAGGGAAGAATGGCCCTGCAGACCAATTTTTATGTATCTGCTTTAGAAAGGGAATCAATTTTTTGACAAATGGAGGAAGCAAAATGTTCATTAACATTGTCTTTTTTTCAACTATGCTAATTATATGGCTTCTAAAGACGGCTCAATTTTCAACTCTTGTCAATTCTTGCTTTTAAGTACAGTTGGACCAAATAATGAGTTTAAAGGGTACTTCTGAAAGTTGAGACGAGCAGTGCTAAAATGTGGTTTGTTTTCCTTTCATCATTTTAATTTTTTGGGAACAGTGCAGGGAATACAAACGATTATTGCCTTAGGGAATTGTTCTTTCAAAGGGGTATTGATTAGTGTAATTAAAACCCATCACTTAAACCCCAGATTATTTAATTGTGAACCAGTGAAGCGGATACATTCTCCGCAGCTCACAAATAAGTTGCAAACTATGAATAAAACAGTGTTTTAATCCTAAAATGAAAAATAATATTTAAAATAATTGAATAGTTTTGAAATGTTTTAAGGTCTCAGCTCTTGATGACCATACACTGTCTCAAAAGAGGCATGCTGTATCTACTTTGTGGGCTTCAGCCCACCCATAGGTTTCCAATTTGCTGGATCCATCATCGCTCTTCTGTTCTTTATCCCCATTTTCCCATGGCATGCATGCTTCCTGTGTTGAGCCCTTCCCGAGAGCAGGGACCAATTACTAATACACATACACAGTGGCCATTGTAGGACATTTTTGGGGACAACTTTTTTCTTTAGTTAACAGTACTTTTCACAAGCACTTGTGTTTACATTTGCTCTGAGCATTTCTCTAAACAGGGCTGTAAATCTTATTCTTATCTCATCACATTACTATGCATTCCGGTGTTGTGTGCACATTGCCTAACCCACTCCTAATTTGCAGTTTGACACATCCCCACCCCCTGTCATCTCTGTTCTCTCTGCTAGCTTTGTGCATGAGCGCGCGTGACAAAGGTTTCCCAGATTTCTTTTACTAGAACACATAATGGAAAGGCTAGTGAATCTGAATACATTATTTAACAAATAGTTTAATTAATGCAACACCCATATTTCACGTCTGACATTCTCCCCTCGCACACACCTTCATTTACTTCACAGAAATGGTGTCTGTGAAAGAAGTGTGCCAAGTACGAGAAGCTGTGCATCAAAATGACTAACAGTCAGGAACACGTGGACAGATCTTGTTTCAAAGCCTATTGAATTACATAAAACAGTAATCAAAGAGCATGCTAATGGATTTCAGATGGCGCAATGCATGCGGGATTAACGCGCGGTCACTAACATGTGACTTGGGTGACATTTGCTATGCATGCTTTACAACAAATTTTCCGGTGCTAGGGATGTTCCTGCAGTGGGAGCACTAGAATGATTCCTGTAACGCAAAATTTAACCACTCTGTGTCTACCATAAAATTAACTGGGAAGAAAGCCTCCAAGGCAGGGTTGTGAAAACAACTAAAGTTCTGACTTTATACTAATAACACTGAGAAATGATATGCGACATTCAGTGGTGACATAATGGCCAACACCAACCACGAGGCTGTTCTTTGGCTGAGAACTCATATATCAATAAAACCAGCTCCAGTGCCGTACACAAATGCATTAACATTGCCAACGCTTTTGGATTGCAGAGACCTATTGACTTTGCCATTGCTTGTTGTCTAAACATGCCTCAGGATTATGTAAATGATCTTGAAGGAAATGTAAGGGTGTGCACATATTAGAGATGCTGTAGGGTAGCAGTTCAAATATCCCTATCAGTGTCATAGATGGTAGTGCTGTCTGCAGTTTGAGTGTTGTTTTCATAGTGCCTTCTGCACTCAGTGGTCGCTGAACAGTATTTCTGCTCAGTATTATTTAGTGCCTCAGTTACCAGTGGACTCTAATTTGATAGCCAGGTTACTAGTTTTTCACACTTGATTTACCAAAGGTAGCAAGAATGAGCTGGCAAGGCTTATTCCCGAGAATGATCATCTCACCTGATGCTACAGAGTCTCTTTTGGAGTCCACAACAAGTACAGCTATGGTTTGATGGGATCAAGATTTGCCCTTCCCCGAGGGCACTAGCAGGAAGTACAGAGCAACTAAGGCCTAAGTTTTATTTGAAAAATATAACTCACCACCAAGCTCTGGAGCATGCTTTCTTCCCAGGCTTACAGGAAAGGTAACAAGACTGTTCAAGCTCTGTGCATTGTCCTAGCCAAAACCAGACCCATGACATCATGTTCTCTGAGGTGCTAGATAATTTTGATCACAACCCAAACGCGGGAAGTGTTCACAGAAGCTTCTACATGTGAGATTGTCTGGCTGGAAGTATGTGGGCATACGTTCCATCCATCAAAGAGGCATCTAAAGGGTCCTTCCGCTATGGTCCCAGTGTCAGGCATCAGACAGATTGTCATGTCCACGAGGTGGACAGAGAGAAACTAAGAGGCAATCCTAATTGCGTCCAGAAACCATCAGTTCATGGATAGGACAACACACACTCAGCACATGGACCCCAATTGATCTATAGACATGCAACATGCTAAACACAGTGCACACAGTACTACTTATATAGGGTGGGCCAGTGGGATGGGCTAAGAAAGGCATGCTGGCCTTTACTTAAATCAACCACCAATATCACTGGTCACCCCCTTGTAAGTTTTGAGAGGATAGAAGCCACCTTCGACTGTGATTGGGATATTGTTTTGGGTCACCACCTCAGCAGTACAACATTGTGCTAGTCAACGTCAAAGAGTGGCATGATAGGTAACATTCTATTTAATGAGTTTCATCCCTACTACAGTACTGTACAAAGGAGGCCTTTCCCGCAGCCTTACTCTAAATAGCTCTAATGATAACATTAGTACTATTGTTATGCATACATTGCACAGCAGCGCAGTACGCTGAGAAGTAGTGCCCTCCTAGACCAGGGATGGCCTGGGTAGCCCTCCTTCTCCTCTTTCTACCCTTCGGGGTCAGGGAGCCCCCCACCTAAAATAGCCACAACTAGAGGAGGGTCAGTGTGGTTTACCAAAGGCCTGTGGGGAAGGCAGTTACTGACACCTTGATTTCCGTCACCTGATATGGGCTACTCAGAGAAAAAGGCAATGTGGAGGCATCTCTTGACAGGGCTACCACGTGATCAGATGATGACAGATTTTATTCCCAACAGACACACCTTCTAAATCGAGCAGAGTCATCGACATTGGTTGGCAGAGGATAGAGCCTCCAAACATCCACATTAAAACCAGTTTTAAATGTGTAGATGCGAGAAATATTCAATGTACATTCAAAGCCTAACTTCACAGAATTAACCTTTAGTAACTTTAGAGCTAAGAAGGCTTAAAAACACATTTCTAATGGTACCAGAGCACATTTTAGGTTAGGCAGTATGTCAGTAATAAAAAATATATTTATTTTACCTTCATCGATCTGCTTCAAATGATGGACACTCGTTGAAATTTAAAATGTGTGAAAAGAGTATGCAAGATAGTTTTTAAGAAAGAAAATAGTCTGATAGTTATGTAATACTCTAACGAATGAAAATCACGCGTAGATCGATTAAGTGTGCTACAATAGCTAAAAGGGTTTTTTCCTCATCTCGAATACAACAGAGGTTCTGAAAAAATGTGTCCTTTTATTGTGTGAAGTCCACGTATGAGTCTTGCTTTTGACTATGTGTTTGACAAGAATCTCTTCCTAGCGTTGCTAGTAACATTGTCTTAAGCGGACAAAATAATTATTTAACGCATTATTAAATTTTGACATTCCGTCTGTGCCCTTCTCTACTCAGAACAGTCGGTACACAGCAATGATAATCTTCTACTGCACACTGGTATCTTATTCTCAATCACATCGAAATGGGTCTTCTCCAGCCTGCCCACTACAAGTGATTGCACAGATTTTCATTATTCTGCCTCTGATTTGGTGTTAATAGGAAGATGGTGTAGCTTGTCTAAAGCCCTATTTGTTTGGTATGACCGAAGAGGCAGTTTTAGAGATGATGAGAAAGGTTACACTTAAGGAAGCCTTAAAAATTGAGGCAATAGAGTCTATATCAAAATTCTAAATGCAGTTGCACCTTGAAAAGAATAAATAGTTAATAAATTGAGCATTTTTAAAACGTTTTTTCTCAGGACATATTCCTATAAAACAGAATATGTAGCCAAGGTGGAAAATATAAAAAATATTTGTCTAAGTAATATGTATTTAGCTTTCAGTTGGAATGTAGCATCCAATGCATTAAAATTAGGTATATTTACCAGGACAATTAAATCAATTTTAACTATTTATAAGTGTTGTAAGGAAATGACTCTTTTTGCATGATCACCCCCCAAGGTTTTGGACGGATGTTACTGGTTTTTTGAATCTGAGTGGACTGAGGCCTGCAAACCAGATCTCAGTGCCAGTCTTTTAACCCATTCCAAAATGTATGTTGGATTGACTAATGTTGGATTGGCTAACAGCAACTGGCATAGGCTGACTTACTTATGAGTCCCTAGTACATGGTACCAACGGTACCCAAACTTGTAACTTAGGGCCTCATTCCGACCCTGGCCGGCGGCAATAGCCGCCGGCCTGGCGGGGCCCGCCAGAATACCGCTGCGCGGTCAAAAGACCGCAGCGGTTATTCTGGGTTTCCCGCTGGGCTGGCGGGCGACCGCCAGAAGGCCGCCCGTCAGCCCAGCGGGAAACACCCTTCCATGAGGATGCCGGCTCCGAATGGAGCCAGCGGAGTGGAAGGGGTGCGACGGGTGCAGTTGCACCCGTCGCGATTTTCAGTGTCTGCATGGCAGACACTGAAAATCTTGGTGGGGCCCTGTTACGGGGGCCCCACGACACCCCATACCGCCATTCTCTTCCTGGCGGCCAAAACCGCCAGGAACAGGATGGCGGTATGGGGCACGGAATCCCCATGGCGGCAGATTCCCCAGGGCAGCGGGAAACCGGCGGTGCACCGCCGGTTTTCCGTTTCTGACCGCGGCTGTACCGCCGCGGTCAGAATGCCCATGGGAGCACCGCCAGCCTGTTGGCGGTGCTCCCGCGGTCATCGGCCCTGGCGGTTTTTACCGCCAGGGTCAGAATGACCCCCTTAGTGTCCTCCCAAGGCTGCAACACTGATTGTGCCACCCTGTGTGTACCAAAGTACAAATGTCAGCCAGCCTGTCACTGAAGAGCAGTTTGAAAACTGCTAGCTCAACCTCGTCATTTAAACCAATGGCAAGACCCCCACTAACAATATATGGGAGTCTCCCTAAGGAAGGCTAAGGGACATATACTTTAGTTTGCCTTACCAGCAAAGCCTTCAAATTGTCATTTTTACTGTGGAAAAGTTAGTTGCCCCTTTGACTTATGCAGAGTTACCTGCTGACCTCTTAGTCCAGGTAACTTCTGAATAGGACTATTAAAATGGGTACTTCATGTTATCAAGTTAATCCTGGCAATAAAAGTGACTTGATGCCCAAGCTGAATTTAATGTCACTTTTGGAGAAAGGCAAATTTTCGGAAGCTGCCACTCAGTTTCCCAGTTTATCTGGTGGTCTTCACAGTTGCTGGCCACCAGACAGCCTTCTGCCCTCTGGGGTATAGTGTGAATGACTCCAGGGCTCAGGGACAATAGAGGCCTGCTACAGAGGGAGGTGTTACCTACCCCTCGCAGGAAGCCAAATAGGGTGTTGGCCCAAAAGGCAAGAAGAAGAAGCCCCCTTTGGTGTGCAAATGGTGCCCACGCTCATGTAGGGCTGCCCCTTTGTTCAAATAGATAGGCTAGTGGCAGGAGCAGAGAGGGGAACCCAGTGGTCAAACTGGTTTTCCCATAGGTGTTTAGCCCACAGGTATCCACACCTCTAGGGTGGGCTACCAAGCTCTTAATATCCAAGGAAGAGTTCAGATATCTTGTGAGTGGGCAGAACAATGCACTCTGGGATGGCTTGATGCCACACATAGTTGGAATTCATCACAGGGTAGGAAGGGCCGTTTTAGTCCATTGTTATTGTCCGCATCATCACCCAGGGCACTTCTTGGGAATACATTTGGCACCCTTGGCATCCTGAAACTCAGATCTCATCTTGGCATCCTGAAACTCAGATCTCGTCTGGACTAGAGAAAGGACCGAAGAAGGACTGCCATTCAGACCCCTGGTCGAGGCAAGAGAGGCTGCACCAACCGCTAGACTGCACTTGCTGCTTCTTTGACTAGCAAAGAGAGCACTTTGCCTGTGGTGCCTGACCCGAAGAAAAGTCACTTCTCAGCCCCAAACTGAACTCGTGACTTCAAGAGTGAGTCTGTTGACCCCCTGTTCATCTAGGAATTGCCACTGACCACTGATGTGCAGTGAAGAAGATCTCCACCCTGGGCTCAAAAACTGCAGTCATGTCTGCTGGACTTGGGAGAGTCATCAGAGTGTGGATAGGTTACTAAAGAAGAACACTAGCCCACACCAAAGGATACAGTTGGAGCTGCTCTGTCTGAAGATCAGTTGCCAAAGTCACCCACCATGCTCGTGGACCGAGGAATAACCCCAGGAAGTGCCTGTTGACCATACAGCATACAGAGCATCTTTCACCCGCCTCAGAACCCTGCACCACCAGCATCAGGACCACTCTATTGAAGTCTATAGCAGTCTAGATACAATGTGTGGAACTGAACTTGAGACTGCTTTGGTGACCAGGTGACTCAGGCCAGACTAGCCAAACACAACTCTTTCAAACTTTTCAAAGGTTTCCAAACTGTACGGTTACCAATGCTTGTTTGTGCTTTAGACTAAAAAGCTGAGATTCGTGGTTTACTTCAAAATCTATATCTCCAGTACATGCTGGTGGATTTTACTCATCTTGGTGTCGAATCGATTTTTATAAATTGGTGTTGGATTCATGTTGTGTGTCTTTCTCATTTTGTTGTTTGGTGGTTCTATATGTTTTACATTTGTTCCTTTCTTTAAGCCTTGCTGCTCGAAGCCACAGGTACCCAGATTTGGGCTAAAGGTTTTACAAATGAGCTTGACTGATACCAAGACGGTTCCACTGTAAGGTTGCACAAACATATCATATAATACATAACAATCCTCACAAATGTCAAATTGTTTCCAAGGTATAAAAGGCTAGAATTTGATTAGGATTTGGAGCTGGGTGTTAATTAACTTGTCATAATTTTTTGATACTGAGTTTAATTGCATACTCTGCTGTTATATAAAACTATCAGTAGCAATAATAAAACGCCTTTTGTGTTTGATTCTGAATTATGTAATCTTTATGCGTTGACGCATATCTACTATGCAGTAGAGTGCATGTGAATTGCACATTATGGCAATTAAAGTATTGCCTTTATAAATGTAATGCAAAAGAGAATTTTGTACACTTGCTGACAACTACGTGAACACGACGCAGTCTAGAAGGCTCTTGCAATGCATGTATGGAAAATGAAATGTTTACAGCAAACATGATCCTGCCATTGTGCGGAATGAACTTCCTCATACAGCCCTTGAAAATCTGGTGATGTTGGTACTGGGTAGACTCTGCTGCTTTATTTGCCTTTTGCTTGCCCAGGCTGTTTTCAGTGCAAGAAGAGAGAGGTATGGATGAGGTGGTTTTAATATTATTATTATTATTATTATTCTTTTAATGATAAATTGGCAACATTTATTCGCCTCTAGTTTGCTCACGGGGGCACCTCCTTTGACATTCCTACTGCTCTGATCCAGCTAATGGGGTCCTTTGTGTCAAGTGGCTTCTACTCCTCTAAACATCAACATGTTTCTAGGTTTGAAATTCAGATCACCTTTCTTCCCCATGACATGAAAGGAACCTGAATAAAGTCCTGGCATTAACAATCAACCCAGAAAATGAATAATACTACTCCTTAACAGTGCAATACATATACAATTAAAGCTTTGGGGTTTTATTATTTGTCCATGAAAAGCTAGCGACTAAGTAGATGGCCTAATTCTGTCCCTCTGTATTAATATTTCAAACACATTTTACAGTGAGAGCGCTTCACTGGTGTTCATTGTTGCAAGAAATCATACATAATTCATGCAGTGTTGTAAAAAATGACTGAACTTATCACCCCACGACAAGGTTACCATTGCACTTTATAGCAGCTGTCTGCTAATATAATATGTACCATATCAGATGTGACATTAAGTGAACGTACTGAGTTCTCGGCGTTAACAAGTGGCAACACGATGCAGAATATTTTGTAAAATAACCAATGTTTTTGAAGACTTTCAAAACTGAGAGAAAGTGAGCTTGTGTGCGTTTTTGTCTGTGTGTATGGGAAAATTCCTTGTCAAATCCGACAAGATACCTCGTCGTGGCCAGCTGAAAGCACCTGGACCCAACTATTTATCAGAAAATACATTTATTAGGTGGGGTATAACACCCCAAACTCACCCCCTGAAGCTAAGCCCCTGGAGGCAGAAGGGGCATATTTACGACTTTACAATCTTCCCTCGGTCTGTAAACACAATAGATGCAGCTGCGGTTTCTTCTTGAGGGTGGGGGATCGTCGCCCCCCCACCTGCCACGAGCCGTGCAGGCAAAAAAAAATGGCAATGAAAAGGTTTAATTGCGTTTCATTTTTACCTGTGCAGTGCGCACCAGCCCAGATACATGCTGGGCGTGCCCTCTGCTGCCGGCAGCTGAAGACTGAAGTAGTGCCTTGACTGGATGCTCCAAAGGGCGCATGACACTTTGGCCGGCTGTTTTGAGCCAGCTAAAGTGACATGCGCACTTTGAAGCTCTCCAGTCATCTGTCTTAAGACAGCTGAGTGGAGACCCAGTACCGGCCTCTAGGGTCTGAAAGAGCGTCCAGCCAGGCCGCTCCAACCAATCCAGGTGCAGCTCTCATGCTGATTAACAACATGAGAGCAGTGTCTGGATTGGTTAGGGGAGCTCTTCCTCTATCGGAGAGTAGAAGAACACAGAGGAGGATGTGCAGCCCATGCGTAAGTTCTGTTTTCATTTTAAATGTGTAATGTATGTGTGTGTGTGTAATGCATGTAAGTGTGTAATGCATGTAAGTGTAGTGGTTGTGTTTGTTTTATAGTTAGTGTTGTGGTGTTATCTGGGCTTTTGGAGTGAGGGGTGGTTTACTTTGATGTATTGGAAGGAGGTTGGTGTTTTTTTGCGAAGTCGTTGGACTTATCACTGACCCCACCACTTTCAAAGGGTATAAGCCGCCGCTGGATAGATGTCAAGCAGTTGTTATGGAGTTTGTCACAAAAGTTGCACTTTTTCACCCCCCAGAAACCTCAGAACACTCATCCATTCAGGGAAGTCGATGAAAGGAAATCATAGCTTACACACTGTGATCGTAAGTGGGTGTGGCTTGAGAGCAAAGGAGTGGCACAGCTTCTCTTCAGCTGCCTGCAAATCTATCATCGTGGACTCCTGGCATAATTATTGACCACACCTGGGTCGGCCTTGAGCAGATGTTGTGTCAACCACTGTGCACACACTGGCAGTCGGACAGACGAGAGGCACTGCATTGGAAAGATTCGGGCCCAGGGCCACAGGGGCCCAGGGCCACAGCAGGATCCAAGATCGGGGTTGTGACCTGGATCTATGACTGAAGGGACCCGGACATGATTGAGCAGTGGGAGAACTTTCCACCTCTCCACATGAGTAAGGTGTGAAGGGACAAGAAGGAGTGGAGCCTCAGCGCTGGGCGTCTGTAATGGTGATGGGCAGCACTGCTGCGCACTTCGGATGCACGCAGAGCAGGCTGGTGGCATCTCACCTTGATGCTGGAGGTAGGAGAGACTAACATCTGGCCCCTGAGGTGACCAACATGACTGCTCTCTCAGGATGCTCGTATAATACAGTCCCAAGCCAAGATTACTTGACTAGAGATGAAAACAGTGTTTTCCAACTTCCCAAACTATATTTCACCTTAGTCGTGAATAGCTTTCAATAGAACTCTGATATTGATGGAGACTACATTGGCAGAGGACACCTAGGACATATGTTTGCAGGATCCTGACCCTCAGGGATATTTACTCTAATAAATCTTTGGGCTCTGAGAACCGTGAGAGCCATTGGTGTTGCTTCTTGGTGGGCTAAACCTGCAGGAACCCAGTGGCAATCAACTAAATAGCATACATAAAGGTCTGTGGCTCCTGGTGACTTGGTCAAAAGTGTATGGACTGGACTAGGTCACCAGCACACAAGGACCTTTGAATGGTGACAGGTGGCAAGGCTGCACATGAATAAATTCCAATATTACGCTCATCAGATAGTGGGTTATTTGAATGAGGGCACCAAAGAATAGGGACTGCAGGGTCCTGACCCTTGGGCTCATATACATCCCAACGGCTTGACTATTTAACAAACATAACTCAGATCTGGACAAGGCATAATTCGCCTCTGAGGATCACTAGAAAACTTGGTGCTGATTCCTTGGAGGACCAATACTCACATAAGCCTGGTGGCATCGAACTGAACAACCTATAGAAAGAGCTGCTACATCCAGAGACCCAGCCAATGGAACCTAGACAAGGATGGACCTCCTGCAGGTCTACTAGCAAGGTGCTGTGAATCAAGGAGCCGTAAGTGGATCGACAACCTCTAGAAAACACACCTGCAGCCCCTAAAAGTGCAGGCTCAGAAAATGAACCTCAGAGAGGAAGCAACCTCAGGCCCATCACATTACAATTGGGAAGAAGAGGGAAACCATGCCCTTGACAACTGGACAAAATATTGAAGGCAATTACTGCCATCAGTGAAGGGCCAGGCATAAAATAGAAAATGTGGCAATTAATGTAAACCTTTCATGAGACAATCAGAAAAAAATGACTGACAAGGTCAAGCGAAAATATACTGCACTTCAGCGAACTTCAAACCACCATACAAGAAACAGAACCAGGTTCGATGACCTCCTGGAGAGAATACGCTTTCTTTGAATTGCTGAAGATGCACAAGATCGATTGAAGAGGAATAACGTAAGGGTGGTTGGTCTTCCTGGCCAAAATATGGTTGCATACTTGTCAGCAGGCACTAACCCGGGATCCTGTGGAAGCCACACACACTGCTATCTCTCACCAGTGGAAACAGGGGAGGAGAAATTGGATAGGAGAGAAAACAGACACAGCAGACACCACTCTGTTGGGCACTGATGTCTGGAGGTCAAAGTGAGTTTCTAAAGATATCGTCTGATTTTCTTTTAGACACAAGACATCCAGACACAAGGTCAGAGGCTTTCACTGGTATAGCTCTCTCAGGCATGAACGTCAAAGAAACAGCTTAACAGTCCTACACCTGTGCCTTTTTAGGGGCATAAGAAACATATGCACAAGGGTACAAAACCTCATTAGTGTCACTCTCCCAGGCCTAGGAGACAAAGGGGGTCATTCTGACCCCGGCGGTCTTAGACCGCCGGGGCCAGGGTCGGCGGGAGCACCGCCGACAGGCCGGCGGTGCCCCGCAGGGCATTCTGACCGCGGCGGTAAAGCCGCGGTCAGACCGGCAACACTGGCGGTCTCCCGCCAGTGTACCGCCGCCCTTTTGAATCCTCCAAGGCGGCGCAGCTAGCTGCGCCGCCGAGGGGATTCCGACCCCCCCCTACCGCCATCCAGTTCCCGGCGGTCCGCCCGCCGGGAACCGGATGGCGGTAGGGGGGGTCGCCCCATGCCACTGGCATGGGCACTGCAGGGGCCCCCGTAAGAGGGCCCCTACGAGTATTTCACTGTCTGCTTGGCAGACAGTGAAATACGCGACGGGTGCAACAGCACCCGTCGCACCTTCCCACTCCGCCGGCTCGATTACGAGCCGGCATCCTCGTGGGAAGGGAGTTTTTCCCTGGGCTGGCGGGCGGTCTTTTGGCGACCGCCCGCCAGCCCAGGGAAAAACTTAGAATACCCTCCGCGGTCTTTCGACCGCGGAGCGGTATTTCGGAGGGGGGAACTCTGGCGGGCGGCCTCCGCCGCCCGTCAGGGTCAGAATGACCCCCAAAGTAATTGAGTGATGGTTCTAGTCTTTTTGTTTTCTTTATGACAGAAACATGGGCCTACAGTGCAGTTACTCTCCAGGCATGAGAGACCAAGAAACACTGCGATATACCGAATCTGTGCATGTTTCTGAGACTGCAGGCGCCTGAACACAAAGTTACTGTTACTTTTCCTGGCATGAGAGATCAAGATACATGGTAACTGTCCTTTGGCTCTTATTTTATCCTATACATAAGTCACCTATGCCAACGTTCACAGAACCATTGTTCATCGAGGCATGACAGATCAAAACACAGGGTAGGGCAGAGACACTGCGAGATTTATTTTAATACTTTGCTTATGTTCTACTACATACGGAAGACAAATGCCATTAGTCTGCTTCACAATTCGGTAAATGTAATAGACAGAAAGATGGAAACATTTATCTGTTTCTGCTCTTCTCCATCCAGTACTGGTATCTTTACTGGATTTCCATGCTGTGACTATTTCCTGACTTCAAGTTTGAAATCCTCGACACTTGAATATATAGTAATTCTAGAACAAAACAATGAAAGAACATGTAAAGTTACATCGCTAGCATTCGTCTTTTATTTGGGCTTTTTCGTTCTTAGATAGTGAGAGGTCGTCTCTAGCTCCTCTATTGAGAGGGCACATCAAGTCCTAGAAACATGTGTCCTATTGTGTATTGCTCTAATTAGATTTTGCCTCTTCAAAAAGGCAACAGAAGAAAATAACAATCTATAAACTGTATCTAATGAGTACAACTAAAATTACAGGTACATAACTGTTTTGTATTTACAACATTCAGTCTTTAACGAAATTGCTAACTTTAAATGGAGCTCAAAGCTGCGGTTACCAGGAAAAAAAAGCTTTTAGTGGCATCAATAAAAGAACGCTTTCATTAAAGCTTTTTCCACCTACTGAATCTCAGTCCTACCATTCTTAGCAAGACATGAGTGCTTCATAAACATGCATCTTTCAAGTTATTGCTCATACGGAGAGGGGCCCCTGCTCAAATGCCTCTGGGTGAACGAGTTCTAAAACTCACTGGCATGTTTGTTCACCTTCTGCCTGCACTGCCTGATACAGGAAATAATATATCAGATGAAGACGGCCTTCAATACAGCTTGTTTTCTGTTGGATGGTCGAGCATGTGTTCACATTTCTGAATTCAGTAGTTCTGCTAATGTACTATATCAGCTCTCATCTCACATCAAAGGGATACACAAATAATATATATAAGGGTACTGCTTCACTATGTAAAAATATGTTGCCAATATGGAAATGGATTATAGATGAGAATTCTTAACTCCACATTACCGTTGCGAAAGTTGTGAGTTGCTCAATGCAAGCGAAAACCAAACCCTTACTGACCATTTTGGCAGATGCGGTGATTTTTTAAAAACGTGATCTTCAAGATAAAAAAGTATCTTCACATCTTTTCCACATTTCAGAGTGTGGATCTTAACCATGACTGTATATGTCACATGCGCTTAAATGTAGTCATCAAGACGTGAGAATCCTGTTTAAAACTTTTAAATTACTTTTTGGAGTGAATGATGAAACAAATGACGAACCAAAAATAGTTGATAATCCAGGAAAAGAAAACAGATGTCTTTTAAAGGATAAAAACTCGTCTAGACTAAGATACCTGTAGCAAATAAAGGTGATCATTCTCGACACATTTGGGCGTACAAACAAACAAGGAATACGCTTGGTTGCTGTACTCTTCTTGGGTATGTGAAGGTGGCCATACACTACATCCTCCGGTTTAACGTTTTATGGCTCTGACTCGCTGAGTCTTGGTGAACAATTGGAACATGTTTATTTGCTAACAACTTTTGGTTTTGGTGAGCATGGAGTTTTATGCACGTTTGACAGGACACATGCAGTATCTTAAGAAACCAGACCTATCTTGGCAAAGTTATCACTACGAGGATCATCTTGCAACTGGTTCTTCTGGGTGATCTGAATGATCAACCATAGAATCAGGAGACAGGAGGAGCAGCATAAAGAAATGCATTGAACCACAGAATGTTAAACACTTTCCCCTGCAGCCCTGGTTAACTGTATTGGGATGTAACGTTTTGGCACTTCATGTTTTCTATAATCATAAAAAGGTCTTTATCCAGTTTTCTGTAAATTAGAACATTCTTTAAAGGGAAAACCTGTTCATCTTCAGTGCATTACATTTTAGTTCGTACTGACTCAAAGCATCTGCTAAGTCATTCTTCAGAGCTGGCAGGCACTGACCAAGAGTTTAGACACTTTGGGCAATAGTTTGGTTTACAAGCCTCTTAACCTCCCAGAGCAATCTGAGAGATCCTGTACAGCCCTACTTTCTCATAAAGAAAAAGTCAATGCTTTGTCCATTTGGACCGTTACATTTTTGGAATGCTAATACTGGAAGGCTTGTATGACTGCCCTCAAATTCAGAATAATAATGTGCAGGTGTATTTGTACTGGTGTCACAAGACCTTTTCTATTGAGGTCATTTAGGTGCCCATGTCCATCACCACAGTTCCTTTTGTGGTGGAATTCCTACTGAAATACTGGCATTACCTAATGAAGAACCTCAGCTGTTGTTTGGGAAAGCAGACCAAATCCGGATTCAGGATTCCTCTGTGGTGTTCTGATCCACCCAACACATTTGATTTCTACCTGTTTTAGAACTTGTCACGATCATGCTTTCTTCAAGACTACTGAGATAGTTGCTATTGCAATAGTACCTGCAGTGGTTAGCATACACTAGAGTTGGACTTGGAAAAAAAATAGGCAGGTGCATCAAAAAAAAGGTAACTCTCATTAGGGCACAGGGTAGTTAAAAAAGTGACCTACATTTGCAAATCAGTCTAGTCTTGAACTTGTAAAGACACACTACATGAATATTTGACATAGTATGGGAGACTGCATGCATTTGTGTTTGCAGCAGGCAATGTTAGTGGTAATATGAAGTAAATAAACAGTTAAATCCGGCCCACCTGGCCATAAAACGGGCCCACAAACTGCTAAAAAATGGGCCCACACACTGGTATATCTGACCAACCAATCGAGCACTGCCTGCTGGTCCTGCAAGCAAGTGCGACCCTTCACTTTGGCACATTTTTAAGTGGCTAAAGCCATGTGGGCTCCAGATCACATCAAGCAACACAGGGTCTTATATCACCGCCACTGAGCTGTGATCCTGAATTCAGTGATTGTGGATCTAAAAAATTATGGTTTGCCTGGGATGGCTTGAGCTTTGCTTCAATGCCGTTGAAGGTTGTTAAATGAAAAGCGATCCGAGGTTCATGGCAAAATGCCCATATGTTCACAGAGAAGGATGAAGCTGTCAACACTCTTTCTCTGTAAAGATGGGTTCGCTGCCTGGTAGTTGAACGACTGCTTGAGTAAGCCAGTTGTACAAGTGAAGAGTTTGGAAGGTAGAAACCCAGAACTCAAAGTTCGAAGTACCTCCTAGGAGTTTTGTTTTAGAAAATAAAAACAAAATCAAGTGCTCAAATAAAGTCCCTTTGTAGCACAAAAGAAATGATCCATTCCAATGTGAACATCCTGAAATGTTTTTGAATGAAGGCGTTCGATACCTGAGAACTAGTAATGAACGCTTCCCCCTGACCTTTTCTGAGCCTAAAAGTAAATGAAACACTTTGGCATAATTTTCCTTTGATACTTCACTTGCCACCTCTTTTAGGGGGAGAAGTTGGTCATCTGTTAAAAGTATTCTCTGTTGTTCTGATCTTTTTTCTCTGAGAGCCATTGAATGAGGTATTTAACTGAACTCTTTATACTCTTAGTGAACGATGTAGGACACATTTGTCTTTTTAATGCTCTTCAAAAATGTAAGAAACCAAACTGTACTTCAATCACTACGGTAAAAAGGGCTTTAATAAATACCTACAAATGTCACGACTTGCTTGGTAACTTTCTAAGAATAGGTTAAGAAGGGGGTTAAGACAAGATAGTGAATGGCGCTCCTACCTTCTAATTACATATATTAATACTATCTAGATGCACGGAGCCTAAAACTAAGGTTAACCCCTCCAAATACCTCAACTGGTAACATAAGTTACCTATAACATATAAACAAAGTAATGGCTCACGTGCTATGTCTCATACGGTTAACATATATTTAAAACCGATCACAATAGTTGTACTTAGCAATAGCAACTTCAAATTGAATTTTAGAATTTCAAGAAGACTAACAAACCAGTTAGTAAATTTTATGTATTATAATTATGCACAAATTATATAGAGTCAGTATAACATAAATTCAATAACAAATTCATTCAACATAAATTCATATCCAAATATTTGAATCCATATTATTTCAGTGTATCGTAAATTCAATAGTAAATTCATTAGACATAGGTGCATATCCAATTCTATGAGTCCATGTTGTTTCCCTATTCCAGATATGCGAGATCGCGTACTCGCTAAGCGTCGCTATGGTTTATTGAAGAATCGGGTAACAATATCAACGAAGTTCGACTATATATGTAATAAAAGGAGACACTATATAGGGAGGTCCTGATGAAATCCAGGGGCACCCCCCGGATGAAACACGTGTTGACTGACTACAGGACGGACATATTGTATGTGGATAATTTTGAATCGGATTGAACCATATTGATTATATTTTGGGATCTTGGAACTTTGGATACATATCTGGAATAGGGAAACAACATGGACTCATAGAATTGGATATGCACCTATGTCTAATGAATTTACTATTGAATTTACGATACACTGAAATAATATGGATTCAAATATTTGGATATGAATTTATGTTGAATGAATTTGTTATTGAATTTATGTTATACTGACTCTATATAATTTGTGCATAATTATAATACATAAAATTTACTAACTGGTTTGTTAGTCTTCTTGAAATTCTAAAATTCAATTTGAAGTTGCTATTGCTAAGTACAACTATTGTGATCGGTTTTAAATATATGTTAACCGTATGAGACATAGCACGTGAGCCATTACTTTGTTTATAAACTTTCTAAGAAACTCAACAAGTCGGATGCTGAGGTTGGAGGTCTCTTTGGTTATAATTGTTGGAGGCTGAACCTGAGCCTTTTTTATTGACTGACTCTTTCTTTGCTGCTCGACAGTCAAAATAAGTGCTTCATTTAATTTTCTCTGGTAGTGTGAATGTCACTTGCTCATAGTGTGACTGGGGGCATCTGCGTGGAATTGACAAAGTTGTTAGCCTTGTCTCTTTGTTTTTTTGTTTTTTGTTTTTTGTTTGGCCCTTTGTATTCATGCTCTTCTTGGCCCATTCGGGTTTAGGAGGCGGTGTCCATTGTGGGCTCGCGTGCGAACCGGGATATTTTTCCTCCTTTCTTTTTATAACATGAGGAATCGATCATCTGCACCATTACCAATGACAAAACAACACCCACCATGGAACACATGAACTTCCAGCTCCACGCAGACGACCACACCTCCATCAAAGGCACCTCTGCATACAGAGGTCCAGGACCAAGAACTGGCCTCAGCGACGCCATCACTCAATTAATCACCTTCTTGCCATTGAATCCGAACTCAACGTCTTCCTGGGAGACCTCAACTACCACCTGGATGACCCCACCGACACCAACTCCACCGACCTACTGGAAAAACCTAAAGCAGCTGGTCGTAGGCTCCACGCACAAAGCAGGACACACACTGGACCCCATCTTCACGTCCAGCAACAGAATCAGCTGCAGCCACTTCACAGAACTCACCTGGTCAGACCTCAACATCGTACACTTCACCCTGGCCAGATCCCCCCTCACCGCCCCCATCCGCCACAGTGCCCCCGCCAGTGGCTGGACCAAGGTCACTCAGTAGCAATGGACCGGTGCCCTCAGCACTTTACAGTCCAATGTTTCCACCAACTTGGATCAGGCAGTACAGAACTTTAACAACTGGATCATCAGTGCCACTGATCTGGCCACCCTGAACAAATCAGCAAAGACCCTCAGAACCACCAAAAAAGCCAGCTGGTGTACCCCAGAACTCAGAAAAGCAAAACTCAGGTGTAAACAATTGGAGAAAAGATGGTATACCAGCAAGAACCATGCTGACTGAGCAACCTTCAAAATGGCCCTCAATGAGTATCACTGCCAGATCAAAGCTGTAAAAAAAGAGGCCTTAACCCTCTGGATCGAGAACAGCGCAAACTAAAGCAAGAAACTCTTCACCATCGTCAGAGAGTTTGCCTGCCCATCAGCCATTGAAAACTGCATCTCCCCTCGCAAGAACTAAGCGATGCCCTCGCCGACCACTTCCACAACAACATAGAAACCATCTACAGTAACTTCGATCCCCAACCCTCGGACCTCCCCTGCATCCAATCAACCTCCACCACTGACCACCCGCTCACTACATGGGGACAACTCAGTACACCGAACATGTATACTCATGAGCTCCATCCACTCAGGAGTACCCACGACCCCTACCCCCACAGAATCTTCAACCTCGGAAGAAACAAGATCAACCCCCAGGTCACCACCATCCTCAATCCCTCGTTTACCATGGCCTCTTTTCCAGAAGCCTGGAAACATGCAGAGATCAGGCCCCTTTTCGAAAAGCCCTCTTAGACCCCAGCAAGCTCCAGAATTACCACCTGATCTTTCTGCTCCTGTTCCCCACCAACTCCCTGGAGAAGGCCATCAAATTCCAGCTCACAGAACACCTGGAGAGAAACAATCTGCTAGACCCCTCCCAATCAGGCTTCAGAGACAATCACAGCACCGAGACAGCTCTGATCACCACAACGGATGACATCCTTGCCTTGCTCGACAGAGGAGAAGCAGCTGGCCTGATCCTGCTCTACTTCTCTGCTGCCTTCAACACCATCTCCCACCACACACTGATCAACTCACTACACTAAATTGGGATCACAGACGATTCGTTCAGATGATGGCATCTTTCCACATGGGATGCAGCCAGAGTTACCTCCTCCCCCACCTCACCTCACAGGTCAAGCACACCACTTGTGGCATCTCCCAGTGCTACTCCCTATGCCCAACACTCTTCAACGCCTTCATGAAACCACTCGCAGACACTGTGAGACTGCACAACATCAACATAATCTCCTATGCTGATGACACGTAGCTCGTCCTCTCACTCTCAACTGACCCAACCAAGACGAAGACCAACTTCCACAACTGTATGAAGAATGTATCCGCCTGGATGAAGGCAACTGCCTGAAGCTCAACATGGACAAAACGGAGGTTCTGATCTTCAGCAGACACTGAACCCTCTGGAATGACTCCTGGTGGCCAGCAGAGCTCGGACCCACCCCCACACCAAAAGATCTCACCCGCAACCGCAGCAATATTCTCGACAGCGAACTCTCCATGAAACGGCAGGTCAACGCTGTTTCCTTAGCCTGCTTCCAAACACTCCTCATGCTCCTCAAGATCTTTACGTGGCTCCCCATTGGCACAAGGAAGACAGTTACACTGGCCCTCATTACCAACTGATTGGACTACGGCAACACTCTGTACCCAGGCACCACCACCGAAGTCATGCAAAGACTCTAGATGATCCAGAACACTGCTGCCAGACTGATCTTCAACCTGCCCAAGAGAACCCATATCACTCAACACCTGAAGGACCTCTATTGGTTCCTGATCCCGGAAAGAATCCACTTCAAGCTCCTGACCCATGCCTACAAAGCCCTCCGTAAGCAAGGACCCACCTACCTGAACCACTGCTTTCACCTCTACCAACCGACCAAGAATCTCTGCTCACCACACATTGCTCTTGCAAAGAAACCACATATACACCACTGCCTCACCGGAGGACGCTCCTTCTCCCACTTTGCCGCCAAAGCCTGAAAAATCCTCCACCTCTGTACCTCATCCTCACTGACCCAATTCAGAAATGGACATAAAAAACTCTGTCTTTTCTTATAAACACATGCAGCAATCGTCTGTATACCAACCCGGGTGACAAGCTCCGCTATACAAATAATACCTGATTGATCGATTAATTGACTGAATTTTTTTCCCCACTTTGGGCTCCAAGGTCCAAATTTCTGCTTTATGGTCTCAGGCTGCCCTCACTCCTTTGTTGTCGATTCAGACAGCAGCTTCTGCCCTTTTACAAAGTCAGGGACCTCCCTGGTTTGGCCTGATGCATTTGGGAGCCAGAGGACTGCACGTGTAGCCAATTGAGTGTCATGAACGCAGTCCCCTTTCTGTTGGTATAGCCAGCATGTCAGGTCTGCACTCAGCTTTGCGCTCAATTTGAATTGAGCTCCTGGACACCTCATCTCCGGCTGCAATAACTAAGTTTGTCAAGGTGGCATTTTGAGCTGTTGGTGCACAATTATTTTTGCTCCCCTGTCACATCCTTGAGTGCAGAGCCGGCTGGGGCTGTAACAATCTGGTTCCAGGATATCCTGAGGAGCTATTGGTCTCTCAGACTGGTCTGTTCACTCTAACACCCTTCTATGGATTGTTCCTGCCCTCTTTTGGGATAGCTTCCCCCTGATTTAACAAGATGGCAAACTGGGAATCTTTTGAGGTGTCAGAGTATGAGTCTTATGAACCACAGGATGATCATGACTGTGTCCTGGAAGGTGATTTGGTGGAGGCAATGGATGCCTTGATTCAGCACTCTGTGAATAGGGCCCTGGCAGTGGCACTGAAACTGATTATGGCCAAAATGGAATCTTATGCTAAATGTCATGGGTTGATTAATCCCTTTGGTTTACAGTCCCCTTTAGTGAGCTCAGATAAGCCCTGCAAAGCAAAAGCAAAATTGAGAGAATGGTTGCATGATGAGGCACTGCGTACATTGTCTCAAAGCCCCTGGGAAATCATGTACATTGTACTATGTACACAGCATCCAAAAGGGTATCCTAATAACCCTACGACTGACACAGAGTCAGACTCACTCTCAGGCATGTCATCTCTATCAGACAGCAAGCATGCTTCTATCAGCAAGTGAGAGAGTTGTTTCACCCCACCAATCTGCCTTGCCTAATCCCTCCTCTGGCAATACATTCTCTTTTGACCCAAAGACCATTATTTATCCTAGATCCTCTGACTGGGCACCTACATCTCCTGTGCAAAGTATCTCCATTACTAACTATGAAAACCCTTTGATAAGGAAGTGCGCAGAGGCTCAGAGTGGAGTGGCCTAGACTGTATTTACTCAACATGGTGGCCGATACACTGGAGATACACCCTAACATGCTTATGTTCTTAAAGAAGTACCCTAAAGACCCAAAAAAGGGGAGTGCTAGAGCTTGCCGAGCCTGCCAAGATAACTCATGGACAAATTGGGCCCCACCGCCAAAATTATGGAAATGACCTCAGAGGCAAAGGAGAAGGACACAGTGATTGACCCTGATTTTCTGGCCGGATGGGCACAACACATGATTTGTCTCATGGGCAGTGCCAATTGTGCCATTTCTGCAGAAAGAAGAAAGTCATTGCTGATGAGGATCAATCAAAAGTCAGAGGAACTGGCTCCAGCAGAGGCGAGTCCCATGGCTGAAGGGTTATTGTTTGGCGACAATTTTGGCAAAGACATTGGGAAATACGTTAACACCATCACAGGCTTGCTCAATCATCTCTTAAAAAAGGTTTTCAGACCACCGTTTTTGGATGTGCTGGGTGACGTTGGGGGCCGCTCACTTGACCATCAGCAATTTCAATGGTACCCAGAAAGGAGCAGCAGTGCGCACAAGTGTTAAAGGGCAAGACTCCTTTAGAGGGTGACCTTTCTTTCCCTCGAGAGCCCATTTTCAGATTGGTATATCTGGCAGAGGCAACTACAGGAGCAACACCAAGGCTGCCTCTGCTTCAGGTAAGGTTCAACAACATGACACAAGTCGGTTTGGAGAGCAGAATGGCATGGTTCATTTATAATTGGAGGTCATCAGCACAAGATGTTTGGGTCTTAGAGACAGTCCAGGGTTTCAAATTGGAGATTTATCAAACTCTCTTTCAGGATAGGGTCCCAGCTTAACTGTCTTTTTACCAACAAGAAGCCACATTTATAGATGCAGAACTAGAGTGATCGCTGCAAAAATGAGACATTGCTCGCAGTGAGGTCAATCCCAATGGTTTCTGCAGCAACAGGGAGGAGGACACAGGAGGTAGGTTCTTAATTTAGTAGAGTTTAACCATTGGATTGTTTAAAGGCATTTCAAGATGGAGAGGATCCTTCTTTTCAGGGACATCCTGCAGGTGATTGGATGGTTTGCCTTGACCTCAAGGACGCCTATCTTACTATCCCCATTTTTGCTCGCACAGGCGGTTTCTCCTATTCAGGTGGAGAGCCTTTGCTGCAAATACTTTGTTCTGCCTTTTCTTCTTTTCTCTGCTCCTTGGTGTTTTACCAAGGTTGTGAAACCTGTAACAGCACATTTGAGAGAGAAAGGAGTGCGCTAGATTGTCTACCTAGACGACAGACACACTCAATGCCATCTTTCCACCAGCAACAACATCACCGTCGATAACACGCCCAAGCTTAACTGGACCTCCACAACCATCCACCTCTGCACACTCTGAGCCCAAAGCAGAAAATGGAACCAGATCACTGAGGAACAGCTCACCAACACCCTCAGCAAGTCTCCCCCCACACCTCACCACTAATATCTCAGCACAGACCTCCGAATGCGCCAACACCCTAGCCCTTCTCCGTAAGACCTCAGCTAAACACCACCTCAAGAAGGCCAGCTGACTCTCCCCCACAGTCCAGGACTCCAGGTGCACCTGCAGATGGTTAGAGGCCTTCAAAGCTGCCACCAAATCCCCACCCACCTCATCAGAGTCATCAGGAAAGCCACCCTGCTGGATCGTATTAGTGCCACTGCTCACAACACCAAAGAGCCCTTCCCCGTGGTCAAAGAGTTTGCCAAACCCCAATTGGAAACGGCAAGCATCCCTCCATCTCAAGACCTCTGCGAAAGACTAGCCATCTTCTTCCACTGGAAAATCAAAGACATATGCTACAGCTTCGGACCCTAAGATCCTCCGAGCCCTCCAACAACCCCCCAGCTCTGACCCACCAAACCGTAATAGATCCTGCACAGCTGAACCACACTCACCATGGATGAAACCCACACCATCATGAGCAGCATTCACTCTTGAGCACTTACGGATCCCTATCCGCACAACATTTTCAACAAAGCCAACACCTCCATCGCACCCGAGCTCCGCCACACCCCCAACTGTTCCATAAAGACAGCCATCTTCCCAGAGGACTGAAAGCACACCGAGATCCGCCCGCTCCTGAAGAAACCCACGGCCGACCCTCTGGACCTCAAGAATTACCACCCCGTCTCTCTGCTGCCTTTCCCAGCCAAGGTTATCGAAAAGGCCATCAACACTCAGCTCCACAAGCACATCGAGGACAATAACATCCTGGACTTCTCCCAGTCAGGTTTCAGGAACAACCACAGCACAGAGACCACCCTCCTTGCCACCACAGATGACATCTGTTCGCTCCTTACCCGCGACCATACAGCAGCCGTCATCCTATTGGACCTATTGGCCACCTTCAACACGTTCCCGTACCTCACCCTTCAGACTCCACGCAGCTGGCATCCGTGGAAAGGCCTTACAATGGATACGCTCCTTCCTGTGTGGCAGAACACAGAGAGTCAGACTTCCGCCTTATCTGTCAGAACCTACGGAGATCAGCTGCGGAGTTCCATCGGGCTCCTCCATGAGATGCACACTCTTTAACATCTACATAGCCCCACTCACATCCATCATCAGGAACCACAGGCTGAACACCTTCTCCTACGCCAATACCCAGCTGATCATCCAACTGACCAAAAACCCTACAACTGCCAAGAAGAATTTCCACAACGGGATGGATGCCGTTGCCGCCTGTATGAAGGATAGTTGCCTCAAGCTCAACTCTGAAAAGACTGAAGCCCTCGTCCTGGGACCCTCCACATCAGCTTGTGATGACTTCTGGTGGCCATCTCCCCTCGACACCCCTTCACCCCAATAAACCCCTCAAAACAAACCACACATGCAACCTCAACTTCATATAGGACTCATCACTCACCATGACCCGCCAAGTCAACTCAGTCACATCCTCCTGTTTTCACACACTCCGACTTCTCCAGAAGTTCTACAAATAGATCCCAAAGGACTGCTGCAGAACCGTAACTCATGCCCATGTTACCAGCAGACTCAACTATGGCAATGCCCTCGATGCCGGCACCACCCAGAAGAACCTGGAGAAACTACAGCACATCCAAAACGCCTCGGCCAGAATCATCCTGGACATTCCTGCCACAAACACATCTCCAATCACCTAAGAGATCTCCACTGGCTTCCTATCAAGGCAAGAATGAACGTCTATGCATACCAGGCCCTCCATGACCTAGAACCCACTGTTTTGCTTTCCTTATCTTATGACCGAGCAGACAAAACTTCGCTGGAATGCACTTCTTAGTTTAAAGAAGACATTTATTTTTATTACTTCACCACGAGGTTTCTGAGAGACGAGATTAGTAGTTTGGAAGCACACGTTTAAAAGTAGTTGCAGCAATGAAATCAAATATATCAAAGTACTTCTCAATTGCAATGCACACAGCAAATACATGTGATGATATTATAGCATAACTTCAAAGCAAAGAATAAAAGTCAAAATTTCATCACCGTAGGGCCTATCACTGCTCGTCATCTTTCTCATGCCAGCAAGTTGATGACTCCTGTTCAACTGCGAGAAAGAGATTTTCCACCCAAACGGGAGGTCAGGCAGCTGACGTCCGCTCCTGACTGAAGTCCTGGAAAATTTCCCCTTGCTGCTGCCCAGGGACACCGTTTAGAGCAAAAATGCTGGCTCAGTGTGGGAACCGAACAAGAGTATGGAGAGTGGCCAAGTCTCCAAATCTCACTCGTTCCCAGACTGGATAGAGAGGTAAACACAAAATATATGCTCTATTATCAGCTAGGGTTTGGTGTGAATTCAATATGAAAAACACAGCTTGGTCAACCATGTGGAAAAACACAGCTCATCTGCAATGTCTCAACTGCAATGTCGAACTCCACGTTAAAGCCAATAGGCAGCTAAACTGAATACAAAATGTAATGTCTAATGCCATGTTAAAGCCAATAGGCAGCTAACCTAAATACCAAATGTAATGTCTAATGCCATGTTAAAGCCAATAGGCAGCTAAACTGAATATAGAATGTAATGTGCTACTGATGAACATTGAACAACTAATATGCGCAGTGGTGAAACACAAAGTCATTGGTCAAACACCATTAATGGCATAACATCTCCACCCTGTGACCAACGACTTTTGTTTACGTTCCTCTTATTTCAAACAAAAACAAAAAACCCAAAAACATTAAAAAAACATTATAAGCAAATCAGATTTGAATGATAAAAGCAATCACTGTAAAGCAATGGAAGTGGATTAACATATTGATCTCATAACCTTTCACATCAGATACACCTACAATGAAAAGACTGAAGCTTATATATTCTGATTGGGATAATAACTGATTGAATAGTGTCTCTAAAACAGCAAGTTGATGTAGCATGAGTTCTACTCATGTAAAGGTATACGGTCCACCTGAAAGGTTTGCTGGAATGTAAGTGAAAGTCAGAGTTACACACGAAAAAACAGACCTTTAACTGACAATGTTGCTTAGTTCCAGTGGAAGAATGTAATCAAACAAGTTGACAAACTTTATATTGATCCGATCAAATCAAAAACTCAAATCAAAACATTTATAAAGCGCGCTACTCACCCGTGAGGGTCTCAAGGCGCTAGGGGGTGGGGGTTACTGCTGCTCGAAGAGCCAGGTCTTGAGCTGCCTCCGGAATGCGAGGTGGTCCTAGGTGGTCCTGAGGTTGGCGGGGAGGGAATTCCATGTCTTGGCCGCCAGGTAGGAGAAGGATTTCCCACCTGCCGTGGTGCGGCGGATGCGAGGGATGGCGGCGAATGCGAGGTTGGCGGAGCGAAGTTGACGGGTGGGCGTGTAGAAACTGAGGCGACGGTTGAGGTATTCGGGTCCCTTGTTGTGGAGGGCTTTGTGTGTGTGGGTGAGGAGCCGGAAGGTGATCCTTTTGTTGACGGGAAGCCAGTGCAGGTGTCTCAGGTGGGCGGAGATGTGGCTGTTGCGGGGTATGTCGAGGACGAGGCGGGCGGAGGCGTTTTGTAGTCGCTGCAGACGTTTCTGGAGTTTAGCGGTGGTTCCTGCGTATAGGGTGTTTCCGTAGTCCAGGTGGCTTGTGACGAGGGCGTGAGTCACAGTTTTTCTGGTGTCGGCGGGGATCCAGCAGAAGATCTTTCGGAGCATGCGGAGAGTGAGGAAGCAGGAAGATGATACGGCGTTGACTTGTTTGGTCATGGTGAGAAGTGGGTCCAGGATGAAACCGAGGTTGCGTGCGCGGTCAGAGGGGGTTGGTGCGGTGCCTAGGGCCGTGGGCCACCAAGAGTCGTCCCAGGCGGACGGGGTGTTTCCGAGGATGAGGACTTCCGTTTTTTCTGAGTTCAGTTTCAGACGGCTGAGTTTCATCCATTCTGCGACGATGTAGAACTTGAACTGAAAGCGCCAGTTGCACAAAATGGATCCATGGGGTTTGTACTTTAATCAATCAGGTTCAGGTTGGGGGTGGGGTCCCTCCCTCCCCCGACCCCACATGCAAACACCCAAAGGGAGACCACACAGCACACTCATGGTCAGTGGTGAGTTGTGGTAGGATCTGCAAACTAAAAAAGTATGACTTTTCTTGCAAATAACATTTGTCATCTGGAATATGTCCCCATTTTTCTTGTCCTGGTTTCATGATCAACAGAACATTGTTGGGACCCTTTGCTATAATTTCTGCAGGTTCTGGAGGGTCATTTGGGGATTCAACCCACACCTTGGCACTGAGGTTTTTAGCTGCTGCACCACAGCATCCCTTTCCTTGCACTGTCGGAAGGGCTGGGGCAGACTCCTTCTTTACCAAACCTCCATTCACAGCACTTATGACAAGTTGGGCAATTCTGTCTCCAATCTGTATGAATAAATCAGATTATCTTCTAGTTATCAGCATAACTGATTTCGATTTGGTAATCTGCAGCAATCACTCCCCCTAAAACCTGATCAATTTGCCATATCCATCTTGGTAACTTTCCTCTCCCCAACTAATCTTTGACTGTTTGAGGGACAGATCTCTGTTGTGTGTGCTGACAAATAGGACATTACAAAATCACAGTTTGTATCAAATCTAGGGGAATGTGCATCTCTCTAATCTCTGCCCACCTGTAAGTGGCTTTTTCTCCCAGATGTCCACATTTCTGGTGCACCCACTTAGCCATCCCCACCAAGTCAGAATTCTGGGTTGACACTTCTGTCTCTGAAATTTTTGCTTTAACATCTGCAAGGGAATTGCACCAGTTATGTACAAGCCATGTGGAAAACCAAACGGCTAATCCATTGGCAGTGAACCAAGAATCAGTGTAAAAATGACATGTCTCACGCAGCTCTTGCTTTAAAGTCTGACACACATTGTACAACTCTGCATATTGGTTACTTTTTCGTTCTCCTGTGGCAGACAACAACTTTTCAGTAACTAGATTGTATGACACTGCTTTCCATTGTCTTTTAGTATCATGCATTTCAATGAATCATTAGTCAAACAAACAGGCTTTTTATCCTCAGGGACACAAATTCAAATGGTGCACTCAATTTCACTGGTGACTCTTTTACCTGTGGTACTCCCTGCACCCTCTCCTCATCCTGAAAAGGGGCTTGTGACACCTGTTCATGTAGGGCTGCAGTGACTCGAGCCCTGTCTTGTATGTACCAGATCCAGTGTATGATACTAGCCTCTCGTGCCTGTCTTATACTGTGAGATTTAGGTGAACTCATCACCCACTGCATGATTGGCAGTTCAGGTTTCAGAATTACATTATAATTTAATGTCATTTGCTCAGTATTCACTAGAGCCTAATAACAAGTCAAAAGCTGTTTTTCAAAAGGAGTACAGCGCTCCACAAAGTCAGATAGTTTTCTAATCCAAATCTAAAGTCTGTTGAATTATTTCATTTGCCAAATCAGAAGCACACAGCTGCTTCTCACTCCATTTAAACTCATGTTTTTTCCTAGTTACTTTGTACCAAAGTATTAAGATTTTACTCAGATGACGGCTATACTGTTCCCAAAAATCAAACAAGCTTGTGAAACTCTGTGTCTCTTGCTTAGTGCAAATAGTAAGAAACTCTAAAATCTTTTGTTTTACCTGTGACAACGTCTGTCTATTTTCTGGATTCCACTGAATTCCCAGAAACTGCACATTTTGCGACAGTACCTCTGCCTTGCCTGAATTAATTGTACACATCGTACTTTGCAAAAGCGGTCTGAATATAACTTTCTCAACTTTGTGTCAGTGTAATCTTTTAAGGAATTCACTTCAACTGCCAACAACCGTGGGCTGCTCTGCACACGGAGATCTACGCTCTGTTCAAGAGGCTCACACTGGCCCCCACCTTTTTTAACCTCTTCATTACTGGAATGGGAAAAGGCAGATTCTCCTGCAACAGCTTTATACATTTCAGTTTTATCTTGCAACAATTTGTTCTGGCTAATTTGCTCACGTAAATTCTTATTCTCATGTTCTAACTGCCTACATCTCACATGCATTTTTCTGTAAGCAGACAAAAGTATCCAAACCCTTCTGCCAAGAACAAAAGGGACATCATTTCTTTCAAAAAGCACATTTTCTAAATATGAAAACACTTTATCCACGTACTCATCCCAAGACTCACAAAGTCCTGATAAGCAAGAAAACATGTTTCTCACAGCCCCTTAAGGCAGTTTAACTTCACATGCATTTTCAAACATGGTCTGCTTTGCTTCTTTAATTCTCTAAACAACAAAAACAATTACACTTTTAAATCGTGCTCCTCCAATCTCCAATTCGACTCCCAGACTGACGACAAATGCCAAAATGTTTTGCTTTCCTTACCTTATGACCGAGCTGACAAACCTTCTCTGGAATGCACTTCTTAGTTTAAAGAAGACATTTATTATTATTACTTCACCACGAGGTTCCTGAGAGACGAGATTAGTAGGTTGGAAGCACACATTTAAAAGTAGTCACAGCAATGAAAGCAAAATATATCAAAGTACTTCTCAATTGCAATGTACACAGCAAATACATGTGATTATGTTATATCATAACTTCAAAGCAAAGAATAAAAGTCAAAATTTCATCACCATAGGGCCTATCACTGCTCGTCATCTTTCTTATGCCAGCAAGTTAATGACTCCTGTTCAGCTACGAGAAAGAGATTTTCCACCCAAACGGGAGGTCAGGCAGCTGACGTCCGCTCCTGACTGAAGTCCTGGAAAATTTCCCCTTGCTGCTGCCCAGGGACACCGTTTAAAGCAAAAATGCTGGCTCGGTATGGGAACCGAACAAGAGTTTGGAGAGTGGCCAAGTCTCCAAATCTCATTCGTTCCCAGACTGGATAGAGAGGTAAACACAATATATATGCTCTCTTATCAGCTAGGGACTGGTGTGAATTCAATATGAAAAACACAGCTTGGTCAAGCATGTGGAAAAACACAGCTCATCTGCAATGTCTCAACTACAATGCCGAACTCCATGTTAAAGCCAATAGGCAGCTAAACTGAATACAGAATGTAATGTGCTACCAAGGAACATTGAACAACTAATATGCGCAGTGGTGAAACACAAAGTCATTGGTCAAACACAATTAATGGCATAACACCCACCTACCTCAACCACCACATAACCTTCTACTCCCCCACCAGACCTCTCCACTACACTCAACAAGCATGAGCCACCATACCCCACATACTGAAGACCTCAGCTGGTGGAAGATCCTTCGCATACCTTGCTGCAAAGAGCTGGAACACCCTTCCCCTGCACCTCAGGCAGTCACCATTGCTACCTCAATTCAGGAAGGACCTTAAAACCTGGCTTTTCAACTGAAGTTCAGAGGACAAAACTCCTCAGCACCTTGAAACCCTTACAGGTGAGTAGTTGCGCTCTATAAACCTGACTTGACATCCTGATAATGGCTCAGTCTCAGGAGAGGTTGATCTTTCACCTTCAAATGACAATACAAGTCATGCAAGACCTAGGATTTGTGATAAATGAAGAGAAATCTCTTATTTGCCCAACAAAGTCCATAGAATTCCTGGGTTTGCTGATAGATTTGGAGAGGGCTCAACTTCTACTTCCCAAACACGAGATGGGGGACATAAGGAAGGCACTGTGGTTGGTTTTATCATGACAGACAGTTACTGCAAGGTTGATTGAGAAGTTAGTGACTCTTTTAGCATCCTCCATCTAAGCAGTGTTTCCGGATCCACTACACTTCAGGGCCCCGCAGAGGCACAAGATCCAGCATCTCAGAAAAGGATTAGCCTATACAGACCAGATTCCGCTATCAAATGAGGTGAGAGTGGAACCCGAGTTGTGGCTGGGACACATGGAGGCTTGGAATGGCAGGGCCATCTTTGTATCTCAGTCAGAGGTGGTGATTGAGTCTGACACCTGTCGGGGTGGGACGGATGTTGTGGCAATGTCTTTACTAGCAGCAGATAGTTGTTTGAAGAACTGAAGCTTCCATTAATTGCCTAGAGCTACTAGCGGGCTCTTTCACAATTCAGACTTTCATCCTGAAGAGAACATCTTGTGGCGTCCTGCCGATGATGGACAATGTCTCAGCAGTATGCTACATGCTGGGGGGAACCAGGTTGAGGCTTTGGGTGGAGATAACCAAGGATTTCGGCCTTTGCAATGATATTGGGAGTGGTGACACAAGTGAAACGTCAGTGAGTGGAGCTAGTGTTGATCCCTCTGATATGGAAGGCCCAACCTTGGTTTCCCGTCCTTCTGGAGATGATGTGCGATTTGCTGTTGGCCCTCCCCTGCTTTCCGGAGATGCTCAAAGGTCCTCTGGGGAAGGTGCACCCAATGGTACTGTAGGGACAACTGCGTTTGATGGACTGAAGGCTTTCTGACAATAGTGTCTGTCAGGCATTTCAAGTACAGCTGCAGTAGTCATTTCACATGCATGGCCACTTTCCACCTGAAAGTGGTACTCCTCAGTCTGGAAGTGCTGGGTGGATTGGTGCTTGGGACGATACTTAGATCACGTGGCGGCAGATATAGCAGAAATTGTCAATTTCTTGTCTCAAAAGGCCACTGAAGGTTTATCGTACAGGTCAGTAAATAATTTTCATTTGGCCATTTCAGCAATGCGTGTGCAAATGGATGTATGACTGAATACCGAATATCATTAGAACAAATGGCTTTATAACACAAGCATTGTAACAAAAATGCCTGCACAACAAAAGACTTTTACAGTGAGATTTTTTGCAATGAATATGCCTTTAGAATGAAAGCCTTTAGCACACAATATGAGTATTTAACAAGCAAGTATAGACCCTATATATATATATATATATATATATATATATATATATATGGAAGAAAAGATGTCCTGATCTGCGTGTTACGGCGCACTTAATTCTCCAGTGGTGCTGGTTTGAGGCAGGACAACCATATTTCAGAAAACAAAATTCTCTTTCTATTTCAGCAAGAGAAAACCGCACTCTGTCGTTGTGCCAAAAATACCTTAACTTTTAATACATTAGTGAGATCATGAACAAACAAACAGGAATCCCCTGACGCGTTTCGGTCTCACCGGACCTTGTTCACAGGTGTGCTAATTTCGGCGCTTTAAATACAATACTCCAAAGTAACAGAAAAAATACTCAAGTTACACCACTTATCAAGGGTTACTCCATAACATCACTAAATATATACACTTTAACAAAGAAAAATTAAACGTTTTTCTATATGTATATTTACCAAATTATAACAGTGTTTTAACTACATTCCAAGGTGTTTTTCACTAAGTTCCACATTGCATTATATATCAACTTGCCAAAATCGATCTTGAAAAGATTAGGCATGGACCTGTCTTGTAAAATACAAATGCTGATTTATTTTATCATTTAGTCCGCCATAACGCATTTCGGCCCCGAACAGGCCTTGATCACATGACACACCACGTCAGTCCCACCACAATTTAAAGTACCCTTCTTCACAATTCCTTATCATAGACATAGAAAATGAAGAACAAGGAACAATTTATAATAGTCAAAAATTGAACACAATAGAGCTTTTTAAATGTACTTAGCAATTTAATCCGATCTACATATATAATCATAATTATGCTTCAATCAAAATAACATTATTTTGTTCTATTTCAACAAAAATTGCATTACATAGTTTTTAATCGCAGACATAGTAAATACTTCCTGAGCCTATTACTTCACCATTATTTTGTCCCACATTAGTCAAATATAATTTGATTATTTTGCTGTACAAAAAAATATATTTTCCTCAAAATTCAATTTATATTTTTATATATGCCAAGTAGCTCCCATCAAATTACAAAATATTCCAATATTGCATATTTATTCTTTTCCTTCAATATAATCATTAATATGCAGTGATTGTGACTGATTAATTCATTATTGTAACTGTTGAGTCCTATGTGGGTAAATACAGTATAATACTAGCATTAACGCTTCATAAGGCTCATAGATTCAACATACTATATTCACATAATAATAATTTCTTATCCAACCTAATTCATCCTCTTTTTTCATTTCATTTCTTTTTTTATTCTTATTTTCGTAGTATACCAAAAATAACTACCACCATAGAGCTCATTTTAATTCATTTCTCACTTTCCAGATCTCACATTTTTATGTATTCCTCCTTATTCTCTCTTATTCTGACGTGAAAAAAGTGGATAATTCCTCATCCATATTTAAACTTTTATGAGCCTTAGTGTCCAATCTAATTATGTATTTGCTTTCCAACTGCTGTAATTTAATTTCTGTATTTACTCCCCCCATACTGTCTGGGGACTGAATCAATTATAAAATACCTCAATCCTTCCATGTCACCCATATGTATCTCAGCTACTTGCCTAGCCAGTGGACATGTGAAATCTCTTTCAGCAACAGCTCGCAAATGCTGCAAATTTCTTTTGTGGATTAATAGCGTTGTGCTTCCAACATATTGGAGAACACATTTGCATCTTAATATGTACACTGCAAAATCAAAATCAGTTCTACAGTGATATGGTCCCTTAATCCTTATGGGTGCATTACTGTAGGGAGAATATACCTCCTCCATAGCCATTCCATACTTGCATGCTTTACATCTATGTTATTTATGGAAATCAGTACATTTGAGCCATACTTTGGACTTCTTCAATTCAGAGGTGCTTGAGACAAAAGTGTCTCTCATGGATAGTGCCCTTCAGAACGTGATCTGTGGATTTCTTGGTAAAGGTGGACCCAGGATGTTATATACTTTTAGTAAATGCCAATTGTTCTTCAAAATCCCACATGGATTCTTATGTTCAGTGCTGTAAGTCGTAATGATTTCAGAAGTTGTAGATGTTCTACAATTCTCTTGTCCAACTAATATAGATTCCCTGTTCTTGGTGTCCACTTTCTTTACCGCTGAATCTATCACATTTTTATTATATCCTCTCTGATATAATCTTTGTATTGTCTCCATTTTGCTTGTTTTCCAATCCTCTCTCTCACTAGTGTTCCTCTTCACTCTCAACAACTCCCCATAAGGAATACTATTTATTGTATGTTTTGGGTGAAGACTTGAAGCATGAAGTATTGAGTGCCCTGCTGTTGGCTTCCTAAACAACCTAGTTTGTAGCTTCTTTACACTCACATATAACTGCAAGTCTAAGAACTCAATTTGATTTTTACTAATATGTTTAAAAAAGTACAGATTAAGGTAATTAGTATTTATCCTTCTTACAAACTCTAGTGCAGTTTCCTGAGTACTGTGCCAAATAGCAAACACGTCATCAGTAAAACGTAGCCAACACACAATTTTCTCACTGACTATTCCAATGTCTCTCATGAGCACCTGCTCCTTCCTCCAGCCTAGATGTAAACATGCATAGCTGGGGACGAAGCAGGTGCCCATCGTGGACCTTGCACTTGCCTGTACAATTTGTTCAGAAACAGGAAATAGTAATTCCCAAGGCAGTATCTGATCATTGTTAACAACATTTTAGTGTGTTCTGATAGTGTCAGAGAACGATTCCTCAAATAATATTGTACTGCCCCAAGATCACGCTCATGACATGCTCGTATACAGTGATGGAACATCCAATGTCATTAAGATGTAGTCCTCATTCCAACTAACATCATAGCTTTGTCTTAAAAAATCACTAATGTCTTTCATGTAAGATGACATGTTACATGCATATTCTTTCAGAAAAAAATGCACATACTTTGAAGTATTCTCAAAAAGTTCCTATTGAGGTGAAATAATGAGTCTTCTCAGTGGCACCTGGGCATTTTTATAGATTTCCAGAATCAAGTAAATTACTGGAATTCTTGCATGATCCCTCTTAAGAAACAAATACTAATCATAGTTTAGTAATTTCTAATTTCTCCATTGAGTTAATTCCTTTCTTCATGGTCACTCTCCACTGACCTCTGTTACATTCAGAGTAACATTCCTGATCCTCCAAACGCCAGTTGGTTTCCACTATATACATCCAGCGAGGCCACATTACTAGGCTGTCCCTCTTATCCAAATTACTTACTATTATTTCACTGTCAGAACCACTTTTCTTCATCAAATCAAAATATGACTTCTCTAGTTGATTGTTTTTTCTATAGGGTTTCTTGGGCTATGACGTTGAACATAATTTCTTTAAGTCACTTATCACTACTTCATGAAAGACATCAATTGCATCTTTTGATGTAATGGGCACAAATGTTAGTTTTGGTTTGAAGGGTGTTTTACTCATTCTAGAGACATCCAAGCCTATAGCCTCTAACTCGTGTTGCTCTGTACTTTGACCCTCCATCTCTGTATTTTCTTTTTCAAGATCATGTAATTCAATTAGTGCCAGTAGGTCCAAGATTTGAAGCCCCTTTTGGACTTCCCCTTCTTTTGCTGTAAGTTTTTGAGCATCTGATTTTTTGGAGGATTTTGCAGATCCCATTTGGCAAATTTTAGCTTTCTTATGGATTTATATAAATCAATGCGTGTTTCACAATGGTTCATACCAATTCTGGGACAAAAAGATAGCCCTATTGACAACATCCTTGTCTCTTCATCACTTAATTGCAGATCTGATAAGTTGGTAACTGTCATGGCTGCTTGATTTCCTATGTCCTTCTCCATGTCCTTATCTTTTGTGGCTTCCTTTCTCCTTCTGGGTTGCCTGCGTTTCCTCCTTTGTCTGTAGGATATCTCAGCCCTCTTGGCCTTAAAGACTGTAGTCGGTCTGATCCTAAACAATCCAATTAATCTATTATGGTTGGTTTACCAATAGTGGTGAGCTGCTAGCTCCCATCCTGCCCTCTTCTGGTTCCATTTCTGGATCAGAGCTTAATTCAGATCCTGTCTCCACCATCATTTTTTCTTGCATAACTCTACTTCCTTCGGTCAATCTTTGTCTTCTCATAGTATCAAACTTTTTTGCAAGGATGAAAATTTGCCTATGTTCATAATCTATTTTATCTCCTAAGAACTTTTGGGCTTTTCTCCTTTTTATTGTCCCCTCATGCTTTTTTAGCCATGCTGCAATTTCCTCACTGTATCTCTTACTTGCATCTTGTTCTTTAAATCTATCTATCTCTGTGTTTAGTGCGTCTGTTGTGGTTTGCAATTACAATCCATCTATCTCAGCATATTCCACAATTATTTCCACTAGATGTTTTGAAGCAGTCATATTACTTTCAGCCCATTCCCTTAGCATTTCAGGATTGGGCCTCTCATAACTAGATGCAATCAGAATTCTTAGACCATGTGGTGTTCGTCCAACTTCCAAATATTTGATCATGGATTTTTTTCTCCCACCACTTTGAAATTTCATTTTTCATCAACCTTTCCAACATACGTGTTTCTGTTTTCCAGTCCCCAATAGTACTTTTACTTAAGGTTCCTTCTTTGGCTTTATCCATTGAACTCATCCCTATTTTACTAAACAACTCATCTGTGGCCTCCTCTCTATCCCGGAGCATATGGGAAGGCATTGTTTAACTGTTATTCACTCTGCCTCTCTTTTTCACAAATTCACTCTTGCGGCTTGTTACTCCCAATCTGCATGCCCAGTTTCACTCACTGCAGTTACTCGGGCTCCTGACGTGAGTCCTCCGACTCCACTCCTGGTCCCTTTCTCTGCTGGCGTATTGTACGGACACAGGGCTCTGCGCAGTCAATTCTCCGAAGTCACCTTCCGTTTCATGGTTGACACACCGTGTGCTACTTCTGGGAAGGGGTCCTTGACCGGAGATGACCACTCTGTACGTATTTTTCCAGCTTGCCCAAAATGATCTTCAAAAGATTAGGCATGGACCCGTCTCGTAAAATACAAATACTGATTTATTGTTTAATCCTCCATAACGCATTTCAGCCCCAAACAGCCCTTGATCACATGACACGCCAGGTCAGTTCCACCACAATTTAAAGTGCCCTTCACCACAATTCCTTATCATAGACATAGGAAATGGAGAACAAAAAATAATCTAAATAGTCAAAAACTGAACACAATAGGGCTTTTCAAATAGTCTGAACAATTGAATCCGATATACATATATAATCATAACTATGCTTCAATCAAAATAACATTATTTTGTTCTATTTCTACATAAATTGCATTACGTCATTTTTAACAACTGATATAGTAAATACTTCTCAGCTTGATACTTCATCATTATTTTGTCCCACATTGGTCAAATACAATTTAATTATTTTACTGTACAAATAAATCCTTTTCCTCAAAATTCAATTTATGTTGTATCATATGCCAAGTGGCTCCCATCAAATTACAAAATATTCCAATATTGCATATTTATACTTGTCATTCAATATAATCATCAATATGGGCTGATTGTGACAAATTACTTCATTATTGTAAGTGTTGATTCCCAAGTGAGTAAATACAGTATAATACTAGCATTAATGTTTCATCAGGCTCATAATTTTAACATACTATATTCAAATAATATTAATTTCTTATCCAACCTAATTCATCCTCCCTTTTAATTTAATTTAATGTAATTTATTTTTTATTTTTATTTTATTAGTATACCAAACATAACTACCACCATAGAGCTCATTGTAATCCATTTCTCACTGTCCAGATCTCAAGTTTTGATGCATTCCTCCTTTTTCTCTCTTATTCTGGAGCCAAACAAGTTGATAATTCCTCATCCATATTTAAACCTTTGGGGGCCATGGTGTCCAATCTAATCATGTATTTGCTTTCCAACTGCCATAATTTCATCTCTCTATTACCCCCTATACTGTCTGGGGACTGAATAAATTACAAAATACTGCAATCCTTCATATAGCATATTCGTTTCCGGTGCCTCTCGATTCGTCTTACCCTTGACATTTTAAATATAGAGCACAAATTTAAGGCAGCCTTCTTATCTTATGCAATGAGTACAGCCATCGAATTTCAAATTTTAAAACAAATATAAAACAATATATATCAACACAACATATATTCCATCCCGTCAAGTATATCCAAAGTATCTAAAGTGAGTCAGTGGGTACCGCTTCTTCCTTCTGTGCATGCAAAGACCATTTTATAACCACTCTTCAAATCTCAGGGGGTCGAGTTCATATATGGAAGAGGTGCAGTGCTCGTAGCCAGGGACCGCATGTAGTAAGGGGTAAGCCCTTAGAGAGAAACCTAACCAGATCAAAACTTCTGCACGATCCCTACCGTTGATCCACCAGGCGTTCCATGGCTAGACTTCTCCACACCCTGGTAAACCACAGGGACACAGGGGGTAGGTCCACCTTCTTCCAATAGGACGCCAATGTTGTCTTTGCCGCCCCTAGTGTCAACCATAGGATTGCGCGGTCCCCCTGTGATTGGTGTTGTAGTTCCTGTGCTTGAAGGCCCAGGAGAATATGTTCTGGAGAGGTTGGTATTGATATCCTAATATCTCTTTAAGGTGTGATAGGATCTCATTCCAATAGGGGCGGATATTTGGGCAATCCCACCATATATGTTTAAAGTCCCCCAACATACCACATCCCCGCCAGCATCTATCGGACATATAGTTTCTTAAGCTTTTCGGGGTACAGGTACCAATTATACAATATTTTATAGTGTGCTTCTCTGATGTTTATTGAGCGGTTATGCTTAGTTATGTCTTGGTATAGGTGTCACCAGTTATCCTCCCCCACCTCGACGGCCAGCACCTGTTCCCAGAAGATGATATGTCGGGGTGTTGTCGCTCGCTGTGCAGTAATTAATATTTTATATAGTGTTGAAACACTGCCCTTTGTCACTCCTCCCTTTTGCACAAATCTCTCCATCGGAAGTAACTCTCTTGTGGCTGTCTCCCTTATGTTTGGTTGTGCGACCCAGTGCATCAACTCATTATAATGGTAGCATTCAGATTGTGGGAGTTGAAAGTCTCTACAACAATTATGAAATGTGCGGAGTTGGTCCCCATGATATAGGTCTGCAATTCGCAAACACCCCCCTTCCGTCCATTTATCAAATGTCCCTAGAGCTTCCCCCGGGGGGGAAAGCCTTGTTAAAATGGATGGGGGTATGTGGTGAGGGAAAGGATGTAATCTCATAGGCTCTAGTCACCTTATCCCACACCTTAAGGGTAGAGGCAGTGGGTGTGCTTAAATATGCATTCTGTGGGTGTGTTTCCCTGCGCTTCCAAGGTATATCCCATAGGGTCCTTCCCCATCACTGCTCTATCCATGTGTAGCCACAATTTTTCATACTCTCGGAGGGACCACTCAGCTAATATTCGCAGCTGTGCAGCTCTATAGTATTGATGAAGGTCAGGGAGTGCTACACCACCCTCTTGCCTAGGGCGCACCAGAACTTTGTATGATACTCTAGACCTTGCTCCCTGCCAGATGAACCTCGTGAACATTGTCCGGATCTCTGCAAAAAAGTCTAACAGGACCTCCACAGGGAGGCTTTGAAAGAGGTGGAGAAATTTGGGAAGCAGTGTCCTTTTAATGCTATTGATGCGTCCCAGCCAGGACAACCAGAGTGGGGACCACCTCTTAAAATCTTCTCTTAGTGACTTGATCAGGGGAGGGTAATTAGCTCTGAACAAATCGGACACCTTGGGGACAAGTTGTATACCCAAATATGTAATTTGTTTCTTAGCCCACAAAAATGGGGTCGAAGAGGTGATTAGGGTCATTTCCACAGCGGGCAGCGACAGGTTGAAAAGGAATGTTTTCTCCATGTTAACTTTGAAACCTGCTACCTGCTCAAATAAGACGAGCTCCTCTTGAATTGCTGCAAGGGATGTGTGCGGCTCAGTGACAAATAATAACATGTAATCTGCAAATAAGGAAATTTTGTGGTGATCAGTGCCAAACTGAATTCCCTGGAAAGCGGGACATGCTTGCACCCGTACCGCCAGGGGTTCGACGCTCAATGCAAAAAGCAGTGGGGAAAGAGGGCATCCCTGCCTTGTACCTCTTGACAGCTCGAAAAACTCTGATGCCACTCCATTCACCGAAATGCAGGACCTGGGGCATGAGTAGTGCTTCTGTCACTGGGCGGAACTGTTGCCGCCACACCAGCATAGCCAGGGCAATGTCTTGGTAGAGGGAGCATCTTGCACCTTGGAAGGAGACACGGTCTTGTCGATGCGCCTTTTGTAGAATCCGTTCCTTGACTTTTAATGAGCTCAGCTTCGCCAGGATGTCTCTAGGTCTCCTCCCCTCGCTTGTGGTGTACCCACTCCACCCGCACTTCCAACTGATCCGCTCCCAAAAGGGTGAAGAATAATCCAGTCACATATGCCTCCAGATCTGTCCCCTCGGCTCCTTCCTCCGGGCCTCTCACCCTTATGTTATCCCTCTGTGCACGATTTTCCAAGTCCTCTCACTTCATTGTGTTGAGGGGGTGCTGCTCTTTAATGTTTGTAATTTCGGTCTCCATCGGGGAAACTTTTTGCTGCAAGTCTTGCAAGTCTGCTTCCAGATCTATGGTACGGACCCCGACTGAGTCCACATCTGCCTTGAGAGCGGATATTTTCTGGTTGACATCCGCTTGGAATGCGTCCAACGTCACTCTAATATCGGATGTAAGTTCCTCCCGCAGTTCAGCTTTGAAGGTGTGGAGGGAGGACAAGAGATCTTCCTTTGTGAGCGTCATCTCTCCTACCTGTGCTTGATCAGCGCTCTCCTCTCTGGCTGGTGAGAAATAACTGGAGACCCTGTTAGTTTGGATTTTCCACTGCATCATATGCTACTTTCGGTGACCTTGTCCCAGTGTTTATTTGAGAGTTTACTCTCCTTCCTGGGCATTCTCTCCTTCTCCTGGAGACCCTCCTCTAGGTTCCAGCCCAAGTCTCGAAGAGAAGCTATGTGTCTCTTGTCTCACCCATCCTCTCACTTGTTGCACACTTTGGGTTTCTGTCACCTCACATCGGGCGGGGTCCCCTACCATAGGTGTCTCAGCTCCTCTCACTTGTGTCTATCCCATTTAGCCCGTTGTCTTCCGTTGTCCTGCTTGGTCGGGTGTCTTCATATCCTCTCCCTCTAAAATGGCCTCCCTCTTTCGATTTCCCGCATTGGGGAAGGGTCTTCACCCCTCCATGTGGTTCCTAGATCTCCGGTTGTGGCAAACCCATCAGCTCTCTAATTCTTCCCATATTTGATGGAGAGTATCAGTGGGGGGTGGCCCTCATCCCTCTTCTGGGCGGTAGCTCCCCCCTCCCTCTGGTCGGCCTCACCTGATTTCCACTGCGTCACCGCCACCCGCATCGGCTCTCTCCTCTCAAGCTCTCTTCTCACTCCTGAGGCAATCCAGTTTAGGGAGAATCGTCTCTCCCCTGCCTCGCCATGCCAGTGGGATTCTGTCCCCTCGCAGGACTCCAGCCCAGCACCGTTCCCCCTTGTCTCCCCCAGGCTGTCTCTAGGTCGCCCGTCCGCACTCAGCGGCAGGTCAGGGGCTCGGCTGACGGGCTCCTCCCCCTACAATCCGCCACTCCCAGGCGATGTTTTTTTGGCATTTTCTCACCTCCCGGGGGTTTAGTGCCACATCCCTGTGTCGGGGACAGTTAGCGTGGGGTCCCTCAGCTCGCCATTATAAAGGGCCCAGGTGGGTTTAGACGGAGCCGACAGAGCTCACGTCCGATTGGCCATGTTGGGTGGCCCCACCCACACACACACCTTTTAACCACTAACCCCTGAACCCTAAATAAAATCCTTCCTCACCCCAAAATTCCCTTACCACCCACAAAAACCTATACCCACTCTAAATCCTAAAAGTTCCCTTGCCACCCAAAAACATATACTCACCCCAAACCCTAAAAATTCCTTTACTACCGAAAAGTCCATATCCATCCTAAACTCAAAATGTTCTCTTACCACCAAAAAACCCATAACCTAAAAGTTCCCTTACCACCTAAAAACCTATACCCACCCTAAACCCCAAAAATTCCCTCACCACTCAAAAACCCATACTCACCTTAAACCCTAAAAAATCCCTTACCACCCAAAAAACCATACCCACCCAAAACCCCAAAAAATTCCCTTACCACCCAAAAACCCATACCCACCCTAAAACCTACATTTCCCTTATCACCCAAAAACCCATACCCACCCTGAAACCTAACATTTCCCTTAGCACCCAAAACCTATACCCACCCTAAAACCTAAATTTCCCTTATCACCCAAAAATCCATACCCACCCTAAAACCTAAAATTTCCCTTACCTTCCAAAACCTATACCCCCCAAAACCCTAAAAATCCCCTTACTACCCAAAACCCTGTACCCACCCTAAAACCAAAAACATAATGTAAAAATATAGGTGTGTACATATAAATGTACATATATACTCACATATATATTTAAAATATGTCTATATATATATATATATATATATACACACATAAATATATTTTAGACCTGTTACCTGCAATATACTTATATTTCCCATAAATTTATTTGTAAAAGGTATCCATTGTCCTAAACCTTAGAATTCCCTTACCACCCAAAAACCTATACTCACCCTAAACTCTAAAAAATTCCCTTACCACCAAAAACCTATACCCACCCGAAAACCTAAAAATAATATATATGTATATATATATATTACCTAGTGGTGGTCACCAGTAGGTAGTTATAATTAGGACCTAGTTTCTATAGAAAAAGCATTTTTTTGTTTTGCTAATAACTTTGGCGCCGTTTGATGAATGTTTAAAACTTCTACTTTGCTAAGTTCAGCTTCTGTCTGGAAAGTTTTGGGGTGATCTGTCAAGCGGGAGCTAAGAAAAAAGGAGTCTCCCCCAAAACAAGTTTTCCCCATTAATTTTTCCTGAGGACTGTTAGACATGCCTACATCCCAAACCACTAAACAGAATTACACCAAATTTGGCATGAAGCTAGATTCTGTTTCGCAGATCACGCTTTTTGTAATTTGGTTCGAATCCGTTCAGTAGTTTCAGAGAAATTTAAGACCCAAAAACATAGATATATAGGGACCCGGATCCACCGCTGGTCGATCCGTGGATCCACGAGCCACATAAAGAATCTAATTGGCTGCCTGCAACCTGAGAGAAATATTGCGGTCACCATTTTCTTCTCTCGGTAAACGGTCCCTGGGGCTGAAATGTGGGGGGCAATTGAGTTGATGCGGTTACTGTACAGGTTCACTGACGCCAGGGGGTTGATATAGTTGTGGTGATGGGGCAAATAATGCCTTTGAAATGCAGAATTTTTGTTTTGTTTGTACCGTGGCCCCGGTGTGAATCCGCAGAGCTCAGGAAAAGTAAAAAAAAAAAAAAGGCTAAATTCTAATAGAGACACTACATTCAGTATTACACAGAGAGAGACACTCTCACACCCAGTGTGACATGCAGGCAGGCACCGTCACACCCAGTCTCACACCTACAGAGAAGCTGTTACATCCAGTGTCACATCTACACAGAAAGTCTCACACTCACTCTTAAACTCAAAGACACACTCTCACGCCCACCTTTGCATCCAGGCAGACATTGTCACACTCCCTCTCATACCCAGACACAGACTCTCATGATCAGTCTCACACTAAAATAGAGACTCTCACATGTAGTGTCAAACCCAGAGACACACTCTGACACTCACCCTTACACCCAGACAGCTACTCTCACACTCAGTCTGACATCCAGACAAACACTGTTACGAGCACTCTCACACCTACACAGAGAGTCTCACACTCACTTTTACACTCAGAGAGACACTCTCACACCCAACCTTGCATCCAGGCAGACATTGTCCCACTGCCTTTCATACCCAGACACAGACTCCCACGCTCAGTGTCACACTAGCATAGAGACTCTCACATGTAACGTCAAACCCAGAGATGCACTCTGACACTCATCCTCACACCCAGACAGGTACTTCCACACCCAGTCTGACATCCAGGCAGGCACGATGACAGCCACTCGCATACCTACAGAGATGCTGTCACATCCACTGTCACATGTACACAGGCACTCTCACATTCAGGGAGACACTCTGACACTCACCATCTCAATCAAAAAAGTGTTTTTTTTCCTTTCACAAGATCCACAGAGCCAGTCACAGATCCGAGCAAGATTTGAAAAAAAAGTGTATTAATTAATAGAAATATATATGTATAAAGGTAATAGATTGCCTCTGAAAAGAGCCTTTGTGTTTACAATGTGTAGGTGATTACTACACATGATAGAGGATACCGTCTCTCAAGTTATGCAGGAAAGGTTTGTTGCCTTTCTCTGTTAGGTGAACTCTGTCATTTCTGTATATATCCTCCATATCAAATCATAAGTTCTGGTATGTAGACATTTTGTTATGGTCCCTGAGGAATACAGAACAAGTTTTGTTGACATCTTTCCTGGATTTCTCTATTTGTGGGCAGAACTGAGTTGACCAGTTTCACTTCTACCTTTGGAAAATGTTTGAAAAAATGAAGGCAGTGTGTGGGAAGAGTGTCATTAATTTTCCAAAGGTCTCTTTCATGAGGATTTCCAAACCAACTCCTGTGACTACATCTAGGTCATTACCACCACTGTGTACAATCATAAGGTCTGGATGTTGGTAATCCTTAATATTTACAACCAAAGGAAGTAATTGATGCTACTTTAACCCTCTCCGGCCAATATAAGTAGTATCCACATTAGATAAACCTAGGGCCCTGTCAATACCACTTCCTTTCGCACTCTCTCTGGCCCAAAACACAAAGCTGTGGCCCGCAATCCACACTCTGAGCATCTTGGAGGTAATCTGGAAAAGCACACAGGAGATGGCTGTAGCTGAATGAGGATGGTATAAAATGAAAATCAGTTGAAATGGAGGGTAGTGGGTATAGTCTGGAAGAAGTGATTCTTTTGGCTGTTTTAGATATTTTTTTGGGTGAAGGTAGGCTGTGAGGTTATGTCAATTGTAAGTATATGCTGGGTTGGGCTTAGAAAAATTGGAAAACAGTAAAAGTAGCTATGATATGTTTACTCTGAAAGTTTCAACCACACCTGCTAAATGTGGCTTGAAACTAAGCATCCTGTAGTCAGAAACTGTTATGAACTTGTGACCTGGTGCAGCAAATAGAAAAAAGACTAGAATGTGACTTTGTTTTTAACACTCACATATATATATATTTTTATATATATATATATATATATATATATATATATATATATATATATATATATATATATACACATATGTAGGCAGTAATGAATCATAATGATTATTTAATGTTATGATTTGGTTTTGTGTTCTAAAAACAAGTGTTAATATGGATGTATTTTTCTTTTAAGATCAAAAAATAATTTCTAAACTTCCCCATGGATCTGCGAATCCATCTGCAAATTTACACAGGGGTGCCGCGATGAGCGCAGTGGTGGATCTGTGGATCCGGTGAAACTCACATCGTATTGGCTAACTTTTCAGGAGCACTGCAAAGGGTTAACTATCCAAACCAGTGAGAAGTTGTAGAACATTCTATTAACATGAAAGGGAGATTGTGATTGCTTTACCGACTCAGTAACTGTGAAAGGATAGTTGAAGAAGTTGCCATTACTGGTTGCCGGCTATGAGAGTGGACTTCCATCCTTGTGGCTGGTTTTCAGAGCTTTGTTCAGCGAGAAGAAATTCCAACTGATACTGAAAGAGAACCAGAGCACAAGAAAGAGAGTCTTCGAGTATGTGTAGTGAAATGTACTTTATCTTAGAAAGTGTTAGTATATGAATAGTGAATATTAGGTTGAAGAAAGTGAGCAGTGTGTTCACAAACTGCTATAAAAGATATAGATATTAGGTTTGTGATTTATGTAAAGGAATTATACAAGTAATTCATTATATAAGAAAGGTATTCAGCTGATCTTGGCTAGGGGGTTTCATGGATGTTTCCGGTTTCCGTGAGCATATTAAAGTGATCCCTGATGTATGCTGAAACTAGTATGGAGAATGTACTAATGAGTAATTTAATGGTTAAAGATATTATATTGAGTTCTAGACATTTAAGCCCTCATTCTGAACTTGGTGGCAATCACTGCTAACCGCCGTGCTGATGGTGAACAAAAGACTGCCAGTGGCGGTGAACTGCATACCGCTGTATAATGATGCTAAAAAGATAAACCTCAAAAAATCTTGCAACCTCCACCCAACACCCGGGCCATTGACGACGGAAAGGCAGTACACCTCACCCCGCCACCGCCATGCAGACAAATTCCCTGCCCACCAAATAATGATGCATAAACCAGCTCGGCGGACAGTGAATGTCAAACGACAATTGGCGGTACGGACCCCCACAGCCAGCAATGGGACCCGCCAACAACAAATACACACATTCGCAAGTTTGAAAAGCACACACCTGACACACATCCACAACACTTTAAAACACACATACACACCCAACAATCCTTTGCAATGCCAATAGCACAACAGAGATTGACAACACAACACCCATACACTGAACTAACCATCACACAAGTCACACACACAAAAACACCACCAAAACTCATACATTGCACACCCACCATCACCAGCCACATACACAACCACACAACAGCACCCTCACCAATACGCCCACAACACACCGCCCACAACACACACCATGGCACTCCCCTAAACACCCCCGCTTCACAGACAGGGAGCTAAGGACCATGGTGGACGAAATATTCAGGGTCGAGCCACCCCTATTCAGGGCACAGGTGCAACAGACACCCTTGGCCAGGAAGATGGACCATCCATGCACAAGGGATGACATCAGGAAGAGATGGAACGACCTGCGTGAAAAGGTGCGTTCCATGGCATCCAGGCACAACATTGCCATACAGAAGACTGGTGGTGGTCCCCACTTCCTCTCCCCAAACACACCAACTGGGAGGAGAAGGTCCTGGATATCCCGTTCCTGGAGGGCCTCATTGGACTCATTGGAAGTCAACTACAATACCTTAACAGTCACCACACCTGTAATCCATGTATCACCCCATCCCTTTCACTACCACTAGGACCTCATCCGCTACCCAGCCCACAACACCCACACACTCACATCCAAGTCACCTGCATGCCCACAATCCCCCATACAAATCACCATTCATCCCCCTGTGCACAGTCACCAACCCATGCATGGAATCTCAGGAGCACTACAACACCCACAATGCACAACCACTCCCCTAAAAGAAAACCAGCAAAATGAACACGAAGGGACCCTGCATGCCACTACATGGGAATTCAACCACCAATTTCTGCTGACCAGTGCTGCAATTGACAAGAAAGTGCAGGACACCCGAATCTCTATTCTCTCACACACAGGCACCATCACCCATGCCACCCGGACGGAGATGTCAAGGAGTGCCAGTCCTCCACCTGAAGATGAAGGCCACACTCAGGAGAGCGCAGAGGGATGTCTGGACACAGAGGAAATCCCTTGCCCATCCCAACGCCCTGGACAATCACCCTCCAGAAGTGTACAGAACACCACTGACACCCCTACCACTCAGCAACCACCATCAGCACTGGCCAAATGACCCCATACCAGTGTCACCAGGCCATGGACTGGCTACCCACATGTACAGTGGCCCGAGTCTCCACCCACCACCAGGCAGGATGGTGAAGGGCTAACTGCAAGTGGGAGTGCCAGACCTGTGCAGGGAACAGAAGCACAGGGGGCTAGGGCCAGTGGGAGGGTATCAATGGCCTGGGGGGTGACCCAAGGAGGGATGCTGCTGCCCAGGAGGTCATTGCTGATGTCCTGGGAGCATACCACCATTCCCAGGACAGGATGGGCCAGATCCTGGCCATGTTGGAGCAGAATCGGAGGCTCCAGGTAGCACACCACCAGGAGGCCATGGAACAATGGAAACAGCTCAATGCTACCCTGGCCTCCATTGCAGGAGTGCTGCAGTGCCAGACAAACATCCAGCCTGATTCATCCCCCCACCTGCAGGCCCCTTACACTAGCCAGGACACTGCCCTGCCATCTTCATCTGCTGCATCTACTGGACTGGTGGCACTGCCAGAGGACTCACAGGACACCAGCGCCCCTACCCCTGCAGCCCAGCTTCACCCTCGCAAACATGCCCTCAGACCCAGACATCACACTGAAATACAAGCCAAGACCATGCCCAGCACCAGGAAGTGACTCTGCCCTGAACTGTCTCCCTTGTGTGTCACTGAGCGACCTTGTTGACATGCCACTGCCATTTCACCATCTTCCAATGGCCCCAGGGACTATACCCCTGTGCTACCAACAGCTGAGCATATGTACCTGAGTATGTTGTTCACCATGTGCCCACTCCCTTCCACTGTCCCAACACTTATGGATGTTTTGACTTGGAATAAATACACCTGTGCACTCAAAATATCTGTCCTTAATCAATATGAGCAATCAATTGTGAATGTGAATGCATCAGCCAGTTACCATCATAATGCCGCTTTTATTGCAGGAGGGGATCTAACAGACTGTAGTGTCTGAAGCATGTCACACTGTATATTCCATAGCGTTAACTGGCATCTGCCACTTCAGTCACGATTCTGCCATATCACTGGTAAAGGACACCACAGCACTTACTACATGAGTCACCCTGAAACAATGCAGTGAAGCCATCAGCGTCATAGGAAATGTACCTGAAAGTCACTGGAAGTATAGCCTGATTAGCTGGGTCCTGGAATTGATGTCTTCTCCCTCTTCTTCACCATCACTCTTATCCCTTCTCTGAGGTGGCAGTGCCGGTTGGACAGCATCCTCCTCTTCCAGAAGTGGGATAGCTTTCCTCACAGCCAAGTTGTGCAGCATGCAGCAGGCCACCACTATCTTACACACCTTGTAAGGGACACAGCACAGGGATCCTCCAGAGAGATGGAGGCAATGAAATCTTACTTTCAGGAGTCCTATGGTCCGCTCAATCCCCCTCATTATAATTCCTTTCTGCATCTGTCCTGGGATTCTTCACAAGTGTCAGGAGCCACTGCATGTTGGGGTAGCCAGAATCCCCTGCAAAAGCGGGTGAAAGAGGATTGAAACACACACAATTTTCTTAGATACAGCCTGGCTGTTAGCTATGTAACTGATCCAGTGTGAAACACACTCACCTAGGAGCCAGGTTCTGTCCCCCTGTAGTTGTCCCATCATGTGTGGCACACTGCTGTTTCTCAGAACAAATGAATCGTGGACTGATCCTGGGATCCTTGCATTGACATGTGAAATGTACTAATCAGCAGAACACACCAATTGGACATTCATGGAGTGATAGCTTTTACCATTCCGGAACACGTGTTCATTTACTGTTGGGGGTATGAGGGCTATGTGCGTCCCATCAATGGCACCTATCACATGGGGGATATTTGCAAAGGCATAGAATCCAGATTTGATGTTGGTGAGATTAGCCCTTTAGGGAAACAGGACATAACTTTGCAGGTGTTGAACGAATGCATTCAGGAAATTGGACAGGATGTGGCTGAACATTGGCTGAGATACCCCTTCAGCCATGCCCACTGCCACTTGGAATGAGCCTGTGGCCAAAAACCGGAACACAGATAGTGCCTGCACAGTTGTAGTTATGGTATGGTGATTCCTATTAGCTGGTCTCAGAACAGGCTCCATTTCTGCACAGAGGTCAAGGATTGTAGCTCAATTCAGGCGGTAAGTTATGATGATGTGACGTTCCTCCATGTTGGCCAGATCTACCAGGAGTCTGTAAACAGATGGGGCTCTCCCTCGCCACATGGGTCTGTAGCTATGGGGGAGGAAGGAAGACACATTGAGTTCGGACATACACTTGCATCACATGGTGACTGAATTCATGTTTTACATGCGACACATATGTAACCACACAGACACAAAGAAGGAGGTAATCCTGTCAGGCTAATGTGTGGTGAGGTGTCTCAGTCATAATGACATTACAGTGTAGACACACTTCCCACCATGATTACATGTGGAGGACCAGTACTGATGTCAGTAGTCGACGAAGGGGAGAGGGAATGGAACCCTGGATGAGGTCCCCGGCCAGGCTATGGAGGCTTAGTGGATGCAAAATGGCAGCCTTCTGCCACCCAGGTCATGTAATGTGGAAGTAACTTCATTCCGCTGGTGTAATTTGTCTGGGCGGTAGGCAGTGTTCACCGCTGTGCACCTGATCATTGGATAACATGGTTGACAATGGGGAACCTGCGCCAATCATGAGCCCCGCTGGTGGTGACGGTGCACACTGCTGCGGTATCTAATGCCATTTTGACAGGCCCTTGACACTTGACTCCTGAACTACGAGAAGGGAAGAACTCCACTGCATGTGCTGCTGTGTCCTGACTCTGGTCCCTGAGATGGCACGTGCCCCGGCCTTCACCGCGGAGGAGCTGGAGAAGCTGGTGGATGGGTTCCTACCCGTGTATGCCAAGCTGTATGGGTGACCAGAGGAGCAGGTGAGTTGCTATTTGTCCTCCTTAGATGTGTGTGCCTGTATGCATTTTTTTTGGCTGCGTGGATGCTCACCCGTGGTGTGTCTGGCAGTTTTTGGCTTGAAAATTGTCCATACATATATGTTTTCATGGGCCATGTCAGTTTGAACGGGCATGGCATTTGTGTATGGGGCACCCACACTGACGTCTGTTTCTTTACTCTGTGTGTCCCATGCAGGTCAGCGCCCATCAGAAGAGGGGACTGTGGCAAGCCATCGCCAAGGAGGTGCAGACCCTGGGGGTCTTCAACCGGTGGAGCACCCACTGCAGGAAGCAGTGGGAGGACCTGAGGTGCTGGGCCAGGAAGACCAGAGAGGCCCAGCTGGGGAAGGTCTCCCAACGAGAGAGGGGTGTCCATCAGACCCTGACCCCCCTAATGGCCTGCATTCTGGCAGTGGCCTATCTGGATTTTGATGGGCGCTTGAAGGCAGAACAGCAGCCACATGAGGTTGAGTACCAACACTGTTGTGATGCCACTATGATGAGTGTAGTTAGATGCTAAGGGGTGCATGCATAGTAGTGCCAGGCACATAGACAGTTTTTCTCATGTGCTTCATTATTTGTCTGTCCGGCCCGCCAGCCTGTTGGCTGTAGTTACAGCCACCTCCAGTGGAGCAGTGTTTACCGCCATGTTCATAATGACCACCTTACTGTCTTTGTCTATACAGAAATGAGTATGTATAAAAACAATCTTGAATTCATGCAGAGAGTCACACATGTATTGAGAGATGATAGAGGTTATTTCACTAAGAGTTAGACATTGATATGAGTGAAGTATATTACTACAAGGTAAGAAAAAGGATTGGGTGAGAGCAGGTTGAGTTTTTTTTTTGCTGTAGAAGGTGAAGAGGTCAGATATACTGTATGTAGGTTGAAGTGGAGGTTGCTGTGTCTATAGAAGAGAAAAAAGTGTTTTTAATTTTTATTATGTAAAAAGTGCACTTGCTATGTTAAGGTATATGACTGCTGTCAATGATATAGAAAATAATACAAATATAAAGGGAGACATATTCATTTAGTGACATTAACAACCACTTGTACATTGATGTAGACATAGAGAATGTAAGTACATAAGCTGCAGTAAGAGATGTATTTAGGATGTAATATACTGACTGCAATATGTAGTTTTGTATATTGATAATATAGATTCTTATTTATATAAATTGTGATTTAAATATGGTTTAGGGTATTAATTGTGAGCACAAGTACACAGTTTTATTTTTAAGTACACTTGACATTAGAAAAGGTGTTTAAGTAGGTTCATACAGTGTGAAATGTCACCCTTTAAGTGAGATGCATATAGACTATAGAAGAGACTGTACTTTTATTAAAAGATTAAACATGTTGTTCTGAGTTTTAGTGACTGAGACGAAAGGTTGGATAGGCCTATGCCCAGGTATATATGTATTCTACTATATGGTACTTATATATCTAATAAAGAAAAGATACAGTCAGTCTTGTATCTAGTGAAATAGTCATAAAGCACTTGTGTATTCACCGATGCAGATACTAATACACCAAGCCATACACCAGGGATCACACTGATAGATTCAATAATACAATCAGGGATGCGCTGATGCATACACTGACACACCTAGGTAATTGTAATTGTAATTGTAATTGTAATCGTATTTATATAGCGCTTACTACCCCTGACGAGGCGTCGAAGCGCTTTTCGATGAGTAGCACGCTACTCCGGTACCCAACAAGAATTAGTGATGGATTAGTATAATTTAATAAGGAGTACAGTTTTAGTATTATTATGAGTTAATTTGAGTTGCGGATATGAGAGTTTGTTAGTTAGATTGACTGGAGTAATGGAGGGGTAGAGGAGGAAAGAAATCCAGAAGTGTTAATTGTGAGTTTATCCTTCATTTACTCAATCCAAAGGCTTGAGATGAATAAAAGGGGGGCGGAGGGGAAAGAGGATGTGGAAGGGTTAGGGAGAGCATAGTAGCAGGGTGAGATGAATGCAGGAGAATTTAGTAGGGTTGTGTGGGAGGTCACAGAGGTAGAGTGAGGTTTGGTGAGTTAGATGTGGGGGTGGAGGGATGAGCTTAGGCAGAGATATTTAGGAGATGAAAGTGGTCGAAGGGATTTGGGATGAGTCCGAGTGAGAATGGAGGATAGTTTGATAGAGACATGACATAAGAGCGATGAGTAGATAAGTGTGATAAAAAGAGAGCAGAAATTCATAGAAACATGCCAGGCACAGAAACAACATATACACATACATACACATATATATATATATTTATACACACACACACATGACTATACACACACATCTGCACATACAATACATAATTAGAATCATGGGTAAAAAATACTTAGTCGTCCATCCATCATCCTGGTAAAAAGGCAGGAACTCCCCCACCTACCTCGAGGGTGGACGGGGCGTGGCCCAGCGGGCGGAGCCCACAGGTGCTCCACAAAGGGAGAAACCCTCCACTCTGTGTCTCCAGCAGAGGAAGACAGAAACCGCGCGTCCCAGTCAGACACAGACCACGCTCCAGCACATCATCAGCTCACCTCCAGGAAGGATTCCAGATCCCCTCCGCCATGGGATCTCTGAGCGCACAGCCCCGCCCCGCCCCATCCCTGCTAAGCCCAAGAGCCAGGGTGGGCCGTCCTTTCCAGAAGGTGAGCTTCAACCGCGGCATCTGCCGCGTCCACATTGTACACTAGGGTACGTGATGGGCCTATTTTGCATTATGGACTTTCCATGGCTAAACTGAATTTGGACTGTGTCCTGCATTGCATATAAACTGTGGATTAGAGAATGCAATGCTGATGCTTCTCCCTTCGGCGGTTATTTCAAACTATGTCAATTCACTTAATTTTTCCCCCAACCTCAGTAAGTCACGAACATTTCTTATATACCTGTCAGATTTTGTTGAATTTGTGCCTTTTAAATTGGTTTGAAACACCATACTAAGCATACACTAGTACTGGAACCCACAAACTCAGAGCTGTAGGAATGATCACTGCTTCTAAACTCAATATCTTGTGCTCATTTCAGCAATACACACATTTCCTTGATAACTGCAGTTTTCACTCTGCCTATTTAGCTACAAGACAAAATCTAAACTATGCACTCTAAAAACCATTGTATGGTACATCTCAGTTGTTGGGCTTTTGGGTACCTTGAGTTCTTGGAGAACCTACAACCCCTATGTATCCCTGCAGATAGAAGGGTCTAGCTGACACAAAAGTAAGAAATTAAAATGTTGCCAACGATGCCTGGTTTTTTCCTACTAATTTTTAATATATTTTTACTTTAACAGTTAATTTCCTTGGCAAACCCTTGATATCTACACATGACCTCTTGCTGAAATCTGACTTGTGTCTACTTTTCAGAAGTCTATAGCTTTACTGGATAACCAATGGGTTTCACACTGGTTTCCACCACAAACTGGAAGTATGTTGACAACCCACAAAAAATATAGGCTACCTCTCTGCAAAAGGCCAAGACTGTGGTACAAAATTAGGCATCTGGATTCAGCTCTGCATGTCCCTAAAAGCTGGGAAGATGGTGAATTTAGTACAGCAAACCGTCTGTGGATGCCATATTCAGTGAAAAACAGCCACTTACCCGGAGCATATATTTCTTACTTAAAAAAAACAAAACCTCAAAATGTTGCTTTGCATATTTTCGTCAGTCTCCTCAAAACCTGGGTACCTTTACAATCCACAGGATATTGGGAAAAGATGACGCAAATTTGGGTTAGATATCTTGTATGGAAAACCTGTAATGGAGCCAGAAGCGTGAACTACCCCAATTAACCCCCCAAAAAAAGAGCTCATCACGCGGGGGGAGGGGTTAAGGGGTCAGACAAGCAACTAACGATCGGTAGACGCTTGCTAGCAACTTCACAGCATAGATACATGCTGACCTACCCTTAACCAACTAGGCAGACCTGCAAACACCCAAGACATCTAACACAAATTTCTAATCACCATTGAACTCAAAAATATTTGGAAGTAGTGACATACTCTGAGCACAACACAATAAAAATAAGACTTATTACACCTCATCGCAGCAATAATATCAAAGAGCTGTTAGCAAGCCCAACCGACCAGATCTCAGACTCCCTCCCCCTCACTTATTCCACCAGTTACCGTCCCTCAATTCATAACGTCTCATAGAAAGCTGCCACAGCCAGCATAGAAAATCAGTTTTAGAGCATAAAATCTACCAATGCAGTACAGGAAAACCTATAAAGGTAATAAGGGATGCCTGCATACCGCACCAGTGTTCCCTGGAGTACTCAAGTACCAAACCAAGATTTTCTTTTTAGAAAGCCTCTAACATTAGAATGCATTCAAGCAAGTTAGTTGCCCTTACGTCGCAGTTCAATGTTGTCGGTCTGCACTTTCCTGTTCACTGTTTGTGTCCACTTTACTGATTAAGTGATGAGTGCCATTGTAGCGTTATGGTGCCTAAAAGATTAAAAATGTACTATGAGAGACAGAACTTACGACTTTCATCTATGAAACTGCTGCCCCACGCAGTAAGTTCGGAAGAACGTCACAAATCCAACTACTCTGCTTACTTTAACGACGTCAACGTTCTAATTAATTCAGAATGTTTGTTGTGTTGTCCAAGACTTCAGACCATACAACACCAATACACAACCCGCTACAGCGGTACTAAAAATGTACAGATACAGGTACACACTGATCTGTACACTCACACACCTTTGCACACTGTGATGTATAGACTAACATCCCCAGACGCGTACTAATGAGTAGAGTGACACACCCTGGCATGCACTGTTGCATACACTGAGACAACCAGGTGGAACTGATGCATTGACACTCAGGTGCAATGTAGTACATACACTGTAATACCTAGGTGACAGTGATGTATACACTGTAATGCGTACACTATAATACTGTTGGAAAATGGGTTATTGGCAAGGGCATGTAAGAACCTACACTTAGTAATAGGCCACTAACCTCCACTTAGGTCCAGTTAGGTCTCAATAAATTAAACCCAGCTCAACCCTTGGTAGCTTGGCAATGAGCGACAAGGCTTAACTTAGCAGACTAGTGTGTAAAGCATTTAAAAATGACAAATCAGTAAATAAGTAAACCAAAAAACACAATAAAAATCTGACATCAATTCATAACGATAGATTATATTTTTATTTTTAAAATGACACCAAAATTACTGTAATCGGATAAGGGGAACCGGAGATATGAATTTTTAAAGTATTAATGTTTTCTAGTGCATGGAAGCAACTAGCGCTCAAAGGGTTAAAAAAGGTCACACTGAAAAGGAACAAAGTCCACAGTTCAGGCCACCTCTGAGGTAACATTGTCACACTTACTTTCAGAAGTGTTTCTTGATTCAGGAAAGTAGTATACACCAGCTAAGGGTTCAGAGGCTCTTGTTTGCCTCTTGGGGTCTGGGACCACAACTCCCACAGTGCACCTCTTCAACTTATGGAGTTGCTCCAAACGTCTCCAAACTTCTGGATCTTCTTCCAGCTGTCCTTTTTGGGTCCTTGAAGTTTCCACAACTTGATCCAAGATTCCAGAAGCTCTGAGTTGCTCCATGGGAGTTGGGACTACAATTCCCAGAATGCACCTGGTCAGAATCTTCAAATGGCCACTGGACACTGGTCAGCTGGGCTCTGCTTGCAGGACTTGATGCAGGGGACTCTGGGCAGCTCCTTTGTACCTGTAGCAAATAGGGAGTCCCTTCTTGAACCAGTTGAAGCCAGGCAAAGTCCTTCTTGTGCAAAGCCCAAGTGTGCAGCTGGTTCAGTCCTTCAGAGTGCAGTGTCCAGGTGCAGGACAGGGCTTCAGCAGGGCAGTCCTTCTCCTTCTGATGTTCTTCCTTGTAGGGATCTGGTAGAGAACTGAGGTGTGGGTGCAGGTCTGCCAGTTTTATTCTTGTTTCTGGGTGAAAAACAGGGGGGTCGTGGTTCTCCAGTCAGGTGCAGGGTCCTTCCCCCTGTGATGACCACTTCCTGGGAAGTCTGGCAAAAATAAATCCGAGGGAGCAACATTACTCAAAAATCCATTATGGCTGAAAGTGATTTTTGGAGGTTACATCTGGTTGAGCCCACCCACCAGTGTGGCTAAACATTTTCAACACACCCTTCTCCTGCCCACTCCTAATCTAATCAGGGGGGGCACCTAATTGTCTGGGTTTGCATTATGTGAGGGAGGTGCTGGGTTGCTCCCAATGTCCTTCCCTGCCTTTGAAGACCAGCTTGGCAGCCCTCTTCCCTTCCTGCCTCTCCATCTGCTGAGGGAAGTTCTCCTCCCCCAGGCACATTCATTTCTGCTCAGCCCAGGCTACTTCACACCTCATCAAGGGAGCCTGGCCAATCAGAGCAGAGCACTACAGGTCTGGCGTTGGCAACTTTTTAGGTAGAGTAAAAAACTCTTTACCTGAACAAGTTATATTAAATCCATCAATTGTAAGTTGTGGGGTTTATTATAACATTTGATTTGATATCAAACTTGAGTAATCTGATACTTAAGGGGACTTTATAAATTAAAATAAAGACTCCCCATTCTAGCCTATGGAGGCCATTTGCTGCAATGAAGGAAAAACAAATTTGGCTGTTTTACCTCATCAGGGCTTATAAAGCTATTTTTATAAGGTCCCGTCTTATAGTTACATGACACCCAGCCCTAAGGGCACATAGGGCACACCTTAGGGGTGACTTCTATGTAAAAATAAGGTTGTTTAAGACTTTGGAAGTACTTTTAATTCCAAAGTTGAATTTGCAAATAACTTTAATGTAAAAGCAACCAGCAAGGCAGGCTTGCCTTTAAAGTGACCCTGGGCACCTCAGCAGTGCAACTATTAGTGTACTATCTATGCTTGGGTCCCTAAACCTACATGCCCTACCATATACTAGGGACTTATAGGTAAGTTGACTTAGCCAATTATAATTATCCTAATTTGTATACTCATTTTATACAGAGCACAGGCCTTGGGACTGGTTAGCAGTACCCAGGGCACCAGAGTCAGGAAAACAGCAAAAAGTGAAAAATGGGGGGAAAAAGTTAGGGAGCATCTGCAATCAGCCCTGTTTTCTCACAAATACCGAGGTGACAGAGATGTATACAGTGACACATCCAAGGATACACTGACATATACATTGAGACACTTAGGTATGCAGTAATACATGCAGTGGGACACAGAGATACACTCTTATTTATAGACTGAGAGAGCCAGGCACACACAAATGTATTCAGTGAGACATCCAGACACACTCTCTTACATATACTGATACATCCCGGGATGCAATTAAGCATCTACTGACAGATCCAGGCACATATTGGTTCATGCAGTGATGCAGCCAATTGGACACTGATGTATTCAGAGAATCATTCAGATGTACAGTGATGTATACACTGAGACACCTAAGGAGAGAGAGAGAGATAGAGTGATACTCACACACCTAGGAATACACTGATGTATAAACTACCACATACAAGCACATACTGATGCATAGCAGGCAGAAACTCATGTATACACTAACACAAACATGTACAAAGTTATGCAATCACTGATGCAGCCATATAGATACTACTGCATACACTTACACCCCCAAATGCAAAATGATGCATGCACTGACAAACCCAGTCCCACATGATTGCATACACTGACACACTCAGAATCACACTGATGTATAGATTAATACAGCCAGAGACACATTAATACACTCATTAGCACACCGAGATACACATTGATGCATACACTGAAAGACCCAGGCAGACACTAACACAGAAACTAACAAAGCCAGTTATATAGTAATGCTTCCATTCAAACATACAGGTAGACACTATCATATACATTGACATACCCAGGATCATATTTATACATACACTAACACACCCAGGGACTCAATTTTGGATATATTGAGACACCCAGACAGAAACTGATAAATAAATGTATACATGGAAATGAAAAGTTATATATGCACTCACACAGGTATGGAAATGCTGATGAGTTATAAAGACTCGAACGCAGCTCATTGTCCGATTCAGTTTTGGTTCTATCAAGAACCGTTTTTTGTACTTTTTGATAGAACAAGTTTTAATTTTTTTTTTTAAATGTTCTTTTTTTCCAGAAAATGTATTGGAAACTTGGATACTTTTGCATTATGAAAGCACAACAGTGTGCAATTACAGCTTGTTATTTTGTGGTCACCAGCACGTTTCACGTCCCTTTGAGCACTGAAGTGATTTGAGGTGGTTCCACTATGTTGCCTGACACGTATTTGCACTTAATGAATGGTTTTATTGTCATTGTACTGTACGAATAAGACGTTCCTCTATTTTTATTATATTTCTAGTAAGATTTACTTATCTTCAATGCACAACATGGTATGTGTCAACTTGACTGTGAGGATTAGATTGTTCTATTGCAGACAGATCCTTATGACTAACACTGCAAGAAATATGACCAGTTCATTATAGACAGTGCAGGGACTACCATCACTGTACTTTGCAAGCCAATTCCTAGAGTAATGGCATATGACAAACATCTTTAACCACCAGTAGAGGAATTGTCATTACACTCACCTTCTTCTACTTTGGTTGCTTTTAACCTTGAAAAGGGCTCCCTATTCTCAATAAAGGTCTGACTGCTGGTTATCCCTAGTCAATTTTACCAACTCTTTCTACCAATCCCACATTATTGCACTCCCCACCGGCAAACATCTCTAAAAGATCTCTGGCAAAAAGCCCCCTTGAGGGGCCCGTCAGGCATTACAGTGCCGGCCTGATGAGGAGCAAGGCCCAATGATGAAGCATGTCACCGAAAGGTGAGTAAAGGCATTTGTTCCTAGTATTGAACACTTCTAAGGACCAGCTGACTCCTCCCCAAATTGGCAGCAAAATTTGCATTTCTCGTGGAAATGTGCATCTGTCTTTTTTGTTAAGCAACAACAGCTAGTCTTAAGAAAACTCTTGTGAAATGTTTTTTGCAACTGTAGTTTTTGACCTGCAAAAAGAAGTCATTGACATTTTCAACTTTTGCAAACACAAGATTATGGCAGATGCTGCAGAATGTTACCGTTTGACCTAATTCGGTGCATGTGGCTGGCATACTGATGTTCTGAGCCCTAGCTTGGCTAGATGATGATGTTCCAGATTCTGCATCGGAATGTGTCAGTTCTTTTTCTCTCATCATTCGTTGGTATGCCTGTTTGTGGATTGTGCACAGATGTTTCCATATATTCAGCGTTCTGTGGTTGCATTTCTGTGATGTACCACGAGAGAGATTTTTTTCACAAAGGTTGCATTTCACAATTCTTGCAATTACTTTTTTTCCTCTACTAGGTATGGTAAAAAAATTCCATACATCACTCTCTTTTCTCGATGAAGAAGGCACCTGTTGAGAATCATCTTCTTCAGGAATATCTTGAGACTCTCCTGGTGGTGGTGGAGCACTCCCTTCAGCCATTCTGGAAATGTCTGTAGCAGGAGGATCACAACTGTGATGCTTCTCCCTCAATAGCTAGAAGAATAATAACTGTTTTAGGGAGTGGCTCTACCCAAAACTAGGTGTGGTTCAAAAGTGACCAGTGAAATGCCAAATTGCTCTTTACTCGTCGAGCGGCTCTGTGGTTCCGGCCTGGAGTCGTGGTTCCACAAAATCTTTTATATAGGTTTTGTGTTCTATTGTAAATAAATAAATACAATATGTTTGTGAGTTGTAAATATGTTCAGTCTTCTGTTTATATGGGAAAGGATGGGGTCCACATTGTAATAAAACAAAAGACCAATTATCACAACTCCGTGGCTCCGAACTACAGATTCATTCTGGTCACAGGATCGGAACGGAAACCACAGAGCTTCAGTGCTTTGCTTCTGCGGAACTGTGCATGGCGCAGCGGTTCCAAAATTAATAAAAAAAAATTACAATACCACTTCAGAACTGTGTAAATACTGAATAAAGTATCAGCAGCACTTTTATAAGAAGGTTTGGGTCTCTTCAATTCAACTTGCAAAACTGTATAGGGTTGGCGTGTTTGATTGTGGTAGAGACTTTAATGAAAGGATTCCTAAAACTTTTTTCCCCAGACATCAGGGTTTAATATCTAAGTTTGTATGAGAAAAAATTATAAGTACCTAAAAAAAAAACATTATATACAAGTTATAGTTTTAAAATACACTTAAACAAACCTCAGAAGTTCCACACAAAAAAAAAAAGGTGAAAGGGACATTAAAGTTAGGAAATAGAATACAAAAAACCTTAGAAATTCACTGAAATAAACCAAAGGATACAGGGATGCTGTATTTAGTAAATAGAATTTTAAAAGTTTTTAATTCAGTGAAAAAAACAAAAGTTACAGGGAGGTTATAATTAGTGAATAGAATTAAAAAAATCTTACAAATTCACTGATAAAACCAAAGGTTACAGGGACATTATGGTTAGGAAATAAAATAAAAATACAACTTAGAAATTCACTGTAAAAAAAAAAAGGTTACATGGGTCTTATAGTTAGGTTCTGAATTTACTCGTACAAAACCGCAGAAATTCAGCAGTTATAGCTACCTGAGCTAAATATAATTTGCGCTCCTGTAATGCTTTGCTTAGGACCTCACATATTACATCACTTATGACATGGTAAGTGACATCACTGATGACATCTCATATGACATCACTGATGATATTCCTGATGGCATCATCCACAAAAACAGTCATACACCCACTAATTTTCTGATACAAACTCTTGTAAACCCATACACACACATCTACTCACATACGTTTTCAGAAATACATAAAAGTAGTGATATACAGACATCTATTCAGTCAAACAGCCACTGACACAACCACTCACTCACTCATACAAAACTAACTGAGGCATTGACAGACTCATACAATTACTTACACACCTACTCATACACCCACTGGCACACCCATTCATACACCCGTACAATAACTCAAGCAGCTCATTAATAGATCACTCATCTAGTGACACATCCAGTCAATCAGCTGTAGAAGCTCTGACACACCCATAAAGTCACGGACACAGTCACTGACTCATCAGTACGGTCACCTACACACGCAAGCACTCAACTATAGAACTATTCACACATCAACTCACTCACATGAACATGCCCGTACCTACTCAGTCATTCATGCAGCCACTCACACAGCCACTCGCTGACCAACACACCTTCTCACATGTCCACTCACTATCCTATATAAAAATGATGCACCTATTCAGTTTATGATGGAGCTACTCATACACCCACTGACTCTCCCATACGCTCACTGACACAGCCACTCAGTTATACTTACAGCCATTCAGTGACTCACTGACTCACCCATACAATAACTGACTCACCAAGTCACTCACCAGTAGAGTGACACAAATTCACTTACCCAGACAACCACTCTGACACCCACTCTCTCATACATACAGTCACCCACAGACCCATTAACAAAATGAAATGCAGCTGCTCACACAGTCATGGCTCACCCAAATAGCAACTTACACATCCATTCAGTCTTCCATACAGCAAATGATTCAACTACTCATTCATCCATAGACCCACTCACACACCTATTCACACATCAATACAACCACTTACACTGACTGGATGATGTCAACTGTGATGTCATATGAGGTGTCATCAGTGATGTCACTGACCATGTCAGGATTGATGTAATACGTGAGGTCAAAAGCAGTGCATTACGGGAGCGCAAGTTATAGCTAGCTCAGGTAACTATAACTGCTGAATTTCTATGGTTTGATACGAGTAAATTCAGAACCTAACTATAACGTCCATGTAACTTTTGTTTTTTTCAGTGAATTTCTAATGTTTATTGTTATTCTATTTCCTAACTATTACATCCCTGCAACCTTTGGTTTTATCAGTGACGATATATATATGTAAATATATGTATATACATTTTTAAAATTACACACACACATATTTTAAAAAAAATACATATTTGTGTATATATATATATATATATATATATATATATATACATATATATATAAATATAGAAGTATATATATATATATATACACACACACACACACACACACACACACACACATAAATATATTTAAAAGCTGTTTACATAACTGCAATATACTTACATTTCCCATGATTTTTGCTGTAAAAGGCAAACATTGCAAATGCTTAATCGTTGTAAAAAATGTCATTCCAAAAGCCTTTCATTTTAAAGGCATTTTTGTTATAAAACCTTCGTTGCAAAGGCTTCCCGTTCTTTAGCCTTCATGATAAAGGCTGTTTCCCTGTGCATATAGGTACTGTTGCTGTGGGGATGCACCCAGTCATTTATAAAATCCTGAAGGGCATCAGGGTAGCTAATTCTTTGAAGCCAAGGTATTTTTCCCTTTTGGGATGTGAATGTGGTTTAGTATCTATTCGAGACTTGGCCGGCCCCGAAATGACCAACTGACCAGGAAACAATTATCAGCCAAATTGGCTATGTTGCTCTGTCTAATCTCTTGCAAGAAAGTTCCGGATGTAAAAGCTCTAGATCTTACAGGTAGAGTATTTACTACTGAGGGAGTTTCTTTTCTAATTATTAGAAGAACTAAATAGTTTACTAGGAGAATTGATTACCCAGCTTTTCTTTTTAATGATCAATTGTGTGTTGTAAAATCCTTGAAGGCCTATGAGGATTGTACCATAGATTTAAGGCATGATCCTCATGGTCAATTGTTGATTTCTCTAAAGAAACCCTTTAAAGTTGTCTCTGCGGCCACCATAGCTAGATGGCTGAAGGGAGTGATGTTGGAAGCTTGGGTTGGTTTCCAAATATTTGGAGCTCATTCGGTCGGAGGTCCCATGAACCCTATGGCATTTGCTTTGGGTTTTACAATCCAGGATATCATGAAAACAGCTGACGGTTCATCAGATCCAACATTTAAACTGTTTTATTATAAACCTATAGTGGAGGTTCCTTCTGTGGTGGTGAATAAGCTTTGAACTAGCATAATCTGAGCCTCTAGTCCTGACACAGAATACAAAATAGCTAGCATTCGCACCAAGAATTTAAAATTCTGTTAAGGACGTGGAAGCGAAGATTATCCCTCCCTGTATTTGGTGTACATTGTAGATTTCCATTGTTTTTACAATCATTGGGCCTGATTACAACTGTGGAGGAGGGAGTTAATCCGTCCCAAATGTGAAGGATATCCCGCCTGCCGTATTACGAGTCCATTATATCCTATGGAACTTGTAATACGGTGGGCGGGATATCCGTCACATTTGGGATGGATTAACCCCCTCCGCCAAAGCTGTAATCAGGCCCATAGTGTTTCATGTCAATCTGTTATGATATTTGCAACATGATTTATTTTGAGAAGATAATTTAATGTACACCTGCCCATATTGCCTTGACAAGACTTTGGGCCTCCTTGTGGTTTTAAGACCGCCAGGCTTGCGGTGGCAGTCAGGACCAACGCTGCTGTGGCAGTTTGCCAGCCACTGTAAGGGCCTGGTGGTTAAACCCACAGGTACTGCCATCACCGGCGAGATCCATGATCTCGACATCCTGGCAGTGGCAGAGGTCGCAATCAGCCAGCTTGGCATTGCATGCAGCATCGTCCTGCTGATTGTGATCTTGTTCTCTGCCAGCCCTTTCATGGGGGTTTTACCACCATGAAATGCCTGGTAGAAAACAGGTGCATAGGGCTATGGGGGGGGGGGGCTGCACTTGACATACACTTGGCATGGGCAGTGCAGGGGTTCCCCTGCCCAGCACCCTTGCAATGTTCACTGTCTACTGTGCTGTGCAGACAGTGATCATTGTGAAGGTGTTGGTGCATCCTGCGGCGCAGCATTGCCACAGCTTGATTTTAAGCCAGGGACAATGCTGCCACCTGTTACCCACTAGGCTGATGGGCGGAAACCAAGTTTTCTGCTGTCAGCCTAGGCGGAAATACCTAATAGGTCCGGTGGTGTGGTCACCACTACGGCGGCAGCCACCCTGTCGGGAGTTTGGCGGTGGGGCTGTCCCATTCACCAAACTCTTAATTAGGCCCTTTGTTATTATTACATCATATTGTTTTGTTCCAGGCTCTGATCAGAAACAGGAGTGAGGATGCAGGTTTTCTGAGTTTCAGAGACATGGCACTTCGTGCAGTGGTTCCTAGTTGATTCTGGTTTAGTGGGTTTGTTGTAAGAGATACAGGAAGGAGCTGACCCCGAAGAAGTTGCAGTTATACGGTTGTGAGAGTTCTCTTCTGGACTGATGATTCGCAAATGAAGAGGCATTCAAGTGCTTGTTGTATTTGAATGGTTGATGGTAAAAATGTTTTATTGTCTGCTGCAAAAATTTGAAGCAAAGGAAGAGAAGCATAATCTTCACCTCTTTGTCCTTAATAGAATTAAAAGTTATTGGCGTGAATGCTAGCAAATGTTTCATTCATTATGGCTGGGACATCGGAGGACAAATAAGTAATTCCGAAGGACTCTCCTTGTGACGAAGTATTAACCTCTTTTTGTGGTTCCTTAATTGAAAAGGGTTTATTACCGCTAGATACTGAGCGATATGATTATTAATTACAAGGATGCTTTGGAGATGTATGGTGCAGCAAGGTAATTTGGAAGGTATCCCTCTCAAAGTACACAAATGCCATATCTGCTACCCCACTATACAACTTTTTCAACTTGACAGTTTCTCAAATATGGCATTTTTCTCTGTGGTTATTTGTGATTATGATGTGCATGGAGTGCAGCTGCCCAGGAAGATGCAAGACTGTGTGACCCACTGCTACCAATGATTTTGTTATTGGGACTGATTGCTTATTTACAATTGAGACATCTGTACTTTGGTCTACTCTCAATATGTTGTTTTCCAGAGCCAAAACTATGTGGCTGGGGTCATTAGGTATCTCAGACTGCCGATGACAATATGTATTGCATTAGGGTAGGTCTACAATAGTTATCAGGACACACCTAAATAAATGAAGAATGAAGGCTACCTGAGGTTGAATGAGACATCTTGAGTTTTCTTACCTCCTATTATGTTGCTTTCCAGGGCCTCAACTATGTGTACCAACGTTTTACAAATGTTTTATTTACAAACAATGTGAATGAGGAGAGTGCTCCCTCTGACCACACCACAAAGTCTGATCAGAGCTGACTTATGGTAAGAAGTAATGCAAATGTATGTATCCACTTCTCATCTCAATTATGAGTGGGTGAAAAATTCCACTCCGCCGGCAGAGTTCGTGGAGTTTTGCCCACTCTTTCTTCATCTTGGAGCACAGAGTTCCAGCAAAACTTCACCAATCACAGCGTGGTGGAGTTTTTTCTCATGTGCGGCTCGCCAATGTTAAGTTGGTGAGCATGGCCAAGAAGTTGTGTCCCCTTGCACAATTTTCAGACATTAGAAGGCCTCTCGGAGAGAATACTCAATGCGACCAGTCGAAGCATCTCACAGCCGTTTGTGATGAGAAAGCTGGGGCCCAAGTAGAAAATCTACTTGAGTGACACAAAAAAGCAGTGCCTTCTGGCGTGCTGCTTGGTGCAGTTTGTGCTACCTTTACAGGTCAGGACCAGCTTTAAAAGCTAAAATTCAGCACAAGCAGCACGACATGCCAGAATTCTGCCCTCTTGAGGAACTCCATGGAATCTCGCTAAGTTTTTATGTAACTCCGCGGAACTCCACAGAGTGAAACTCCGTGAGTTTTGAAGTCTGCAGTGCAGTGTCAATAGTGTGCTACGTCTTGCATAGTGTGTGCACTGTGATCCATGACAAATCCATAAACTTCTCACTGAGCAATATGCACAACTGAACATTGCTGATTCTACTTTCTCATAGGCCACTATTAGATAAAACGTGGAGGTAGGAAATTCCTTTTTCCACATATGGATGATCATAAATTTATATATAAGCAGGACTCAGCAGTCACTTGAGTCCTGATGAATGCCCTTGACCTTATAGGCAGTAATGTGGGCAGAAACATGTTGCCTAATTCAGGATTATTAGACAACTATAGCATGGTCATTCAGCATCTTATTTTTAACCACACCTGAGGTACCTCTGCATAAAGGGAATTCCCTGAAGTTTACTTCAAGGTATTTTTAGCATATATCTGGATTCTCCTATGATACAGTTGTTTCTTTATGAAGAACTCCTCCAGATTGGGGTTGAGTCCATTTTGGTAGTATCATATTAGCCGGTTGGGTTGAGGTAGTCGATGATGATGCATGCTACATAGAGTGGGTGAGTCTTCCTCAACCAATACATTTTATTTCCCGATAGAGTTGAAGTCCCAGGTTGATGTCTAACAACATTATCAAATTCATTACTTTATCTTTTTTCCTTTTAAACCCCTGGAAGCTAACCCTCCCATCAGGTAGTCAACTTTGAATGTGGTGGGAAACTCCTCAGCAAAATTCTCGGGTGGGTATCTTTTATAAAAGGAATCAGGGAAATCCAAATTCTCCACATCTGACCACTCTTCAGAGAGGAATCCAGGAATGGTCTTATGAATTGGCAGACTCACAGGCTGTCAATTCATAAGCTTCAGGGAAGGCTAGATTCTCCCTGACGTTTGCAAGCACCTTCTTTAAGTCCAATTCTTCAATATAACGACATCTGACCTCTTCATCCTCTGACTGGTCAGAATGAGGGTCGATAGAGGTAGAAGATTTAGATACCTTAGGTAGAGGTTGGCGCTCCCAGGTAGTAAACGCTGCTTCCACAGCCCCATTTGTCCTAGGTTGCAGGAGCTCCAAATTCTGAATAGAACCTCCTCCAGTTGGCTCAGAATGTTCATCACCTGAAGGAGCCTTAAGGTGATTTCATTTAGAAGCGTGCTTTCCCTCTATTATGTTACAGATAGTGGAATGAGGAAACATGATCCTAAAATATCCAGGTTGGAGAGGAGCATTTCCTGTGCCACCTTGTTTCTTAGCAACACTGACGCGAGAAACTTGAGCTCAGGGGAATGAGCCACAGACCGACTGGCATTACATGGCTGCCCGTAAGAATAATAACAAACAGCAGAGCTCCTGATCCATCAGAGCAGGATGGACTCCGTCTACATAATTGAAAGCTTCTCTTCATTCCACAGGACTGCCACTAACTGAGAGCAGTGCAGCGACCTGGAGGAATGGATTGCTGTGGGAACGTTGCTACCACAAGAGTGGTGGCTCACATAGACAACAGTGCGGCACCTCCGTTAGGAGCGGCACCCATGTAGAAGCAAAGGCTGCCTCTCAATCACCAGGTGTAGAGGACAGAAAAAGTTAAAACCATATCCTGTGGCTACAGCAGGCTGAACCATCAGTTAAATGTCAATATTAAATGCTAAATAAACAAACAAACCTGAGGATAGATTAATCTGTTTGAGACACAGAAGAAGCAGCCATTGGAAAGTCTGTAGGTCTCCCCGATGCAAGAGCTATTGGCTTTATCAATGTTTTTTAGCTATGTTGTACACTAGTGTGGCTGCTGTTTAGCTTTAATACAAGTGGCATAGAGGAGAGTGGCATGGAGTGGAGTGTCATAGAGTAGAGTGGCTTAGAGCGGAGTAGAGTGTCATAGAGAGGAGTGGTGTAAAGTGTTGTGAAGTGTTGTGGGGTGGCGTACAGTGGAATGGTGTGGAGTGGAGTAGTGTGGAGTGTTGTGGAGTGACACGGAGTAGAGCTAAGTTTCATGGAGTAAAGTGAAGTGGTATGTCAGAAGGTGGAGTGGATGGAGTGTCCTGGTATGCCATGAAGTGTCAATGAGTGTTGTGGAGTACAGTGACGTTGAGTAGAGTGATGTAGAGTGGAGGGACAGCAAGTGGCGGGGCACGGGATAGTGGGGTGCAGAGTGGAAGAATGTAGAGTGAAGTAGAATGTCATAGAGTAGAGTGGTGTAGAGTGGAATCGTGTGTCATACATTAGAGTGGAGTGCAGTAAAGTGAAGTGGCGAGTGTAGTAAAATGGCGTTGAGTGGCATATAGGAAGTTGCATAGAGTGGTGTAGAGTGTCATGGAGTGGAGTGGCATAAAGTGGAGTAGAGTGGTATATAGTGGAGTAGAGTGTTGTAGAGTGGAGTAGAGTGTCATGGAGTGGTGTAGAGTGGAGTAGAGTGGTGTTGAGTGGAGTAGAGAGGCCTAGATTTAAGTGGCATAAAGTGGAGTGGCATAGATTGGAGTAGAGTGGAGTGATACAGAGTGGTGTGGCACAGAGTGAAGTTTTGTAGAGTGGCATAGCATAGAGTGGAGTAATGTGCCATAGAGTGGAATAAAGTGTCATGGAGTGGAGTGTCATGGAGAGGAGTAGAGTGAAATATAGTGGAGTACCGTAGAGTGGAGTAAAGTGTCATAGAGTGAAGTGTCATAGTATGGAGTGCTGTAAAGTGGAGCAAAGTGACAAGGAGTGTAGTAGCATGGAGTGTCGTAGAGTGGCCACAGTCTCATAGAGTGTCCTAGAGTTAAGTGGCATGTAGTGGAGTAGATTGGCACAAAGTTGAGTAGAGTGTCATAGAGTGAAGTGACTTTGGAGTGAAGGGGCATAGAGTGATGTTGTAGAGCGGCATAGTGTAGAGTGGAACAAAGTGTCATTAAGTGAAATAAAGTGTTGTAAAGCGGCGTAGATTGGAGTTCCGTGGAATTGAGTATAGTGGAGTGGAGTAGCGTAGACTGAAGTGTCATTGAGTTCCATCCATTGTCCTCTTCTCAGCATAATTGATCTAGTACTGCTGTTATTACAGACTCTGTGCTGTAAGGTTTTCTAAATCCTGCTTGTACTGAATGAAGAAAAACAGTTGTCTTTAAGTATTTGCTGAACTCTTGAGTGACGTGCTTCCAATAGTTTTGCTGGGAAAGGAAGAAGTGAAATTAGATGGTAGCTTTTCAAAACTGTTGGATGATTTTCTTGTTTCTTCGCCTCTGCACGTTTAAAGGCCTGAAGTACAAATCCCTGCTGAAGAAATGCGTTAACTAGCATTAGTAGTGGAACATTTATTGCAGAAAATATTTCTTTTAGATTGACTGATGGACAAGGATCCTTAAGTGATTCTGATTTGATCAAGCTATGCTATGCTATGCTATACTATGCTCCACAGGAAGGACTAACTCAAGCTGGACAGCCTAAAATAAACAAAGCCAACAAAGAGAAAGCAAGCACATTTGAGTCACCTGAAAGCCAATAGTAAACAATGGACAGAATGCATTCCTAGGGAAGATTTCAGAATGTCCCCAAGATGTCTTTGCAAACTAGACAGCTGAGCTGTCTGGTAGGGTTCAACCTAAAAAATGTGCTTCAGTTGTGCTTTCCTAATACTGATATATTCTGAAACATTTGCAAAGTTAATTTACAGACATTTAAATTTTGTTGTCTGCTAATAAAACGCCTTTCCTTTTCACACCCTCAGAATGTCATGTAAAGACTCTCACTTAAAAGTCAAAGAAAGGAAAATAAACACCAAGCTCACTCAGAAGACAGAGCCAGACATTTGACATCTGTCTTTGAATGCACAGCAAATGTAACAAGATAAGAACAAAATGTAAAGGCCTGTTTACATAAAGCAAGCATATTGTTGAAAAATACAGTAGACAGGCTATGCTCCATGGGAGGGGAAATAAAATGCTGGTCAGTCTAAAAAAATAAAGCCAGCAAATAAAAAACAAGTAAATGTGAGTTACAAACCACAACGCCAATGGTAAGCAACGGGTGGAATGCAATTCTAGGTCAGATTGCAGAATGTCACCAAGAAGTCTTTAGCAAAGAGACAGCTGAGCCGTATGGCAGGCTTAGACTTAACAACAAGAAACATTATTGTGAAGGCTCCACTTACATGATTATATACCTATCAACTTCTTGTTCAGTCATATTGGTGGAGGCATATGTGCTTTCTTTTTTATTTTAGGATGGGTGAGCCCTGTGCACGAGATATGGAATAGCTCATTTCATAGGGCTGTGACAAAGAAGAAAGATGAGGAAGGTAGTGAATGTTCCCAGGCTTAAGACCTGCATGGCAAATGGATGGAAAACAACAGCTATATTTAAAATGCAAATGCATGGTGCAGGAAAGCAGGGACGAGCTCAAAAATCAGTGCAGAGTCTTCATGTTTAACATTGTGCTTTCACCACAAATTAAATATGCTCTTTTACACTCTGAAAATACATTTTAAAAGAGCAAATGCTGACAAACAGTATAATTTAAATTCTAAAATCAAAGCCGGGTGCAAACAATATTACAATAGTTATAGTGTACAGAATACCAATTCCTCAACTACAGTGCTTAATGTGAGCGAGTGGTTGTAGGTGTGTGCCACTGGCTCTCATTTTGGAGGACTGGCACTTATTTTTCTATTGGAACATTTCCAGAAAGCAAAAGGGAAAAGAGGAGGAAGAGAGCGGCGGAACCAACGTGACAAAGGGAGAAAGTAGGAACCTGCAAGAATGAGATGAAGGGGCGGGGAGTGTTTGCTAGTTGATTAAAGAGACACAAGGTGAATTCTAAACTACATAGCCTTGATATTCCCTGCATCAATGTAACAGTGCTGGATGAGCAGAGATTTGGGCACCAGCACTGTAGCAAGGTAGCCTCGTTATATGGTATGACTGAAGAGTCTTACTATGAAGTACTAGCACAATACCCAGTAGTGGACTTCGGGTTCACACTAGTAAACCTTAGCTCAATCCTGGTAGCATGGCAAAGAGCAGTCAGGCTACTTAAAGGCACATGTATAAAGCATTTCACAATACCAACATGGACGATAAGTAAATGACATGACTTGAAAGAAATCGGACACCAATTTAGAAAAATAAATCAGATTTTAATATAAATGTAGACACCAAAATAAACCTTTTAAGTTACACACAACCGGAGTAATGAATTTAAGAAACTTTGGGAAATTGTATTTTCACTGTTTGAATGGTTCCCATTGAAGTCAATGGCAAAAATCAAAGTGTGCACTAGGGCACTTACAGGGTGATTTCCTGGGAAACCGTCTGGACTTAAGGTGGACTGCAGGGCCCTAGACAAAGAGTCAACAGTCAATTTCTTATTACCTTGCCCAGGAAGTCCAGGTGCAGAGGTGCGTTGGCTATCCTTGGTGCTGACAGGTCCGCGGCTGCAGGTGCATTTGCACCACTTGGCAAACGGGTAATTGGGGGTGGATACACACTCCACCCTTTGGATGCAGAGGTCTTTGGGAGGCCAGAACCAGGAATCAACAGTTGGAACTTTGCCACCATGTCAAGGGTGCAGATGTTGCTTCTAGCTGTCAATCACAGGAGCTAGTTGTGCCAATGCTGCTTTGCAGCTCCTCTTGAGGTCACTCTCTTCAGGATGCAGAACCATAGGAGAGGGGTCATTGCTGATGTCGGTTTTATGCTGGGGGTCTGCTCTGGAGTCGGTGATGTCAGAGTGGCTGTCAGTTTCCGGATTGATGACAAGCAAGCCTCGGTAGTTGCAATGGTGGTCTGCTGGTTCTTCGTCGGCTGCAGGTCGTCCGTCAGGGAGTAAAAGCTTGAAACTTGGCAGAGACCTCACTTTCACTCTTTGGATGCTGGACACCGAGTTTCTTTAGGTGTTTTACTCCTGCAGTTTACAGGGGACTGGTATCACCAGTCCGGGGAGTCTTTCTTGGCTTCTCGGTGTCCACTGGAGTTCTTCTTGCTTGGACCAATGAGCATTCACCTCAGGCCACTCAGTTCCAGTGGTGGTCTCTGTAGGTCACTTCTGTGGCCTCTCTTTATGCTGCGATTGGAGTCCAGGCCCTGTTGTCAGTGACAGCTTCTTCTTTGAGCCTCTTCTTCTTTGCAAATAAGAACTAACTTTCTGGTGCCGGGGAGCCCCTTAAAACCTGGATTTAGGGGGCATAAAGGGTGAGGAGGACAGTGGCCAATGGGCTACTGGTCCCCGCTGCTAGCCCACCTCTATAGTGACCACTTCCTGTGGGATTGGGTCACTTTCCTACCCAGAATCCACTAAACCTAAAGGTTGCCAAGATGGCAGAACCCTTCCTTGGCTGTACAGACCACCTAGCCCACGCTAAAGGTGTGCCTAGCCTTTTGAGAGTGTACACCTCCTGCATAGCTAATTTTCCAACCTGCCTCATTGGACAGGGTGGAAAGGGCTTTGTCCTCCACTGGGGGACAAGTAATTACATTTCAAGGGCGGGTGAAGCCTTTGAGGCTCACCGCCTTGATTACCTTTTCATACTAGCCAGCCTGAGCGGGAGGAGTTGGACCTCCTGCCTGCCCATACCCTTTGTCTCCATCCTGTGGAAGTGCTAGCACAACCAGCAGGAAGATATACTCTTCTGTGTGGTGGCGAAGGCTCAAGAGAGCCTGCCAGAACAGCAGAGAGCTTGGTAACTTGGTTGTCACCCTCTAAGTGTGCCTCCTGGGTACATGTTAGTTAATCCTGAGAATGGGCATCATGCTCAGGGTTAGAAAGCAAGATGTTTGATTCCAAACACAGAGGGAATCAGCCAGGCCACTACGGAGCTGGACATCTGGGAACTGCCAGATGCCAGTCTATGTTATCCTGTGGATCACTGGTTACTTGTGGTACCATTATGTTTTAAATGCTATCACAGGGTCATATATGCTCATGCAGATATGTCCTCACTCATAGTACAGTGCACCCTACCTTCCGGGCTATAGGAGACCTGCCTTATGGGTGACTGACCTGTACTATGGGCTGTTAAGGAACTCTGGCTGCTCCTGATGTGGGCAGAGTCACATTCGAGCAGGCTGACATGGCAGCTCTGCAGTCTAACATTTACTCGGGTCACACAGGATGGCACAATCAGTGCTGCAACCCTGGTGAGCCCTTTACCACCCTTGCCCTGGGTACCATTGGTATCATTTACTAGGGACTTTTAGGTGTGGTAAAGTCCTTGCCAATTGACCCATGCAATTCGGCATACAGTTTAAGGGAAAGTGCCTCAATACTGAGGTCTGGTTGGCAGGCCTTCGTACCCTAACAGGTCAAGAACAACGGCATCAAGCAGTAAAAAGAGCAGGTGTGACCATCCAAAAAGGGCACTTTACAACAGGCACTCTTTCTTTTAGAAGTTAAGAACTGCTCAACTACATTACATTATGTGACTTTATTGACGTAAGGCATTTGGATGTCAATGTGTGCTGGGTTCCAGCATGGATGGCTTATCACAGTACTTCGAAAGGCAGTATTACGGGTTTTGAAGAAGGGTTGCTTTTCCTTAAAGTGGAGTGTGGCTTCAGACTGCTGCAGCAGTCCACGGATGCCCTGTTCCTATCGGTAAGGGGAAACTGAGCAGTCGTGGCAGGTGACTTGGTAAAGTAGCGGGGGATATAAAAGAAAAATAAAAAAAATAAAAAAACTTACCATAAGCGCATGAAGACGGCCGGCCAAACATTCATGCGCACTGAGGGGCGTACTCTGTGCACTCTAGTCAGTGTTTGTCACCCCCATGGCCCGTCCTTTTAAAAATAAAACGATAATAAACATTGTTTGTTATTGTTTTATTTTTAAAGGTTTGCAGCTGCTGCTGGTGGGGGGGGGTGAGGGGTCAAGGCTCCTCCGCCATGGCAGAGGAGCCGTCCCTGCAACTCAGATCAGCATTCCTTAGTTATGGTGAGTTAATAGATGAGTTATGTTATCATTGCTGGAAGATTATCAATAATTAAGGTTCCAAATAGTGTTCCATGGCTCATGCCTGCCGTTTCTAAGTGCTGTAAATAATCAATGTTACTATTAATCTTACTAGCTGCACTCAATTTGCCAGCCTCAGAAAGAAAAAAGGTTAATTTTGTTTTGACAGGACTCAATGTGTTAACGCCGATAAATTCAACAACACTGTGTTTCTAAAAACAATATCAGTAATGTTTAAAGCAAAATAAAAGTCACAGTAATACTGATAATGAGTTCTCCTATGGCTGTGGCCTGCATATAATTTCTTCTTTCTTTCTTGCTGGAAAGGAGCAGAGATCTGGTCTGTTAGGGTACATGTCAGACCTCATAGTGAGCTTTGCGCTGATGCACCCTCTTGCATCGTGATCAAACTGTTCGGTGGATAGTTGTCCGTGCTGCCTCACTGAGCTAGTTAGGATAATCAGGCTGTTTGATGACTGCCTGGAGCTGGCCTGAACCAACTGAGACCTGTGCATGATGGAGAAGCAGAAAGAGGCCAGATAACCGCCTAATCCTGCACCACACCCTTAGCTGGGTGTGGGACCCAAACAGATGATCAGAGAGCTGCCGGAAAATGTGGGGCTCCTGTCGCTTAGCAGGGAGAGGGTTGCCCACATGGGAGTCAGTAAACTCTTCAAGAACCTCCATGGAGGTGAAAATTTATGCTGTGGTGGCCTACTCATGGAAGACCAAACTAAACTGCACGAGATGGTGACACAGGCAGAATTGTCCATGTAACAGTTGCAGCCTCAGACAATGGATCTTCAGCATCAGGTGCAAGACCTTTTGGACCACCTCCACACCTTGATTGTCAGTGCGGAAGACGTTGAGGGCTGAGCATTCTGCAAAAACATACACTTAGGGAGACTACCATAGGGAGGGGAGAACTGTGACATAGTGACTGTAGGAAAATGCCACTGTTGGCATGGTTACCCCCTAACTTTTTGCCTTTTGTTGATGCCAGCTATGATTGAAAGTGTGCTGGGACCCTGCTAACCAGGCCCCAGTACCAATTGGCACAGCCCTGGCACACAGATATTAAGTCCCTTGTACCCCTGGTACCAAGGTCCCTGTGGCCAGGGAAGGTCTCTAAGGGCTGCAGCATGTATTATGCCACCCTGGGGACCCCTCACTCAGGATATGCACACTGCCTCACAGCTGTGTGTGCTGGTGGGGAGAAAAAGACTAAGTCAACATGGCACTCCACTCAGGGTGCCAGGCCCAAAACCCACTGCCTGTGGCATAGGTAAGTCACCCCTCTAGCAGGCCTTACAGCCCTAAGGCAGGGTGCACTATACCACAGGTGAAGGCATAGCTACATGAGCACTATGCCTCAACAGTGTCTAAGCCAATTCTTACACATTGTAAGTGCAGGGTAGCCATAAAGAGTATATGGTCTAGGAGTTTGTCAAACACAAACTCCACAGTTCCATAATGGCTACACTGAATACTTGGAAGATTGGTATGAAACTTCTCAGCACAAAAAATCCACACTGATGCCAGTGTGGGATTTATTGAGAAATGCACACAGAGGGCATCATAGAGATGCCCCCTGCATCCCAGCTCAACTGTTAGTGCTATGGTTACCGGTCTCTGCCAGCCTGCCACTTCCAGACTAGTCTCTGACCACATGGGGTGGGTGCCTTTTTGCACTCTGTGACCAGGAACAAAGCCTTTCCTTGGTGGGGGTGCTTCACACCTCTCCCTGCAGGAACTGTAACACCTGGTGGTGAGCTTTGAAGCCTCAAGCCTGGTGTTACAACACCCCAGAGCACTATAGCTAGTGAAGATGCCCGCCCCCCTGGACACAGCACTCAGTTTTGGTGGTAAGTCCAGAGGAGATAATGAGAAAAACAAGGAGGAGTCACCCTCCAGCCAGGACAGCCCCTAAGGTGTCCAGAGCTGAGGTGACCCCTTCCTTAGAAAATCCTCCATCTTGGCATGGAGGATTTAGCCCAAAAGAATTAAGGACGTGCCCCCCTCCCCAAAGGGAGGAGGCACAAGGAGGGTGTAGCCACCCACTGGGACAGTAGCCATTGTCTACTGCACTCCAGCCCTAAACACCCCCCTAAATTTAGTATTTAGGAACGACCCTGAACCCAGGAAATCAGATTCCTGATGACCTAACAAGAAGAAGGACTGCTGACCTGAAAACTCTGCAGAGAAGAAGGAGACGACAACTGCTTTGGCCCCAGCCCTAACGGCTTGTCTCCTGATTCAAAGAACCTGCAACAGCGATGCATCCTGCGGGCCCAGCGACCTCTGCCGACTCAGAGGACTGCCCTGCAATTCCAAAGGACCAAGAAACTCCCGTAGGACAGTGGCTCTGTCCAAAGCAACAAGAACAAACCATCTTTAAAGGGACTCTTACCTCACTCCTGAAGCGTGAGTCCCCACCACTCTGCACCCGACGCCCCCGGCCTGTGTCCAGAGAAACCAATACCGCAGGGAGGACCCCCAGGTGACTCCAACGACGTGTCCACCCTGAGCCGACCTTCCTGCACCCCCACAACGACGCCTGCAGAGAGAATCCAGAGGACCCCCCCTGACTGAGATTGTCCGGTAACAAAGAACCCGATGCATGAAAGAAGCACTGCACCCGCAGCCCCCAGGTCCGTGAGGAACAAACTACTGCTGCAGTAGTGACCAGCAGGTGGCCCTCACCTTTGCCCAGTCGGTGACTGGCCTGAGAAGCCCCCACTGTGCCCTGCCTGCATCGTCAGAGTGACCCCCGGGACCCTCCATTAATTTCAATTTAAAACCCGAGGTCTTGTTGCACACTGCACCCGGCTGCCTCTGTGTCGCTGAAGGTGTATTTTGTGTGCCTGTTTGGGCCCCCCAGTGCTCTCCAAAAACCCCCTGGTCTGCTCACCGAGGACGCAGGTACTTACCTGCTAGCAGACTGGAACCGGAGCACCCCTAGTCTCTATAGGCGCCTATGTGTTTTGGGCCCCTCTTTGATCTCTGCACCAGACCGGCCCTGTGTTGCTGGTGCTGGGTGTTTGGGGTTAACTTGAACCCCTAACAGTGGGCTGCCTATGCCCCGGAGACTGAACTTGTAAGTGCTTTACTTACCTCAAAAACTAACCTGTACTTACCTCCCCCAGCAACTGTTGAATTTTGCAGTGTCCAGTTTTAAAATAGCCTATTGCCATTTTAAGCCAAACTGTGCACATTACTGTTTTTATTCAAGTCCAATTTTTACCTATGCCAAGTACCTTCCATTTAATGTACTTACCTGCAATCTAAATCTTGTGGTTCTAAACTAAATTAAGAAAATAATATTTTTCTATATAAAAACCTATTGGCCTGGAGTTAAGTCATTGAGTGTGTGTTCTCATTTATTGCCTGTGTGTGTACAACAAATGCTTAACACTACCCTCTGATAAGCCTAACTGCTCGACCACACTACCACAAATAGAGCATTAGTATTATCTATTATTGCCTCTGTCAATCTTCTTGGGGATCCCCTGGACTCTGTGCACACTATCTCTCACTTTGCAATAGTATGTGCAGAGCTAGCTTCCTACAGTGACCTATCTGGAAAAGCAGCTGGTGGAAGTTGTGGTGTCCTGGGGACTGTTCAGCTTTTGCTCACTGGAGGAGGCTCACTGGCTCCCCATGAGGATGCCACCCCTCAGTTCCCCACCTATACCAGTGGTAGTGAAACTTCATTTCTGCGACAGGGACATTATTCTTCCTTCAGCAAAGAAAGGCAGGCCGGACACGTTAAGGTTAACAACAGCTAGGTGTTCATTTTTCTGGGCTGTACCCTGATCATCCAGTGTCACAGAATTTGGGGCCAGATGTAGCAAGGCATTAGCGCCTCGCAAACGGCGAAAAACGCCGTTTGCGAGGCGCTAATGCCTGTGCGCGATGCAGAAACACATTTTGCGAGTCGGAACCGACTCGCAAAATGTGTTTCCGACTTGCAAATAGGAAGGGGTGTTCCCTTCCTATTTGCAACTCGCACCGCGATGTAAGTTGATTTGTGACCGCAAAAGCGGTCACAAATCAACTCGCAGTTACCATCCACTTGAAGTGGATGGTAACTCATTCGCAAACGGGAAGGGGTCCCCATGGGACCCCTTCCCCTTTGTGAATGATCACAAAAATAATTTTTCAGAGCAGGCAGTGGTCCAATGGACCACTACCTGCCCTGAAAAATACTGAAACAAAAGGTTTCGGTTTATTTTTCAAAGTGCAGCTCGTTTTCCTTTAAGGAAAACGGGTTGCACTTTGAAAAAAAAAACCTGCTTTATTGAAAAGCAGTCGCAAACATGGAGGTCTGCTGACGACAGCAGGCCTCCATGTTTGCGAGTGCCCATAGTCGGTATGGGGCCGCAATTTGCGACCCACCTCATTAATATTAATGAGGTGGGTCATTGCGACCCCATACCGACTCGCAGAAGGTGTCTGAGACACCTTTCTGCATGTGGTTTTGCGAGTTGCAATTTGCGAGTCTCTATGACTCGCAAATTGCAACTCGCAAAACCATACTTACCTACATCTGGCCCTTGGTTTCTTGATGTGAAGCATACGCACTGGGACATGGAGTTGAAGTATTCCTTGCTGTTCCTAGCTAGACTGATGTAGGTAAATCTCTTTTCTTCATGGAACTGACAGAGCCTGGGACTGTGCTGATGTGTGATTGCCAGGGCCCTGGTGTGCAGTATTAGGGGGGCTGCTGCAGCTACTTTGGGTTGCCCCCCCTCTTATTGCTGAGCAGCGGGCCTATTGACATTTACTGCTTTACTCTAGGCCCCACTCGCAAAGGATAGTAACAGAAGGGCACTGCCATGCTCACCCTGAGAGGCTTGTGTTTCAGAATGTTCTTCCTTGTTTTCTTACTCTTTTCTGACTATGTCAGACTATTATCAGCCCTGTCTTTTTCTTACTATCTGTTTTCTAGTATCTTTCCTCCTTTGCCCCGACTCTTCCGTTTGTGGCTTATGTTTGTTATATATTTGGACAATGTATGATTTTTTACTCGTTTTGGGTGGGGAGTTGATTGTGGGGATGTTATTTCTTTTCTTAGTACTGCTCATAGAAGGCATCATGTTGATGCATATACCGAGGGGGTTATAGGTGCCCTGAGTGCACCCCTGGGCATCACACGGACTAGGGTCCAAATGCAGAAAGAGCTTGTGGCATAGCACGTGGGAGTATGGGATCATACACGGTACTTCACAACATCACCACAATGCATGTCAGGAAACACCACACCTCCTACAATTTCATCACATTGAATTTTAGGGGGGTAGGCCAGCCAGCCAAACATTTTCATGTTTGTTCATACTTAACAATATGCAGCACCCACACTGCCAGATTGCAGGAGACTCACTTTACAGAGTAGGAGGGGCAGCTGTTGTGTTTCCACTGGAAAGGCCAGCCTTTCTAGACTACCTTTTTGGCATATTCCAGGGGAGTCCTAATATGGGTGGCACCAGGAGTATCGCTGTGGCTGGAATGGCAGAAGACTGACCCTGAAGGGTACTACATGTTTATGAGCAGAAGACTAAATGGCTCCCCCATTCACATCCTTGGTCTCCCCTAACACACAACAGGCAATTGCCACTGGTGGACACCCTGAGGTGGCTGGTTATAAAGGTTCCTGTGAGGGGTGACCTGGCCCCTGGGTAGAAATACTCATCACTGCTGTCGCCTTCTGACCGTGTTTCTTGCCATGAGAACCGCTGCCTGACCTGAGACCCCTCCTCAGTTTCCAACACACACAGTGCACACTACAAGCTGCATACAACATGATGAGAGATTGACACCTCATTAATTGACTTCATGGAACGAGCCTTCAATGAACTCTTGGTAGTGGTGCTGCCTCATTCGCCCCCGTGGATTTGGTACACATATGTTCACCTGATTATGAAACCATTACACCCTTCATAATGTATTGTATCCTTTGTGTAACACTATGTGAACCAATGTGCTTTACACACAGTATGTACAAGATCTTTTTGACTGTCTTTCTTGGTGTACAAAATCCTCAATAAAGAGCAATTAAAAAATGACTGTGTATGATGTGTAACTCAGAGACTCATAGTTTCCACATGGGGTGTTGTGTCCTTGCTTCCAAAATCAATAGGCTCATCAAGGCCCTCGCCTTCTTAAACAGCACTACCTTGAGCAGGAATATCTGTTTGAAATTGGATTAACAATTACTTGTTTGTTTATAGTAAACTATGGTTTACATTGTTTTGATTTGTTGAGAAAAATAATTTTTTTCACCTTAACCTAGTGATCATTTTTGTAACTACCTCTTCCATAATGAGCTATGAAAGTAAACTACATTTATGCTGTAAACTACTATACAATTAGCTGATGATTAGAGACAGAAGAACCTTAAAGATTGTAGAAAAGTAAAATTATTTTTATGAAGTGAAAAAATATAGATTCAATATTACGCTTACCTGCTCTGTCAGATGAAACAATTTAACTATATCCACAAACAGATTCAGACACCAGAGTAATTTGAACCAGTTATTCAATTGCGAGTGGTGGTGGGACCTCCTCCAGGTGCTCTGGCTTCGATTAGCAAGCTTGCCTTCTTCTCTTTTGTCCTGGATCTGAGATCAAACCATTGCTTTCATATTTCTTCAATGGATCTCCGTGTCACTTCAAGAGTTGATATTCTCCTGCACTGCTTGCTATTTTCTTCTTTTTAAGATTCAGGCACTGTAACAGAGGTTGTACCAAACTGTTCATCATGGCCCCAACACATTCCTTTTTCTTTTTCTGAAAATGTTAGTTTACTTTTTTTCTGGTGCATGTTTCCTTCTCTTTGGCTTTTCTGGCCATTTTTATAATTTGATAGGGTGGCTGGCACAAACTCAGGAAGATTTCAGTTGGATACCCAGCCCAGTATCCAACATGAATACTCTCCAGTTTTCAACTGAGCAACACTTCCTGGTTGTGAGATCATGCCAAAAAGTAATGTTCGGTAATTGCGAGCTGATTCACAATTTAGAGAATTGCAAAATGTGATTACTTAACTAGTGCACAGAATGAGTAACTGTAAGAAAATGGGCCGTTAGTTGTGTGGCCTGTACAAGTAATTGATCCACATTCAGTCTTAACTGGGAACAAAACACACCATTGAAGCATTTGTCTCTCTCAGGATAGTGGAGCAGAGCAGTCCAAGGCTTACTTAAGGGAGGTGATGTGCGCTAGTAATCACCATTTGCTGGCACACAATAATAACACTCAATAAATAATTGTCCAGTCTGTGTTTTTTCTTTCGAAAAGTTAAAGTACATTTATTACACATACACTACTCAATACTATGCAGTCATTTACTGACATACATAAAGCTGATGGAAATACCCTTTGATGACATTGCATAATAACCTCTGACCTCCTAAAGGGGTCAAGCTCAACAAACCACATGTCAAAAACATATTTTTAGATGTAAATGCACTAATACCTATGTGTAAATGCATTAATTAAGGTTAATAAAACATATTTTTGATCAGTAATCATTGTCAACATTATTATTTCAATAAAGCATTTAAATATGTATATCACATATGTTTGTGTGCTTTTAATATACTTTCAACCATAAAAAACACAATTAGAAAAACAGCCTCTAGAGGGAATCACTTTATGATCACACCACATGTAACCATAGACTTTACCCCTGCAGGGCTCTGTACAACATGTGCCTCTCCTTAGACACCTACAGGCAACTGGAACGACAACCATAGACTTAGCCCATTGAGGGCACAGCACTCCCTTCTGTAGAGCACATGCTCCAGCCTGGGGAGTGCTTGAAAATGCTGGGAAAGCCTGCAGTATTCATCTTTTCTAGGGCCCTTCCAACTTAGGGTCAGTACTTTTTATAAAATACCTTAGGCTCCTTTGTAGGAGAGCTGCGATGCTCCTGCAAATCACCCATGCTCATTTTAGGTAATTGGTGGTGGCCCTGCTGTGCTGGGCCACCACAAGCAGCAGAAAAGGTTTGGTACATTTCAGCCCCACATGGCATTATGGGTTTGCTCCTCCAGGAGTTTGTGACTATTTATTAGCGGCTCCGGCCACTTCCTTTGTTGCACAGCACAGACTTGCATTGTGCATCTTCTTTTGTTCACTTTTTAGGGTCAAGCCTGCGTTGCATGCGATTGCGCATGCGTTTCGCTAGCGACACGCTTTAGGAATTAAAAAGGGCTTGAAGCCCCGTCCACGTCACGTCAGTGTCTTTCATTGGTTCGTGGGCTTGCCTGTTAGAATCTGCTTGATTTCATTAGTGGAAGGCATGCATACATCATGCCTTTTCCAGGGGATGGGCCTCCTCGAGTGCATCGACCAGGTACAGAAAACATACGAGGCTCGCTGTTTTCCATCTGGTTTGTGGACTGCTTTTTCTCTATTTTCGCAGCGTGATCTCCCTTGGCAGAAGTCGAGCGCTTTGCATAATATCGACCCTGTTACACAGTTAATTGCACTTTTTCCGGTTACGTACATGGTTTATGTGGCAAGAAAAGTCCAGTTAGGAGTGTACAACGCTGTTAGCTCTAACACGAGCAAGCGCGAGACCCGTTGCATTGCAAATGCTTGTTTTGTTTGGGGTCCCTCCCAAGCACCCCCAAGTGCCTCCTTTGTTGAGGGCAGCACAGAAAGCCCACCACTGGATGCCATGTCTGGCTCCCAGCATGGCCAGCACTCTTACATGCTGCCACGGGAGCCAGCAGTTTTGTTCTCCCCTACCTGTTCCGGCAGGCAGAGTGCTTGTTCCAGTGGCAGAGGCCTGCTCCCCCAGACATGAACACAGGTAGCAGGGTAGAGTTGCCACCGCTGGGACCCAGAGTTGGGGATCCTGGGACCTGCCTCTTACCCGCCTGTCAGGAGAATGAAAGTCTCGCTCTCCCATCTTTCTTGTTGTTGGAGGCCGGAGTTGGGTTCCCCCGGCCCCCAGTTTGAAACCAGCCTGGGGGTTGGCATCCCCAGGCCCACCTTATGCTGGGGAGGCGGCACAACACATGCCTCCTCCCACCAATAAAAATGGAAAACCCTCCATGTGGTGACCCCTGGGCCCTATCCCAGCTGGGGGGTTTGGAACGGCAGACAGCAGAGCTCCATGCAATCTGGGATCACGCTGGGGTCACAGGTCAAATCCTTGGTCTTCTTATCTGAGGCCCTTTGGGCCATTTTACATGTTTTGGGCCCATTTTGCTCCTGGCGACGAGCTCTAGCCACCTGGAGCACTTTCCTCAGGCCTCCTGGCCTCTAAGGTGGCAACTTTTGAAGGGGGCTAGTTCCACTGGCTCCTTTCTTCTGACTTTGTCCTTTGTTTCCTCTGGTGCTTCTCTCCTCCTTGGCACAGAAGTCCAGTCTTCCCCCCAACTAGTCCTCAAGGTGTGTAAGGAGATCAACTTTTCTGGTTGTTTGGAGAGCTCCACTGGCCATGGAGTCAACTGAAGTTTGAGTCCTTAGTCCAGATGGTCATCAGTGGGTTCCTCCATCCAATTGTCCATGACTGCCCCCTCCAGTAACAGTGTTCTGCAGAAAAAACACAACCAAGATAGAGCTCTACCCCTTGTGCATGACCTTTTAAGTGGGCGTGGAAGGTTCTAGAAGCAAAATATCTCTGACCTATCCTGTGGTGCCACATCACCCATCCCCCATCCCAACCCTCTTGCATAGCCTGTTGGGACATTTCAAACTGGTGTCACCCAGGAGTCACTATCCATATCTACTCTGAGGGCTTCACTTCCGCACCTTGCTGACATCATTTCCAGGGCTTTTCCCACCAAATCTTCAAAGGGAGCCCCTTTCTGTGTTGACTCCAGAGGTCTGGACCATCTCCTTTGCTCAGTGGCTTGGACTAGCCCATCCCTGGCACAGTTTGACAGCTGATTGATTGATGCTGATCCCTCATTCCCCACCACTTTCCTTCTCAGGAGCTGAGTGAAGCATTGTTAATTGCGCCCCTTTATGGGCTGGCCTTTGAGCCTGCTGCTGAAGCCACCAGGCACAAAGAGAAATGTAATTAACTTGCCACAGCAGGGTGACAGGCCTGGGCTCTGATCCTGAACTGTGCCAGAGAAAAATGACAATCCTGGGTGACCCATAAGCTGTACATATATCTTACTGGAACTTGCAGAATTGCATTTCCCGCACAGGTTACAACACAGTTCGATGTGCCACTGTTTTCTGTAGGCGAAAGGGAAGCAGAACTGCACTCTACAGCAGTCTTTCACATAGGTGTATAATGAAGTATCACTCTAGAGAAGCCAATAAACCACACTGACTTTCCCTGTGAATGTTCCCTGAACATTATGAGTCCTACCTCAGGTCATATCTAATCCTGCAGAGTCCCCTCTGCCCCAGGCTACCTGTGTGCAGTTACCCGGCTGCGCATGACAAGAGGCTCCCACAGGCATCCCTCACACATGTTCATGAGTAACCAATCAAGTGGCCCTTACCCTTGGTGTGCCACAGCCACCTTCTCTTGAAAGGCAGACACTGGTGGTAAACACATGCAATCCACTTACCATGAGTTTACAGTGAGTGAGTTACAGGTTGTGAGGGTCCATCATAGTAGGTGGTCAATAGCCAAAAAAAGACTGGGTGGATTTGATGGGCAGAATCCATTTCTTTATATTAACGAATTGCAAAAAACATACGAGTACTATCGTACATACCAAATAGCGAAATCCAAATTGCAATTTGAAAAAAATTGCCTTTTGGAAACTGCTATTTAGATGCTTCATACATTTGGCTATTATTTTGGTAACAGGGAGATGCCCCAATCAGGATTGTGCTGTTATATTTTGACAGAGCAGTTTAAATTAACAGGACCTAAATTCAGTTCCACCTGTGATACTTGATCCCAGCTGTTTACGATGCTTGCCTGACTGGGTCTAAGAGCATGTCCAGGAGAGACTGTCTGATCTCCATATTTCCTCCTCAGGACTGCCACAGCCCCACCCTTATCTCTTGGGAACCTAATTTTTTTGCAGTTTTATATAGCACGTAGTAGGCCTGAGGGCATTCAAGTACTTTACATGAACACCAGATTACACTACACAAAATGAGATTCATTTCTAGGCACAGGGAGCTTACATAATTTGCCCAGAATCACAGCTGGGCCATAGCCCAGTCATGTGATTCAGGGGGTGTAAATCTTAGATTCTCCAAATAAGCAGGCTATGGTCCGTGAGGTGAATGGGTGCGATAACAAAGGTTCTGCATGGACTGTTCCCATGAGGAACAGGGTCAGTACTGATTTGCAATATGAGGGCCTCAGGGGCTGATATAGAGTTTGGCAGAGAGGTACACCATTGCAACAGTGATGGAGTACCCTGTCTTCCAAACTCAAGGTCCGTCCGCCCATCCGATTTCAAGTTGGGTGGACCACAAATCTACTCCATCTGTATAAAACTTCCTCTGACAGACAGACAGACAGTGTAGACGCCATCGGAGGTAAGCTTGCCGACTGTCCGCTCTATTTAGAGTGGAAATTGGATGGATTTTTTTTTATTGTCCATCACTGCCAGTATATTTTCACAGTGAGGGACAGTGAAAAAAGGGAATATGACCCCCACCCCAGTGGAGAGAAACCCCCTGGTGTGAGAGACATTAGTTTTTTTTTTTTTTTTTCAAAAACAAACTCCTGCTTTGGGAGTTTGCTTTAGAAAAATAAAACATTCTGGAAACGTTTAAGAGCCAGCCATCATGATTGATGCAGCAGTCCTTCAAGCTTTTACTACATTGACTTCAATCGACTTGATGGTGATTCATGCCAATGTGTAGAGGTGTCTGAAGGGCCAGTGGACAGCTCTAAACTTGTTGGGCGAAGTAAAGGCACAGTGGCAGACATAAGGTTCTTTACCACCTTGTCTGCCTTTACTCCATCTTCCAAACCTTAAATTGGGCCTTCTGTCTAGACTGGCACAGTGGATGAAAAACAATGGTTTGCAATACTACCCGAGTGACTGCCAGTGGTTAGGCTATTTGAAAGCAATGGTCCCATCATCTTTTGGGTTTTGATTGCCAGTAGTATGCCTGGAAACCTGAGCTTGTTGCAGCTTACCAAACCTTCTACTGTCAATGTTAATGTATTCTAAAATGTAGTGAATTGGGATTCATTCAAGTAGTATGTCTGTGGGTGCAGATTTGCTACTTTTCTGGTACCAGTAACTATAAGTATGCAAGTCCCAGATTCACAAAATGTACAGATAAAAACCTGGTAGTGACATCAGGACGACGATAAAACCAACAGAGACATAGCAAACTCAACTCAGGGCCCCCAGACCAAACTACCAAGGCAAAAATAATGCATTTATTTGGGGGAGTCACACCTCAAACACCACCCTGAGAAGCTAAGCCCCTGGTTACAGGATGGTGAGCTGACGCCGTGACTTGAACCTGCTTCCCCCAGGGCATCTCTGGCCATTAAGCTACATTGATTAGAAACTGAGTAAGCACCCTGCTGCCTAGTAGAGCTGCAGTGGAATTGGGGTCTCTCTTGAAGGTCTTTCCCCGGTAAAGGGTGGAAGGGCTGGGGTAAGATCAGTAATACGCCATTACCATGCAAGAACATGAACTTTGTCTGGAAAGTCGTTCCTCTCAGCAGACACGACTGATTGCAGTGCAAAAGGCTGCATCAACAGTGGAGTGCTTTCTGCGTGAGACAGCTTAAAAAGAATGCAAGAGCTGCGAAAGAGGCAGTAACATTCCAGGAAGGCGAATTCCAGAGGCATCCTTAGTTATATCCCTTGGTCAGAATGGCTCCATCTTCCAGACCAATCAACTGCTTAACCAAAGTTTTATCAGGGCTAAAGAGAGCCTCGTGGAGGCTTTATACCAGAAAATGCTGTCTAAAGTTTTTTTTAAGGAAGAAAGGCAATCGTAAACTCTACTTAAGCAAGGGAGAATTCGGTAAACCGTGCCCGGTGTGTCTCACATGGACGAAAGTCGCGGCGTTACTATGGGACGACAGTCCAGCAGAGCTGCAGCAGAAGCAGTGACATGGCAGACAGGCTGGCCCGTGTTTGAAATTGACCCTGATGTAGACATATGGGGTTCAGAAGGGTGTTGATATTTTGGGGAACTCCACTGACTTTGCTGTTGTAAAAAGCCTCTGGCGAGAGAAACTGACAGGTTCCTGTCTCTTCTGGATTGGTTGTGCCAGTACAGACGCACATCCACGCAGCCACCACAGGTGCAGGCATAAGATCCACAAATAAGGAAATGTCTCTAATAAGCCGCAACACTAGCAAAGAGGCACACTCAGATGTTATGTGTCTGACAATAACTGTCTGCATTGGAGAAGGGGTACAGACAGACAGCCGGTGGCATTTTTTTCTGAAATTGCTGGTGCTTATTTGCAGCTTGTGGTAAATTACACCCCAGAAAAAAACACATGAAAGAACTGCGGTGCGCTAAGTAATTTAAACACGTTATTTTAGAATCGGGTTCACATTTTGGCCCATATTTATACTTTTTTTAGCCCCACATTTGCATAATTTGTGACGCAAAAGCGGCGCAAACTAACAAAATACGACGGTATTTTGTAAGTTTGCGCCGCTTTTGCGTCAAAAAGCGGCGCAAATGTGGTGCTCAAAACAGTATAAATATGGGCCTTTGGCCCATATTTATAATTTTGACACAAACCATCGCTGGCCTTTTATTTAAGGATTGACGTTAGCCTCAAATGACTCAAATGACTCAAACCAGGCAGCACCGGCGTAGGGGAAAATGGGGTTGTGCGTCAAAAAATGATGCAAGTCAGGTTTAAGTAAAAAATCATGGCTCCAACCGGACTTGCGCCATTTTTTTACGCACAACCCCCATTGAAATGACTCCTGTCTTAGCAAAGACAGGAGTCATGCCACCTTGCCCAATGGCCATGCCCAGGGGACTTCTGTCCCCTGGGCATGGTCATTGGGCACAGTGGCATGTAGGGGGGCCCAAATTAGGCCCCCCATGCCACTTTAAAAAAAATTAAAAAATACTTACCTCAACTTACCTGTACTGACCTGGGATGGGTCCCCCCATCCATGGGTGTCCTCCAGGGGTGGGCGAGGGTGGCAGGGGGTGTCCCTGGGGGCAGGGAAGGGCACCTCTGGACTCCTTCTGAGCCCACAGGTCCCTTAACGCCTGACCTCACCCAGGCATTAAAAAACGGCACACATCATGCTGTGCGCCGTTTTTTAAGGCCCACCCCCTCGTGTGCGTCAAAATGACGCTGGAGTATAAATAAGGAGCACAGGCCTTAAAGTCAATTTTTGGGCGGGAACGCTTACCTTGCATATCATTAACGCAAGGCAGTTTCCCGCCTCCAAAAAATGACGCACACGGTGGAATTTTGACGTCCGCGGGGTCGGGCATCAGAGTTTAAATATGGGGCAAGGTTTGCGCCGAATGTGCGTCAAAATTTTTGACACACATTCGGCGCAAACAGAGTATAAATATATATGCCCCTTTGAGTTTCTTTACTTCTGGAAGTAAAATCAGCAATGCTTAGGCGATCGTCGAGCCACCCCCGCCTCTCTCCACCCAACACCCAGCCCTACCCTAGGAGACCTCCCTTGCCACCAACCACTACCTCAGAGCATCAGATTTATAAAAAATGGCGAACTGAGTAATTTTATGATTATAAACTAGCAAAGTTGTAGACAGTCTTTGGTATAACTGGTGTAATACAAATATGCACAATGGGGCAGGTGTATGTTAAATCCTTATTCTTTCTGTAGAGCGTGAGCATCGTCTGCCCTTTTTTCTGTAACACTGGATGCTACTTGAAATGGCCCTGATTCCGTAATGCCCTTGTCTTATGCGCATCAGACGCAGTTCTGCGTATCTATCCCTCTTCCTGAAGTGTTACTACTGCCCAATTTCTGAGTAATAACTGAAGGCTGGTTCGGGTCTTCCTTCCAATGCGGAGTTTGCGGTGTAGTTGTGAAGGGACCCAGCATTGATTACTGTGCCGTGGCGTAACAAAGGCCCCCGCAGCCCTCGAGCTCCAGGGGGTCACCTCGGCACATTATACTGTGCACGGCATGCAGGCCGCAGACTAGGTCCAGAGGGGAAGGGCCCTCTTCAGGGAACTTTTTAGCAGTAGAGTGTCAAGTTTCGTTACGCCACACGTCCGTGTACTGGTTTCTGGAGACTTTGCGCTCCAGGAAAGGAAGACCTGCGGGAAGCGAGGCGAAGAAACACAGTACCTGAATCTGAACACGAGTAGGGGATTGACAGTGACACAGAAATCTATCAATACTTAATCTATACTCCATCAAAGGGGCACACACACGGAGAATAAAGTGAAACCGGCACAAGCTGACCAATGAGCAGCAAGGAAATGAGTGTGAAGGTGAAGCCAACTTATGCTAACTAAGAGGCGGGCTCTAAGCTATTTTTATTTTTGTTTTTTGTTGTTAACAGAAGATCTTGCAATCAACAGCGCATGTTTTGTCTTAGGTGAGACCTTACAAATAACTCAAATGGTTACACTTTTTCCCAGAACCAACCTGGCTTTCAGACAGACCCATGTACTGGCTGACCCACAGAACAAACTAGAATAATTAAAACAAACTGTTTGACTCACAAGGTCTTCTGTGGAAAAGAACCCCCTCAATATGTGAAAACAGAGCAGCACCAGAAACTGTAAATTACGCTGATCTACGTAAAGTGCAATAAAAGCAACACCGGACCATGGGTGTTAAAAAAAGATAAAAAAATGTTGACCAGATCGCCATTTGCTCACTTTTTGATCAACTAAAAATATACATTTTCTTCTGTGACCCTCGTATAATTATGAACTTTGTCCCATGCAGTGCGAAGGGAAAAATGACAAGCTGAAGAACCTGATAACGCGTCCTTCTATGTTAATTTACACGACTCGTTTTAGGCCAATGAATCTTGTGACCCAGTGGAGAGACACCGAAGGACGAGATAACTAATCAATATGTCAAGCAATATATCAATAATGTCATCAATATTTATCAGCACAATGCACTTTACTTTGGATAAAGACATTAATCAAATTGTCAACCATGACCTTTCAGCCATGAATAACCACACCTTCTGATAGAATTTTATGAATTTTATTCCCTGTTGATTACAATCTACGAGCAAAAGAGTTAATCTCAATACCAAGAAGCATAAGAGCATAGTCACGATATGGCAATTGTGATAAGATTTCAATAATGCAAGAATCACAAACATAAGAACATAGCACGGCGCGAACATAGATCAGAATACCGCAAAGGTCATATAAGTGTCAGTTCAGCATAGCGTAACATCAGTCATTTGTCTTATTTGCGTCAGTCAAAGTAAACTCCTGTCCTAACCGCTAATTAGCATCATCATGTTGGGCTTCATGCAAAACAATTTAGAACACCAATTTGGAATGCATCTAACTATGGTCTCTATCAAAATGAGCAGTTGGTACCTAGAAAGGAAAAGCAAACAGACAAATTACAAATTGCATTGTCATAATTACCCTCCAAGGATTAGGTCAGCACACAGGATCAGTCTTCGTCTTCAGGACATCAGTCAAAACGCCATCAGTCTAAACTCGTCTAAGGGACAAGGAACACTGCCCTCAGAAGGAGGAGAAATGTAAGGGACAGTCTATGGGCGAGGATGATTTAATAAGTCTCAAATTCACCAAACAGAGTGACAGAGTTTCTGGATAAAATCAATAGCATTCCCTACCTAGTACTGACAACTCTTCTGTGACATGGGGTTTTATCTCTTTTTCGTAATACCTTCCTCCAAAATTCTATTGGACATTTACTATACCCCACTATCTTTAACCTATCAAATGATACATTAGGTAATTCTCATTGTCACCCCACGATAATTCATAACATTTTGATTGGTCTTCATAATTGACGTCTTCGGAGGTGGCACATCCGGGGGTTATTTTACATCTTGGCACGTCTTCTCGGGTCATGAGTTCCTTTGTCCATGGTTTAAACGTCCTTGTACATTACATTAATCTACATTTGTTTCAACTTCGTGTATAAACTCATACTAAAGCAGCAGGCATGCGGATGAGAACAGGATCTTACTGATACATTGGGTTGAAGAAAAATACAATTTTGTAGGGTCATGGCCCTTTGCGAGTCAGCACACTGAAAAACAGAAAAATGCTTTTAATATGAGAGCCAGGCAACTAAAACCCACAGCTCACGCTAACTTAAGGCCTATAAGATTTTCAATATAAATGCAATCTTATAATCGTTAATATAAACTTGATTAATCATAGCATTAACAACTTTACTCATTATTGTTATTAGTTCGCATACACATTGGTGGCCACATACATCATAGTCATAATTCTAATGCACGTTTAAGCAAAACCACTATTATTGTCGTTTTCTTATACAACATCATTGAGCATTGATATAAGCATTTCTTTTAGTATATGTATTATTTAACTACGCTCTCTCAAACCTTAAAGTACAAACCAACATTTAGAAGCACGTCAAAGGCATATTCATAGGCAAAAAACTAGAGAATCTTATCTTATTTTTAACTTGTATAAAAGAAAATCTGCCCACGCGCTAATTCGATATCGGAACATTTTTATTAACAAAAAAATATATGTATCCGCGAGTCACAGAAATGAGTGACAAGGGGACCCCACAACACCCCAAATGACTATATATTTTCGTATACAGATCTCCATTGGAGATCATGTGATGAAACCGAAACAAGAGCGTTACACAGGCGCAGAATTTTGAAGTCATGAGAAAGTATGCAGATGACATTTAAGCAGAGACAGAAATGTAAGTTTTTCTACCTGCAAGGAAATCAGATTTATTTTGCTTCAAAAGCCAAGCATAGAAATGATCACATTAAAAAGGAACGCCTAGTCATCCCCTAAGAGTCTGGGCTCTTAACACTATGGGCCTGATTTATGGAAAGTAAGCACCGCCTTTACGTCATTTTTTGACGGAAAAGCGGCACAAACGTACAAAATATAATTATATTTTGTAAGTTTGCGCCACTTTTGCATACAAAGTGATGTAAAGGCGTGTAAGTTTGTGCCGCTTTTGCATAAAAAAATGACAAAGGCCCATATTTTGTAAGTTTGCGCCACTTTTGCATAAAAAAAATATAGTAAAGACAGTGCTAACTTTTCATAAATCAGGCCCTATATAAGTATATACAGATGTTCTTATAGGGATATAGATTATATCTGAATTCCTTCTACACAAAACACAATAACGCATCACACGCGATTACTGTGGTAATTACACAATTTACCAAACAATCATCATCATCATCACTTAAATTATTTAGACCTCTGTTGTATCTCCTGCAGGAGTAAATTTCGCAGAGTCTCACTGGGTGCAGACTGCTTTCTTGGGAGTATGGAGAATCTGGACGAAGGGGGATAGTTTTCTAGACTGAGGCTTTTGTTAAAGTTTAGGAGGCTCTGGAAATGAGAGTCGAAGAGTTTAACGTTGACTTTAGGGGATTGGATCATTCTTTTGCTGTTGTTGTAGATTGAAATTGCTATATTTGGGCCTGTGCTGGATGGGAGTGTTAGTAGAGAGTTTTCTACTGTAAGGGATTTTGACGTTCTTGTTACCCTTAGTGTTTGCATGAATACTCTAATCTATAGAGAGGTGTATTGGGAGTAGAAAATAAAGTTTGTCTTTATACTCTGGTACTGGTCAAGGAAGATTATTTCTGGTTGCTTTTTATAGCATTTTTGGAAAGGTTTGCTGGACATACAATTTTAAAAGAGCTTGGCACTTCTTTCATTATGGACTCTGTGGGGAACCTATTAGATCAGTTTGATGGTTTAGGATGGAATACGCCCACATACATTCACTATGAACAGCCTGGCTAAGTACAGATCAGTATTTGCAAGAGTTTACACGAAGACTGGTTCACAGTGCTATTCAGTTCTATTGCAAAAGGTTACAGTCCATGTTCTTTTAATCTTCCATGTACTTCTAATGGAGATGGATTACAAGCTAGATCATTGGAATCTCCTGTGAAGTTTGTCTGCCACTGTATAGTTTGTTGTAGTTATTTGCTCAAATTAAGCTGATAAGTATTTCTTCGTGTTCATTGGGTTAGCTGTATAATGTTGAATCCAGCTGTAGTCTGCTTTCACTCTCTGATAGGTTAGGACAACATGTTTTATATCTTTATTAGGTCAAGCAGGTAATGGTGGGTCTGGCTGACTGGTTCTCGTTTCTGTATACTTTGTCTCAGTATTCATTAAGTCGGGCAGGGGACTTTGATTACAGTTAGGACTCTTTCCCAATTAAAGTTTCTTAGAAGTTTTTGTTAGTAGTCTGTGCCTAGACATCTCGTGGGAAAGAGGTAAATGCACCACATTCTCTTTGTTATGTTTAGCAACATGTTTTTTTAGTGGGAGGTTTGTGTTGAGGATGAATCCAAGTCATTTTGACAATTAATTTTAGCTGGGGGTTGAAGATGTCTAGGTTAATGTGTGCTAGGCAGACTTGAATCAAAGGTTTTTTGTCATCATTGGAGAACATGCGGCATTCTCTATTTGTTGGGTCCAGCTTTGAAGTCTTTCACATACATTCCTGTATTAGCGCAAAGCGGCACTTAGGGTATGGAGTTTTGTCCAAGCAGGATATTTGGAAGTAGCATTGCACATTGTCGGCATGAACAAACTTGATATTGAGCACCATGGCTAAATAAGGCGATGTAAGGGTTACAGTCTGTGAGTGACCGTGTAAGTGAGGTTAGCCAGGAAGTAAATTCATTTTTAGAGGGAAGTCCAGCCCCTTACAGAGAGAGGAAGGCCTATGCAGATCAGCCGATTCCAACCACAAAACAACACACATTCAGCAATTCAGTGGATAGACCACAACATCCAGTTTTTGTAGGCACGCAATCAATCTACATGTGGAGGTGGTGTGCTCTTCTTAAAATATTTCAAGGGATATGATATATTTGGCCTGGATTAGTAAAAGACTTCTAACACCTTCGCAGGAGATGTCCTAGATTCCATTTTAGAAACACACAGGAGGTACAGCCAAAGGATATTGTCTCTCAGTGAAGCTACAGCCAGAAGACAAATGCATAGAGATACTTTACAATAGGGTAAAACTACACATGTTCTGAGATCGGCGTCTAGCAGAGCAAAGAGAAATTGGTACTCCAGACTGTTTGATGATACAAGTAGTAATCTTAACCATTACATAACACTTTTGGGGTAGGCATATGAATAATGATTTTAGGATTTCAAACAGCTATGGCCTTAGAGTTTGGTGAATAGGGTACTTCTTAAAAAAGTGACTGATGTCCCTTCCTACATATTTGAAGTGCACTATGGCCAATGGCACTCTAAATTTGTTAGATAAGGCATCCACTTAGTTTTGGCAGAGTACCTTGGACGTAAAACTCCAAGGCTCTTAGGGGCTTATCTAAAAGACCCTTGAGCTGCCGATGCATTACTTTTTCCCTTATAAAATGTGACGCACTGGCGGAGCAAGGTGCTTGTAAATAAATCCCTTCGTTTGACGGTGTGCTGTATTGACTTGCCTGGTAGGGTTTAAAACCAGAGTCCGCATCCAAGGATGGGTAGCCTGCCGAGGAAAAACAGGTCAGCAGTGGAGAGGTAACAGTACAGAACGTACAGTAAGGTGAAGTGGGCTTGAAAAGCAGTGAGGCAAGACAAGTATGAATCATGTGTGCTTCCCCAATACTGATGTGGCAGAAATATTGCTACCCTTGATGTCAGAGTGATCATCTTTATGTGAGGAGATTTTGCAATTTAGTCATTGAAGTACTAATAGATTAATTGTAAAGAGGTGCACTGAAAACATAATAATGTGCATTCACTGTAGAATAGAAAACTAAAGTGTGGTGGTGTAGCGTTAAAACGTAATGTATAACCAATTAATTCAATAGTATGTGAGTCTTCATTATGTTAATTGACAGTTTGCACTAAAACGACAATGAATTTCAGTGACCAATGTTTTAAATGTTACATGTAAATGTTGAGATTTGAGTTCTGCACTATACATAATGTAATGCATTAACAGAGTTATTTTGTTTTAAATCTACTATAACATGAACACTGACAAAGCTTATTAATAATTAATTGACAATTTTAGATGTAATATGTGTATCATGTGCATAAATGAAAGTGCCAACTTAATTCACTTTACCTAGCCTAAGTGAGGCCTGCAAGGCCCTGTTTCCTGACTGTGCAGAAAATGTTTAGTCATTCTAGTTAACATGTCATTCTTTTCAGATTTTGTTCTCATTAAATGCTAGCTTGGATACAAATGTTCTATTGTTTCACAAATAGTTAGCCTGAGAAATGAACCTTCAGCCCAGTACATTCAGGATCTGTGGAAGTACATTGTCTGCATTTGTTTCACCCTATATGAATGATCTAAGCTGGATGCTTTTCTCATGTCGGTAGTGGGAATCTTTACTGATGTTGCAGTTCCATGTCGCATGATGGACTTTGATAGGATGATTACATCTTCCGAGTCATGTTGAGTGATGGATAAGCGAATCATCTTGCACTATGGACTTTAATATGCCATTCCCCAGCTGGATCAGCAGTACTTTTCACTTGGCTTTCCTAGGACTCTGACAGGTACACTCCTCTCTGCTCTTACCCCTTCTTTATAATGCTTTGCTGAGACTTATAACTTTTTCCCCTGACCCAGAGAAGAAGACTCTTGACAAAGCTTCTGACATGCTGAGCTGTTCCCTTTTTATCTACTTTTTGCCAACTTTGGTTAGTCACCTTTTGCCACAGATGTCATCATCTCAAATTCTTTTTGTCCTTTTACTTTTTGCTTTTTGTCCACATGTGTTTAGCCTAGCACATGTAAACTTTTGACTTGCTAATATGCAAGGTTTTCTTTTGCCGTTGCTAGCTATCCTTGGATGGCTTTTGGATTGCCTTTATGCTTAAAATAACTGAACAGAGCCTTTTTCTGTTCATCAGATTATCCTTCTGATGTTTTGTATTGTTTTTATTGAATGTTTAGTCCTTTTGATGTCAGTTCGTTTGAATCTTTTCCGTCACCTTGGTCAACCCATGGTGATTCTGTATCTGTTTAACTTTGTTTTGAGAATTGTGGCATGACATTGAGTTTGAGCTTGTAATAAAATCCCTTAACTCTATTTCAGAATGGAATTTTCTTTGTGTGGCCAAATGGGTCATACTGTCATTTTAAAGTGTGTTGTCTGAAAGGTTTTGATTATATCCCTTTTTCTCCACCACATGCTGGGTGAAAAGATTTATTGACCTCGTTTAAACTAAAATCCTGAGTGGGAAATGCATTAGCAAATCTCAGCCTTTAAGTTGGTTAAAACATTTTCTACATTGGTAGTGATCTGAATGTTCAATGAGGGAAGGCTCTTTTTATTTAAAAATTAGTTTTTTTTTACTGCTAGAGGACATCTGAACATTCGTATTCAAACGCCAATCACAACAGAGAACTGTGAAGTGGTGCAGAATGTATTCTTAGTATGCTGCAACTTTGCGGGATTTTCACGTAAGTGAATGCACGTTTTAATGGTCATTGACAAGTCAGGCAAAACATAGGGACCCCTCATGTTAAGGCTCTTGGAGATACACTACCTAAAGTGGCACCTACTGATTGTGAGATACTGGAGGCCAAGAATGGTAATACATTCAAGTCTTCCTGGCCTATAGAACTGGACTGAATTCTTCAGAGAGGACAAAAACGTCCTGCCTAGGCTATTCCTCTCATATCCTTCCACACCGTGCTGCTCAAAATGTAATTTTATGTCAAGACTAGAGGATCTTTTGCTTCTCCCACTGTCAATAACGAAAAATGTTTTCCCTACACCATTTGACCCCCAGCTCAAGTTTGCCCATAACCCATCAGAAGCAGTTTGTGTTTATTCTCCCCCTCTTTGCTCCTGCTGCTGGCAGTCGTAAATAAGGGCTTCTGTCTGGTTGTCAGTAATGTACTCTGAAGCATGTATCAGTCGGTGTTTTATAAGAAGCGATGTTCTGCTCTGGAAATGGGCAGGCAGTGCAAGCAGTCATTCATTTAATTTCTAAATGGTACATTGTAGTCTAGCCTAACTTCTTTGGCATAGTTGTTTATTTAGCATTTATGCAGCTGCTTCTGTCTGGTGTCTGAACGTTTAATACACTTGAAATCCCTGGTATGTGGCACCCCATGTACCGATGTCGTGTATGTAAACTGTCAAAGTTGTTCTGCCCACCGATGGGCAGATGGGGCAATTACCCCCGATCCACTCACCAGGGGGCAAAAAGCCTACTAGATGCCAGGGAATTAAAAAATAGTGGGGTGATGGCTACCAACCAGTATGGGCATGGTTCTGCCCCCACCCCAACGGACGGGGGTAACAGTCTTTCAGCTCTTCCCCCGCACACTAAAAGATCTTAACACAACGGCAAGCAAGAGGACATTTGATTATTTTGTGTTTTGGTTTTACATTTGGGCCATGAGACTATGGCTAACTCTCAAAATCGTCCCACTTGGAATGGTGAGGGCTGGACTTTTTGGACTTTGGGATGCTGCCATGTAGAAAAATCTACGAGACCTAGACACATCAGAAAACTAAACATCTGGGTGAGCCCAGGGTGGTGAGCTTCACATGCACCCCACACCATTTTCCTACCCACAATGCCCTGCAAACCTCCAACTTTGCTTGAAATCACACATTTTCCCCACATTTTTGTGATGGAACCTTCCAGAATCTGCAGGAATCCACAAAATTCTTACCACCCAGCATTGTTGCATCTATACGGATAAATATTCTGCCCCACTTGTCAGCCTTGGCATGTTTTTGGCTCTTCCCTGACACAGGCATTTGGCTCACCTACACAAGTGAGGTATCATTTTTATTGGGAGACTGAAGGGAATGTTGGGTGGTAGGAAATTTGTGACGGTGCGGTGATCCCACACAGAAATATTGGAACAATTTGCTGAGGATTCTGGGTAAGAAAACATGGGGGATCCATGCTAGTCACTCCTCCTTGGACTCCCTCGGGAGTCTAGTTTTCAGAAATGTCTGGTTTTGGTAGGTTTCCCTAGATGGCAGCTGAGCCCAGGACCAAAAATGCAGGTGACCCCCGCAAAATGAGGTAGTTTTGTATTTGATAATTTTGATGAGTCCACATAGCATTTTGGGTCATTTCCTGTTGCGGGCACTAGGCCTACCCACACAAGTGAGGTACCATTTTTATTCAGAGACTTGTGGGAATGCTGTGTGAAAGGAAATTTGTGGCTCCTCTTAGATTCCAGAACTTTGCAGCACTGAAATGTGAGGAAAAACTGTTTTATTTTGTCAAATTTTGAGGTTTGCTAAGGATTCTGGGTAACAGAACCTGGTGAGAGCCCCGCACCACAAGTCACCACATCCTGGATTCCCCTAGGTTTCTAGTTTTGCAAAATGCACAGGTTTGGTAGGTTTCCCTAGGTTCCGGCTGAGCTAGAGGCCAAAATCCCCAGCTAGGCACTTTGCAAAAAACAGGACAGTTTTCTTTGGGAAAATGTGATGTGTCCATATTGTGTTTTGGGGCATTTCCTGTCATGGGCACTAGGCCTATCCACACAAGTGAGGTACCATTGTTATCGGGAGACTAGGGGAAATGCTGGGTGGAAGGAAATTTGTGGCTCCTCTCAGATTCCAGAACTTTCTGTCACCGAATTATGAGGAAAAACAGTTTTTTGTCAAATTTCGAGGTTTGCACAGGATTCTGGGTAACAGAAACTGGTGAGAACCCCACAAGTCACTCCATTCTGGATTCCCCTAGGTGTCTAGTTTTGAAAAATGCACAGGTTTGGTAGGTTTCCCTAGGTGTTTGCTGAGCTAGAGGCCAAAATCCACAGCTAGGCACTTTCCATAAAACACGTCAGATTTCAATTAAATATGTGATGTGTCCATGTTGCGTTTCCTTTCACGGGCATTAGGCCTACCCATGCAAGTGAAGTACCATTTTTATCGGGAGACTTGGGGATACACAGAATAGAAGAACAAGTGTTATTGCCCTTGGCCTTTCTCTACATTTATTTATTCCAAATGTAAGACAGTGTGTAAAAAAGACGACTATTTGAGAAATGCCCTGTAATTCACATGCTAGTATGGGGAACCCGGAATTCAGAGATGTGCAAATAACCCCTGGTTCTCAATACCTTATCTTGTGCCCATTTTGGAAATGCAAAGGTTTCCTTGATACCTATTTTTCACTCTTTATATTTCACCAAATGAATTGCTGTATACCCAGTATACAATGAAAGCCCATTACAAGGTGCAGCTCCTTTTTGGGCTCAGGGTACCTAGGGTTCTTGATGAAGCTACAAGCCCTATACATCCCCACAACCAAAAGAGTCCAGCAGACGCAAAGGTATATTGCTTTCAAAAATCTGCCATAGCTGGGAAAAGTCATAGAAGAAAATGTGGACAGAAATTACTATTTTTTTCAATCTTTTTTTATTTTAGCTATTACCTTGAATGATGTACACAAACATGACCCCTTGCTGAATTCAGAGTTTTATCTAGTTTTCAGAAATGTTTAGCTGTTCAGGATCCAGCATCGGTTTCACACCCATTTCTGTCACTAACTGGAAGGAGGCTGAAAGCACAAAAAAAGTAAAAATGGGGAATGTCCCAGTAAAATGTCAAAATTGTGTTGAAAAATGTGTTTTTTTGATTCAAGTCTGCCTGTTCCTGAAAGCTGGGAAGATAGTGATTATAGCACCGCAAACCATTTTTTGATGTCATTTTCAAGGAAAAAACAATGTGCTTTCTTCTGCAACTTTTTTCCCCCCATTTAAAAAAAAAACGAAATTTTCACTGTATTATGGCTAATTTCTTTGTCTCCTCCAGGGGAAACCACAAACTCTGGGTACCTCTAGAATCCCAAGGATGTTGGAAAAAATGACGCAAATTTGGTGTGGGTAGCTTATGTAGACAAAAAGGTATGATGGCCTAAACATGAACTGCCCAAAATAGCCCAAAAACGGCCTGGCAGCGAAGGGGTTAAGGGATTTTATTACAAACCTAAACTCAAAGTCATGTACTCGAATCTCAAGACAAAGTTATAACAATACAGTATAGCCCAAGGCTGACCAAGGCGACAAAATAAGTTCAGGCAAACTAACATTAAGAGAACTAGGCACTCTACAAATACAGTACAGAACATTAGCAGAATTATCCGATGAAAAGAAAACAAGTGTTGCTCAGTTTTAATAAGCATTAAGGCAATTCAAGTCATCATGGTTCATCTAGTTTGGGCAAGGGAAAACCTTATAGATTAACCAATTAGGGATTAACATGTGCTGGGTGAGCACAAACAGGTGTGAGAGCAAGACTTTTATCGTAAATATTTTGGCCCATATTTATACTTTTTGACGCAAACCAGCGCCAGCGCTGATTTGCGTCAAAAAATGTATTGCTGGCTAACGCCATTCCAATGCACCAGGTGGGCGCCTTATTTATGGATTGATGTTAGCCGGTGCTGTGGCCTGGTTAAAGTTAAAAAAAATGACTCTAACCGGGCAACGCAGGTGTAGGGAAGAATGGGGGTTGTGCGTCAAAAAATGTTGCAAGTCAGGTTAGAGTAAAAAATCATGGCTCTAACTGGACTTGCGCCATTTTTTGACGCACAACCCCCATTGAAATTACTCCTGTCTTAGGAAAGACAGGAGTCATGCCCCCCTGCCCAATGGCCATGCCCAGGGGACTTATGTCCCCTGGGCATGGTCATTGGGCACAGTGGCATGTAGGGGGGCCCAAGTCAGGCCCCCCTATGCCACTTAAAAATAAAATAAAAAATACTTACCTCTACTTACCTGTATTTACCTGGGATGAGTCCCCACATCTGTGGGCGTCCTCCAGGGGTGGGCGAGGGTTGCAGGGGGTGTTCCTGGGTGCAGGGAAGGGCACCTGTGGACTGCTTCCATGGTCAGAGACCATGGAAATGAGCCCACAGGTCCCTTAACTCCTGCCCTCACCCGGGCATTAAAAATGGCACAAATCAGGCTGTGCGCCATTTTGTAAGGCCCGCCCTCTCCTGTGCGTCAAAATGACGCCAGAGTATAAATAAGGCGCACATGCCTTAAAGTCATTTTTTGGACGGGAACGCCTACCTTGCATGTCATTAACGCAAGGCGGTTTCACGCATCCAGAAAATGATGCACACTGCTGAATTTTGACGTTCACAGGGTTGGGCGTCAAAGTATAAATATGGTGTTAGGTTTGCACCGAATTGGTGCAAACAGAGAATAAATATGCCCCTTTGTCTTTATATAATTACACTAATTTACTAACGTATGACTTAATTTGAGTATAATATTGTGCTTACAAAAACTGTGACTTACTTAATGGCCGCCAACAAATAAAAAGCCTATATTTGTTTTCCTATGTCCAGCTAACACCGTGATAAAATTATTCTGTCTCTTTAAGAGCATGTTCTTTGCTAAAATAAATACTGAAATAAAATTAGTATTTCATGGCCTCTGCTAGGCTGAAACAGATGCAGGGTCACTGTGCAATGTTATCTGTATAAAATGTGTCTAGTGTGTTCTGTTTTCTTGCTGCATTTCCACAGCCTAACAGACGTCATTCATTGTATTCACATATTTGCTTGTAGTTATGTTTCTAACCTGTGTTTTTCCCTCGAGGAGAAATGGCGTGATGAGAAATGTTTCCATATTTTGTAATCACCATCCTGTGACAGCGTAGTCGGAAGATGTCGAACAATGAGTCCACAGATGCAATGGGAGAAGGGGATGTACAAGTTACAAGTGTATTAGATTGAGTTTTCGTCAATGGAATAACAACAAATAGAAGAGCTTAGAGCTGACATTTTATATAATTTTGATATCTGTTAATGTTCTGATTGGACTTCATTTTCTCACCTTATGTTCTAAACCAATCAGTAGGATTTAACAAGCTTAATTTAATGTTCAGTCACCATTGGTTCGGGGTTCATTTTTCTTTGGGATTTTCGTGTATTCTGAGTTCCAGAGAGCTTACTTCTTATGAACTGTCATTTTGACATTTCGTGCTTTGCCAGTTAGCCTACTGACATACTGGTGTTCATTATTTTCTGAGTTTACTATGTGTGTTCGTTATTGAACAAATTCTTGATGGTTTAGTAACTCTAAACCATACCCCTCACCTTGTTCCTGTTTCAATGCTGATGTTGCTGATCCCCTAATAAAGTAGACGCTGTTGCTGAATACCTTAGTGATAATATTATAATACTGCTGCTATTTTTTATAGCACCTTCGATAGATGTTTTCTAAATTAATGTTACTAAATTCTTTTACATGAAGTCCAACATGTTGATGCTAATTTGTGGTTAGTGAGGTGTTGCTCTCATACATATGAATGGTCATTGATTCCTTTTCTTTTGTTATCTCAATGTATTCAATTTCTCTTGCTCAAATTCCATTGCTATGGTTCTGTGCAATAACCATTGAGAAATTATGTGTATTTGCAATGATTAAGCTTAGATTCATATGCCGACTAAATCAGCCTTTATTGCTTCTACACGTGTATCCTTTGAGTTTGAGAATTATTTTCGTGACTTTAGCATTGTTAATATAGGGAAATAAACCTTTAACTTCTTAAAATACTGGTGTGGTTATTGACATTCATATTGATGATTATATGCTTAAATTAATTGTTTATGGCATATTTCCTGTGACTTTTTCTTTAAAGCAGATTTGGTTCGGTTCATCGACCTAGAGTATGAAATCCGCTATCTAGTCTGCTATGACTAAAATATAGCCAGGATTTCTGCTTTTGCAGTTTTGGTAGCAGAGTTTGGTTGGGATCTCATTAAATGACATAATTGGTTGAGTCATAAGTAGTGTAAATTGATTGGTATGTTTTGGTTGTTGTTTTTGAAGATGTTGTCCATTTTAGACAAAATGTATTCCTAAATGCCCAAAGTGACATTCCCTGGTTCTTGGAGTCTGCTTAGATTGATAGGGAATGCTCTTAGCATTTTGTTGTTAGATTTTAGGGGAGTTGTCATACTCCAGAAGAAGATAATGTTAAAAGCTGGCCTACTCTGAAGTGTGAGAGTAGGGAAGTCGACAAACTTCACATGTGTGTGGCGCCTGGTGCTCAGGAAAATTGTCCACGTGGTTGTTGGTAAGACGGACCTCACAGGGTAGGTCTAAGACTCCAGAGTATATTAAAAATGTATGGAGACACTTGATTTTTGTTGTAATTTGTCTACTTAGTAGACCAATCGGCCATGGTTGGTAAGTTGAGTTTGTGAGTTAAGTTCGGTGTTTGGATTTTATGACTGAGATTTGGTGAGTTCTATGTGCACCAGGACAGTATCCATTGATCAGTTGAGAGTGAAATTTGCGAGTTGAATTTTGCTTGCAAATCTGGGAAATTGAGAAAGAATAGCTGCAAGAGCGAAAGCCGTCAGTGTAATTGATAAGGTTTCTGAAGAGATTGTATTACCCAACCTATAGCAAATAAACAAATTTGTTTTATTATTAGTTTTGAAGAAGTGCTCAAAAATGATTTTGCATTCATTTTGAGAGTTTTTGAGTTTAAGAGGACAAGCCGGAGACTTTGTCAGCCGCTGTGTGTAAGTGTGACATCATTTTTGTGCTGCGCTGGGATAGGTTGGTTAGTGAGAAAGGTTGTGCCGAATTGGTGGACAACCGTGAAGCACAATTGGTCGAAGAGGGAAACAAAGAGGATTGTGGGGTTGTAGTCACTTCCTGATTATTGATTTTTTTAATAAAGTTTGTGAAAATTACGTTTTTTAAAGCTTTAAAAAGTGCCCTTCATGGAGATCAGTATATTCCGGCTAGGCAGGAGAAATTTGTCCGCCAGAAGGTACTCCGTCGTATATCATAATTGAAGAGAAAGGTACCGGAGCATGTCTTTGGCTAAAACATTGGGCTAAAGTTACAAAGAAGGAAGGTTGTTTGGCGTTCCCAGAAAATGGTACATTTAATTTGAGAATTTTGGAGAATTTGAGACAGGTGATATACTGTATGATCTAAGACCTTCACCAAGACCAGCTCCGTTCGAAGCATTAGCGATCTGGGAGCTAGTAGCTAGACAGAAACAATCATTGAAATTTGAGAGAAAAATTAGAAGGGCAGAGAAGTCACTATCAGAAGCTAGATGGGACAGTGAGCAGAGACAGTGGAGACTCGATACCTTACAAGGTGTTAGATTGTTTCCTGCAATGACTGAAGACAGTGAAAAGGTTTCAAAGAAATCTAAAAAGAGTTCTTCTTCAGCAGTTGAATAGCAGACATCAAAAGAGCCTAAAAGGGATCTGATTAATGATGAGGAATCAGACGAGGATGAGTTTATTACACAGATTTTGAGAAATCTTTTGCCACCTTATGTGGTTCTAGAAGCTTCAAGTACTACTGTCCCAAATCCTACTGCACCGATACCAGTTGCAGTGACATAGAGTCCAGAACAGAGTAACCATAACATGACTGAGTGTTTTGTACAGGTTAATCCTAATGTAAATCAGAGCTCCATTCAGACTACTGTAGTCCTTCAGTACAAATACTGATGCAGAGCAAATTCAATCAGACAACTGACAATAGACAGCTGCTGTCAACACCAGGGCAGTGTGCGCTCTATTGGCGACTAGAATGCAAAAACCCAGCACTCTCAAAACAACGTAATTTATGCATTGTGCTGATATTTTGTTGTTTAACCTTTTGCATTGCAGAGTTCAATCCTGAAGACTTATTTTTAATGTGCTTACAAATGCTGTTCATTTGCAGTGTATTGCTGCAGGCTTTCAGAGTGTGTTAGGGTGTGGTCCCTTTCCAGGGCCTTCTAGAGACTTTCCCTGCAACATGCCTGGGTGTGGTTGTGGGCTGGGCCAAGACTCTATAAAAAGGAGCCAGCCCAGCTCCAGGTGCTCACTATTCAGAGGTCCCGGTGCAGAGCAGCAGCTACTTCCTGAGCTCCTGTCCCGGTGACCTATTTGATCTTCCAGACATCTGACTTTCATTCTTCATTTGGAGATCTTTGTTCTGGGCGGTAAGACAGTGGTTGGGCTGGCCTCCCGACGCTGTTATCGAGAACTCTCATGTTCTTGGGCCTAATTCTTTTATGATTTGACAGAGTACTTTGCACGTGTGAAATATGCGCGTGAGTGTTTGTGACATTTGAAGGTGACTTGCGAATCGGCAAGACGCGCGATTCGTTTCATGATAATTTAATCTTGTTAATTAGTGCGCGCTACCATTTCTTGACATTTACATGGTGGCTTAAGAATCGGAAAGACGCGCGATTCGTTTTATGGTGTTTTAACTTTGTTGTTCATTGCGCGCTACCATTTCCTGACATTTACATGGTGGCTTAAGAATCGGCAAGACACGCGATTCGCTTTATGGTGTTTTAACCTTGTAGTTCATTGTACGCTATCATTTCTTGACATTTACATGGTGGCTTAAGAATCGGCAAAATACGCGCAATTCGTTTCATTGTACTTTGATCTTGTTATTCATTGTGAGCTGTTATTTCTTGGCATTTACATCGTGGATTACGAATCGGCAAGACGCACGATTCTCTCCTCGAGTTTAATTCATGTTGTTTATTGTATGCCACTATTCTAAGATATTTATCATGTAATATTCGAGTTGACAAGTTATGTGATTTGTTTTTCCTGAATCCATACTGTGTTATTCATGGTGCACAATTCTTTTATGGTGTTTTACTATATTTATATAGATATAAATCTACAATATGCGCAATTTGTGTTGAAACATTTTAAGAGTACACAGAAGATCAGAGTGTCTAGATGCAATATTGTATGGACTGGTTTAAAATTTTGTCAGAACGTTTTTTCTGATTCTCATGTAAAGGAAAGTACTTGAATAAGAAAGTTTTCATTTAATCCATCTTGATTCCCTTCTTGAAACTTAGTCATTTTAAACTCAATTCTTAGATTGTTCATGTTTTCAGAATGACTATGCTTAGAATCATAGTCTAGTATTGATTTCAGGAGATATAATTTTCATATTGTGTGTTCTAACCTTTTTCTTACTACAGGTCTCCTTCCCAGGTGTTTCCCTTCCTAATCCCCTCTTCCCCTCTTGAACTCTCTGAGCGTCTGTGATTTATCTATCAGAGTCTTCGAGCTGTTCAGTGGTGGACGTGTTGGGAACGTGCGCAGACCCCGAGGATCTGGTGACTCTGACAGCTGCCACAGATTAATATTCCTGAGATTTATCCAGATGTACTAATTGTGATCACAACTACTAATATAGTAGTATCTTCGGTTCAGAATTCACAGGAGCTAAAATTGGTTTAGACAGCCCACTCCGATGTTACTGCCTCGAATGTAGAATGCAGGAGTAGAGAATTCTCAGACTGTAGAAAGCACGAGCCCAGATGCAATATCAGTACCAGTTACAATTGCTCCACTTGTGCCTTTATACGCTGAGGGTAAAAAGAGCGAGGACAATCAGAGAGTTCAAATTCAGAATGAAAACATTAGATAAATGTCACCTATAAGACAGACTATAAATAGATCAAGGTCATTATCAGATTTAACTCCTATTAGAAATTCTGAAATTACTGGAATAGGTAATGGCCCTGGGTTAAAAATTTTAACACCTCAACACGTGAGCCCAATGCAACAGCAGTTACCGAGAATACAACCTGGTAACATTTCATTACAGAGTTTGACTGCACAGCAATTAACAAGGTGGTTGGAAGAAGTAAGTGTTTCAAACATTCCAGAGTGTCAGTTCAAAAGTGCTCCAGAGAGTCAGTTCAAGGAAAAGGAGCACATAAATACAACAAGATTGTCAATGGAAGCCGGTGAGCTTCTGGAAGGGACAATAGGAATAAACAGACTCAAATCTTATACTGAAGCACAGTTGAGATATTTGTGTCCATTAATCACAGAGGGAGCAACTGAAATGCATCAGCAATTACAAGAATTAGCAGACAAATATGAGATAGATTTTACGAAAGCAAAAGGATTGAAGAGAAATTATAGATTAAGTCTAGAAGTTGAAGAGTTTGAACACATGAGATCTGCAGGGATGAAAAAACATCTTAGGGAATTACTTGAGAGAGTACAAATTTGGAGAGCCGTAGAAAAATGGGAAGGCAGATGAGTCAAGAAAAGAGAAAGACCAAGGAAGGGTTCAGATACTCCTCCTATAAATGTATCACAGATTAAAGAGCCAGTAAATGTTTTACCAATGAGAGAGATTCCAGGAAGGAATTTTGTACGTGTCCCTTGGAGCAGCAGTGATCTCTTGTCCTTTACAAATGACTACTCCAGCTTGAGGGACAAACCAGTGGAATGGTACCAGCAGACAGATAGGTTTGTGAAACTTGTGAAATGCCTGTGGGAGGATTTGAACACTTGTGGATCGAGTGCAAGAGGAGTGTAGCCTGGCCAATAAGTGAGCCACAAAGAGATCAATCAACAGGTGCACCATCTCCTGAAGCAATGAAGTATTACTATAAGGTAATTGAATTCCTGAAAATGAGTATTTCGCCCAAAAACATTGATCGGCAATGCATAGACGAAACAGCTCAAGAGATGAAAGAATCGAGTCATGCATACTATGAGAGGTTGTTAAAAGCATTTAAACATTACAGTGGTACAGAAACAATTGATCCAAAAGACATGATTCATTTTGTGTTTAGGTTTGTTGAAGGATTGGGACCCGAAATTAGCCAGGTGATTAAGAATCATTTGATTTGCTGGCAAGCTAAGCCAATTGATGAGGTGATGCAGTATGCGAAATACTGTAGTGATGAGATTGAGCTGGAAGAGAAAAAGTTGAAAGAGAAAGCGATGGTGAAACAGATCAAAGCTACACAGACAGAGATTCAAGGAAGCTTTCAGCCTCAGCAGCAGCAAGGAAATGGCATGTTTCAGAATCAGGGTATGTTTCAGAATGGAGGCAGAGGTAGAGGTCGTAGCGTAATGATACTTCTAATTGTTAATCGAGGTGTAGATTTGAATTCCGTGATGATGCAAGGAGAGCCGGAGGGGAAAAGAATGTTACCTTGTCATGTTTGCGGAGGAATCAGGCATTGGAAGAGACAGTGTCCAATGTTAACTCAAAGAGGTGTTGTTCAACAGGTGAATGGTATCAATGCTTTTCAGAATATGAGAGGACCAAGAATGAGAGGTCAAATTCAAAATTTCCAGAATAATGTAAATCCGATGCATCCGATGCAGGGTTTCCAACCTTTACAACCCAAGCAGCATGAGCAAAGTGTGCAGCCGCAGGTACAACAAGTACAATTACCTCAGTTACAGCAGATGCAGCCAGATGCAGATGGTGACTGCACAATAAAATTCAAATGCCTAGACAATTACAACTACCACAGAATCCTGTGGATCAGCAACAGATGATGCTTTCTCAGGTGGTCATGGGTCAGAAAATAAATCAGAGTAATAGTACTAATGCAGTTCACCAATTTCCTTTACATAGTCAGAATGGAATAAACGATGTATGGTTGTCCGATAGTTCAGATGAGGAGGAATGTGTGATGGCTGCATCCTTAGAAGTGGATCAGAAAGGTCCTTATGTCAAGGGAAAAGTGCATGGTCATAAAGTTTCTTTTCTGGTTGTTACAGGTGCTACACCCTCAACAGTGAGAACCGCAGAGGTTCCAGATTTGCCCTTATCAGGAAAAACAATTCAAATTGTGAGAGTTGCAAATCAATATTTGACTAACCCCATTAAAGAGGCAATTTTAAAGGTTTACACAGGTTTGTGGTTTGTGATTCTAGTCCAGTGTCACTACTGGGAAGAGATTTGTTGTGCAAGACAAGATGTTCGATTACCTGTTCAGATGAGGGAATTGAAATTCAGACAAACTGTAATGATGGAGAGGACCCAACACTTACTGTCAGCAATGAGTTGGTGTCTGAGGAATTTCCCTAGCTTAGTTATGGTGCGCCAGAAATTGAAGAAGCTCCTTTGATTAGTTTCTTTCCAGTTTTTAAAGTGAAAGATCTCCCTGTTGATTTGCAGAAGACTGTTAAGTCTAAAGTTTGGGATCTTTCAGGAAAGGATATTGGATTGATTAGAGGAGTAGAAGCAGTCAGAGTAGCTTTGAAGCCTAATGTAGTTTTCCTCAGACTCCACAATATCCAATGTCAATTGAAGCAATCAAAGGTGTAAAACCTTTGATAGAGCAGTTTGTGGAGAAAGGAATTCTGAAAGAAGTATTGATTAGCCCATGTAATTCACCAATAATGGGTTTATGGAAACCATGTGGGAAAATTAGTCTTGTACAGGATTTGAGGAAAATAAATGACATAGGCCCTCATTTCGACTTTGGCGGTCAGTGATAAAGTGGCGGTAATACTGCCAACAGGCTGGCGGTAATTACCACCAAATTATGACCATGGCAGAAAGATCTCCGAAAGACAGCCAATGTACCACACTGACTGCCAGGGCAGAAACAACAGCCACTACGGTGGTAGCTGCCTACAGTCAGGCGGAAGTCAATGTTCCACCCACCATATTAAGACCCTGCAAACCGCCATCTTTTCCAGGGCGGTACCAACGACATCACAAGCATGGCGGAAACAGAGCTCAGAAGTGAAAGGACTCCCCATTGGAGACACAGGGAACAACCACGCCGCCATGGAACCCGAACTGCATGTATTTCCGATGATATTCTACGTTCTGCTCCACCACGAACACCCACGGCGGCGAAGACGACGACGGTGAGTACAGCCGCCTAGCACACAAGGGAGGGGGGGAGGGGGGGAGGAAAACGAGAGTGACACACTCACGCACCACACACCTATACACACACCCCATACACACAACCAGATGCACAAGAAAGCAAGTTTTTTTTTTTTTAAATCTGTTTATTAAACTTGACATAAAACATGGCACAAAAATATCAGTACTTTACATATGATTTGGTGGGAAAACACCCATCCACTCTCCAAATGCTTTTCTGAGCGTTTGTACATTTCTTTGCACATCACTGCTGTATTTTAGTGTACTGGCTTTCCTTAAACATTATATAACTAGTAACATTTGACATGGAAATATGTTATTCTTAAATATATATGTTGGCGTCAATTATTATAGTGGAAGCATATAATTGTACAGGCTCTAAAGGGCTACATTTCCGTATATGCACTTTGGTATGAGGGTGTAGCAGTATCATGGAGCGGCTGATGAGTAGGTATAATATGGGCAAGGCCCAGTGGTACAATATCTTGGGGTTGTTTAGGGCAAACTCAATTATTATGAATAATTTTAGCAATAGCGTATCCTAAGAATTTTGAAGGGGCTGACTCATGGTGGGTATTTGTCATCTCTGTATTCAATTCTGACTACAAAGAGGTCCCAGCTTTCAGTCCCGCTCTGTATCTGGCCTCTGTGTTGTAGTTGCCTCAGGGTTTGAGATTCCGCCAATGTGTAGTCGTGTAGGTCTCGAAGCCAGAGAGAGTAGCGAGGGGCATTTGGGGCCTTCCAATGTGTAGCTATCAGGCGTTTATATGTCACGAATGCTAAGTCTACAAACTTGTGAGTTTGTTTATCGTTTTTTGTGCGGTGTCGTATATTAAGCAGGCAGGATTCCGGAGTAGGGGTAAGCGGCTGGTCTATCGGGTCTGCAGTTGTAGCAACTATTTGGTTCCAGCCAGAGTTGATCGTATGACATTCCCAAACCATATGGTAAAAAGTTGCTGCAGGGGTAGCGCATCTTGGTCATATGGAGTTAGCTCCTGCGTATATTTTATGAATACGGGCAGGGGAAAGATATGCATGATGCACGTAATTAAATTGTGTATATCTTAGTCTGAAGTTGCGAGATACGGACTTGATCGAGGTGAGGGCTGTGTCCCAGGATTTTTGTGCAGTTGGTACAGAAAGGGCAGAATCACAGCGATGCTTGACCTGGGTTAGAGCTTTGCAGCTACTTGTTAGGAGTATTTTATATAATTTGGTAACGACGCGTTTTGCTTCCCCCATTGAGAGTATTGTAGTAAGTAGGAGGGATTCGTTTGGCTCATTATATCCGTTGCCCCATATGTTACGTAGGAGATTAGTTATGGCATTGAATGTCAAAAAGGCACGTGGCTGCATTATCTCCGTAGCCACCAGTTCTGTAAACTTGGTTGCTCTGGAGTCCTTATATAGGTCTCCTGTGTTCAGAGTATTAACCGCCCGTACATCATGATGTAAGGATAGTGCGTGGATGCCCGGCAGCTGTAATACTGGGATTAGGGGAGAGTAGGGGAGGGGCTGCCTTTAACCTTGTATGTATCTCTTCCAGCAGTGTCTAGCCGAATCTAGCAGGGGAGTATTATGTAGTAGATGAGGGAGCCCTGTTAATAACCATGTCAGTGTTGTTGTTGGGGTTATACAAGCCTCTATTGCTGTAGACTCTGTATTGGACGGCTCGTTGAGCCATTTAGTGACCCATTGAAGTTGGGCTGCTGCATAGTATAGCTCCAAGTTCGGCATGCCCAAGCCCCCCTCCTCTTGTGGATATTGTGTGGTGGTTAGGGCTACTCTGCCTCTGTCTCTGCCCCATAGCAGGTCAGTCAGTAGGAAATGTACTTTGTGGAAAAACGAGCGTGGTAAGGATATCGGAAGTGCAGAGAAATAATATAAGAATCTTGGTAATATTAGCATTTTAACTATTGCTATCCGGCCCATAGGCGATAAGGGCAAGGAGCTCCAAAATGTCAAGGACCACGGGTGGAGCGAAGCAGCCTGTCTAGGTTACCTTCTTTTAGGTCTGACATAGAATGATATACTTGAACACCCAGATATTTGAAGGTTTGATGCGACCATGGTAGTTGATGCATGGGGAGGGATGCTCGACGTTCGGGGGGCAAGCAAATAAGAGGAAAGATACAGGATTTAGACCAATTCACGTGTAATCCAGATGCAAGAGCAAACCTATTCAGTATATGCATTATCTTAGGCAGGGAGACAGAGTGATTACGCAAATATACCAGGGCATCATCCGCATACAAGGATATTATGTTGTATATGTCGAACTCCCTTATGCCCCATTTGTGCGCATCGCTTCTGAGCTTAATTGCAACTGGTTCCATAGCTATTGCAAACAGCAATGGTGAGAGCGGGCAGCCCTGCCTGGTTCCTCTGTTCACAGGAAAGGCCTCCGACACTACCTGACCGGTTTTAACTCGGGCTGTTGGTTTGGAATATAGTGTAGCTATCCAGTTAATGAAGCCACTCCGGAATCCGAACGCCTTGAGGGTCCTGAATAGGTATTCCCATCCCAGTGTATCAAACGCCTTCTCTATGTCTAGTGACACGGTCACACTATCTGGATCAGAGGTATTGTGCATGATACGGATCAGGCGCCTTATATTGAGAAAAGTGTTTCTTCCCGGGATAAATCCCGACTGGTCAGGATGTACTAAGTGCGGTAAGTGGGGGAGCAATCTATTTGCTAGAATTTTCCCTAGAAGTTTGCAATCGGTGTTCAGTAGCGAGAGTGGTCTATATGATCTGATGTCCAGTGGATCACGTCCCGTATTGGGCAGGACCACTATTAGTGCTTCCCTCATAGAATCTGGCAATTGTTTTCTATTGCGTGCTTCGTTAAACACCTCCAACAGTGGCTGTAACAAATGATTACTTTGCGAGATGTAATATTCTGGTGGTAGACCGTCAGTGCCAGGAGACTTGCCGCGTGCCATCTGAGAGAGGGCCAAGCGGAGCTCCTCAATAGTAATGGGGCCAACTAGGATATCAGCATTGTTGACGACGTTCGAATTTTGGGGAATCTGGACTAGAAATTCGGTCAATTGTTGTTCTGTAGGGGGGATAGAGGATTTGTACAACATGTGATAGTACGTATAGAAGGCTTTGTTGATGTCCGTTTGAGTGTTAACCACCATCCCTGTTTGCAATTTGATAGCTCCTATCGGCGATGATTGCAGGGATTGCCGCACTAACCACGCCAGCAGTTTGCCCGATCTATCCCCCTCGGCATGTTGTCTCGTTTTAAAGTGTCTATAATTGTGCCTGCTAAGACTGTCATCTGTTTCTCTGTATTTTGCTTTCAATGATATGAGTGTTTCTGTTAGGGCTTTATTTGTTGAGACTTCGGTCTCCGCCTTTTGTATTTTGGCTTCCAATTTTAGTAGCTCTAAAGTCAGCATTTTCTTAATGCCCACCGACGCTGCCAGACAGTGTCCTCTAATTACCACTTTATGTGCATCCCACTCGGTGGCTCGGGTTGATGTTGTATTTTTATTTAGAGAGAAGTAGGTCGACAGGCATGTGGCCAATTCAGTGTTAAAGGGAGGGTCAGTCAGGGCGTCTGGTTGCAGGCGCCATGTTGGAATGCTGGCATGTATGTATCCCCATAGCAATATGGAGAAGTGTGGGTTATGATCTGATATAGTACGGGCTAGGTAGCCAGACGAAGTTACCTTTGGGATTATGTTAGGTGTAGCGAAGAACATATCTAGCCTAGTGTAGAGTTTATGCACTGGTGAGTAGAACGAGTACTCACGTAGTGTGGGATGGGAAGTTCTCCAAATTTCGCTAAGCCCGTTATTAGAAGCCCAGTCCACGAGGTCTAGCGATACTCGTTTAGCCGGGGCGCGATCCAGCGGAGGAACAGAGCGATCTTTCAAGATATCTAGAACACAGTTAAAGTCGCCTCCCCATATAGCATCTGTTGCTGGGTCGCTGAGCATGCTGCTGCCCAATGTCTCTAGGAAGTCCCTCTGGTTTGTATTTGGGGTATATAATGTTATCAGGGCTAAGGGGCTTCCGTCTAATGTACCCTCCAGTACTATGTACCGCCCGTTAGGGTCGCATTGTTTGCGGAACATAGTATACGGGACCCCAGGGGCTATCCAGTTTGCCACTCCTCTTGCGTATGTCGAGAAGGTGGTCCCATATAATTGGCCTTTCCATTTTGTTTTGGTATATGCCAACGAGGATTCGTCTAAATGTGTCTCTTGCAACATGGCTATTTGAATCTGATGCCTCCTTAGGTATGTATAAATCTGATGTCTTTTGCCCATGGATGCCATGCCCTTTACATTCCATGTGAGAATTTTATAACTTGCTGTATAGCGCTTATTTTGTAGTGTCATGGGATCTAAGTGAAATAAGGTGGGGAGGTACCGCCTGTGGTTGCGCAAGCCCGATTTTCTTTGTTATTTGATACCTATACATATCATCTAGCCTCTTGGCTACTGAGGTGTGAGGCCTGCCTTTAAAGTTTACATTGTAGTGTGGCGCTCTACAAATAATACATGTCAATACATATAACAATAAAACGTTCCAATTAACTACAGCTATAAGATCTGCTATGTTTAGCAACAATGACAGTTGTAATAAAAACAAGGGGGTAACAAAACTTGTCATCTTGGGGTAACGGTCCATATGGAGCGGAGGGTGTTCCATGGCTGCGGGTGGTTGAGTGTCTTAGACCCGGCCTATTTTACGTATGTTGGTGTCCATGCTAAACAGGAGCGGCAACGAGCCGAGCCCACAAAGTAAGGAAAGTGTTTATGCGTTTGCTAACGACAGAACCATCCAGGTAGGAACTACGGATGGGGTGACCTCCATTGTTCTGGGTTGAAGATTTAACAGATGTCATCTGCTGTTCTTGGAGTGAGGTTAGGGCCTCGGGTAGTGTCCGTTGAGTCGGAGTTTAACTCTAGGTCAGGATCTACTTCTGATTGCCCAGAAAGAGAAGTCGGTGACACATTGGCAAAACGCATCGTAGACTGTAGTAGTAGCGATCGTTCAACTCGCGATTGTTCAGGGGAAGGTTTATTGTCTTGTTTGCTGCGAGGCCTACGTTTATTCCTCGGGGGAGGGCTTTTGTCCTTAGATGGTAGTGGGTCAGCTAGGCCTTTTGCATGGAGCCATGTCCATGCGTCTTCAGGAGTAGTGAAAAATAAAGTGCGAGTGTTGTCTTGTATACGGAGTTTAGCGGGGAACAACAAGGAGTATTTAATATTGTGTTCTCTTAGATGCTCTTTGATCCGGTAGAATGAGTTTCGTTTTTTTTGTACCTCTACTGTGAAATCCGGATAGGTGGTTATTTGCGTGCTCTCATAGTATATTGGGCCTATTTTTCGGAATAGTTGTAGTATAAGGTCTCTATCACGGTAGTTCAGTAGTTTTGCTATGAGGGGACGTGGATAAGCACCCGGTGGAGGGGGTCTGCCCGGGACCCTGTGAGCGCGTTCTATTGAGAAGAACTTTGGAACGTTGTTTTTCAGCACCGATTCAATCAGTCATTGTTCGATAAAGAGTTCTGTATTTGGGCCTTCGGCGCGTTCCGGAAATCCCACGAACCGGATGTTATTTCGGCGCGATCTGCCTTCGGATTCTTCGGCTCTGCGTTTAAGTGTCTCAACTTCAGCTGTTATAGCACTTAGGCCCTCATTCCGACCCTGGCGGTTTCAAACCGCCAGGGTGGAGGGCAGAGGAAGCACCACCAACAGGCTGTCGGTGCTTCCCGGGCCATTCTGACCGCGGCGGTAAAGCCGCGGTCAGAAAAGGGGAACCAGTGGTTTCCCGCCGGTTTTCCCCTGGCCCAGGGAATCCTCCATGGCGGCGCTGCTTGCAGCGCCACCATGGGGATTCCGACCCCCTTCCCGCCAGCCTGTTCCTGGCGGTTTACACCGCCAGGAAGAGGCTGGCAGGAACGGGTGTCGCGGGGCCCCTGGGGGCCCCTACACTGCCCATGCCACTGGCATGGGCAGTGCAGGGGCCCCCTAACAGGGCCCCACAAAGATTTTCAGTGTCTGCTTTGCAGACACTGAAAATCGCGACGGGTGCCACTGCACCCGTCGCACCCCTGCAAATCCGCCAGCTCCATTCGGAGCCGGCTTCCTCTTTGCAGGGGCTTTCCCGCTGGGCCGGCGGGCGATCTTTTGGAGATCGCCCGCCGGCCCAGCGGGAAAGTTGTAATGACCCCCGCGGTCATTTGACCGCGGTGCGGTCTTTTAGAGGTTTCCGCCCGGTCTGGATTTAACCTCAATCATAGATGGTGTGAGGTGTGACGTGTCTTTTTCTAGCTCAGCGACCTTTTCTGCCAGTGCCTGTTGGTCTGCGTGAAGCAGGTTAACATCCTCTGTGATTGAGCCAATCTTCGCTTCCAGTGTTGTTTTAGTATCAAGTATGGCTTGCAGCACCTTTTCGAACTGTGTTGAGTGCGTTTGTAGGGTCGCTTCCATTTTCTGAAGGGTTTGGCATGTGTCTGTAGCCCCGGATGTTGGAGGCGGTTTAGTAGGGTTCATGGTTCCTGGGGGCACACGCGGAGTCTTTGGTTTTCCCATCAGGTGTTTCCCGCTCAGTTTTATTGCTGCTCTCTAAATTCAGTGTTGTGTTGTCTAATTGTATCACATTGGCAAAGTGCTACGACGCCAGCGGCACGTCCCATATGGTGTATAGAGGTCTAACTGCGACACGGTGCCTGAAGGTGTCAGGCGGCCTCCCGTTTTCCCGCTGCGCGCACGCCAGTGGGCGCCTCCTAGGTCAGTTGCTTCTATGGTTTATTTACTCCTGCGTTCCTGTTAGTTTTTGTGTTGATGTGGCATCAGTTTTTCATGTACCCTGAGACTAGGCACTTCTACTCCTTGCTTGCCCCCATCATGGTGATCCGATGTATTCCCGTGTGGGCGCAACCCACTGTGACTGTATCACGTTGTTTTGGCCCCACCAAAATCCGTATTCCCCTGTATCTGGTGGCCTTTCAGGTATTGACTAGGCCAACTAAGAGTCCACGTGAACTCCGAAGGGGCATAGGCGTCCCTCAGAGCGCTCAGCTCGGCACGTCCGGCGCCCCACGACCGTAGCCACGCTGGGGCGGGGTCCTCAAGGCACAGTGCCTAAAAGGGATAGTCCTCCACTCACCGCCCATAGGGAGCTCAGCCGTTCTGCACAATCGCGGCTCCGGCTGCCACAGTTCTTCAGCGCCCGCAGCGCTCAGGCGTCTCCCAGCGCGAACGCGCGGCGGAAGATGGCGCCCCGAGTGTCCCTCAGATCGGGCGCAAGCCAGGCGCCCCGAGCAGCTCCCTCGGCTCTCCGCCCGCCGTCGCCACTGTCACGTTGGTTCCGCTGCTGGGGGAGGATGATTCTCACCCCCGCAGAGGGTCAAAGCGTCTTTTGTCAGGATCCTTGTTATAGGCCGGGTCGGAGCTGCGGATTATGCGTCCGACCCGGTCGCCATCTTGGACACGCCCCCCCACAAGAAAGCAAGTTAATCCCACTAGATCGTCTGAATAATGCAAGGACAAAACACATTAAAGTGAGTGTAATAATATCAACACAGTATAAAAATGACTTTGCCAATGTTACAGATATCTACAAATGTACAGAAAAAGGGACTCTGCCCAGTCCTCAGTTTGCGTGGGCCACATGGCCACAGGGCAAAGTCCAAGGCCCCACTTGTCACCTGCATCAACACTGCAGGGGCATCAGTTGGCAAATAGGCAGGGACCTCAGGGGGAGAATGGGGTACCTCAGCCAGATGTGGAAACAAGACCACTGGTTCTGGAGGGGGCAACATGCCCTGTGCTTGGTCCTGGGGAGTGATGGGCCACAGTCTCTTGAGTGGGTGTTTTGCCCACTGGTTCTGGAGGGGGCAAAATGACCTGTGCTTGGTCCTGGGGAGTGATGGGCCACAGTCTCTTGAGTGGGTGTCTTGCCCACTGGTTCTGGAGGGGGCAACATGGCCTGTGCCTGGTCCTGGGGAGTGATGGGCCACAGTCTGTTGAGTGGGTGTTTTGCCCACTGGTTCTGGAGGGGGCAGCCTGCACAGCAGCCCATGGAGATAGGATCACATTGCATCTGCTGGCGGTGACGGCTGCGCTATGGTGGTGCCAGTGGTGGGAGGCTCCTGCACATCCCCTGCACCCTCGGATGGATGCACTGTGGTGTTGCTGGATGGTGGTGGTGGTGGGAGGCTCCTGCACATCCCCTGCACTCTCGGATGGATGCACTGTGGTGGTGCTGGTGGTGGGAGGCTCCTGCACATCCCCTGCACCCTCAGATGGATGGACAACCATGCTTGGTGGTGGGGGCTCCGTGACAGCTGCTCGTGCATGCTCCTGGCCCTTCTTGCCTGCTGGTGCAGGTTCCTTGCCCTTCTTGCCTGCTGGTGCAGGCTCCTTGCCCTTCTTGCCTGCTGGTGCAGGCTCCTTTCCCTTCATGCCTGCTGGTGCAGGCTCCTTCCCCTTCTTGCTTGCTAGTGCAGGCTCCTTCCCCTTCAGTATATGAGCCTGGAATCCTTTCCACCACGAATAGGTGCGGATGGAACTGGGGCCGTGGACTATGTGGCTGAGGTGCTTGGCTGGATTTGTAATAGCCTGGTCATACATGGAGGAAAGGGGCGAGGGGTAGGGAAGAGGTCAATGGAGGATAGTAAAAGTTTCCTAGGGACATTGAGGTGGGAAGTGGGAGAAGGAATGGGAGTAGAGGATGAGGGAGTAGTTGTTGGAGGTGTATGTATGCTGGACTTGGGTGCAGGTGCATAGGATGTATGCTGTTGTGAGGTGGATGGCTGTTGGATGTCTGAGAGCTTCCGTTTGTGTACTTTAGGAGGGGGGTGACAGACACAGTGTGAGAGGACACAGTGGACGTGTGCATGGATGTTGTGGAGGTGTCTGCGATTGAGGTGTGTGTTGTGCTTGGTGTGGTGATGATGCTGGTAGTGGATGATGTTGTAGTGCATGCAGGTGTGAGTGTGGATGTGACTGGGAGGGAGGTGGTGGAGGGGGAGACAGTGGAGGCAGTGGATGTTGTAGTGTCTGCAAGTATATGGTGTTTGCATGAGTGTTTGTGGGATGAAGTGTAGTGCTCGTGTTTGCCGGTGACACTCTTGTGTGTTGTCCTGTGTGCATGCTCGTCTGGCTGTGTGCTTGGGATGGGTTGGGGTAGAAGGGAATGGGACTGGGAAGAGGAAGTTGGAGGAGGGATGGTAGAAACAGGGACAATAGCTGCCATCAGAGAGGGGGCGAGAGCCTGGATCGATCTCTGTTGGGCTGCCAATCCAGTGTGAATGCCCTCCAGGAATGCATTAGATTTTTGCATCTGGGCTGCCAGCCCCTGGATGGCATTCACAATGGTTGACTTCCCTACAGAGATGGATCTTAGGATGCCAATACCCTCCTCACTCAAGGCAGCAGGCCTAACTGGGGCAGGGCCTGAGGTGCCTGTGGCGCAGGAGATGCCCACTTTCCTGGGTGAGCGGGCACAGGCAACTCAATGAGGGGATGCTGGGAGCACAGTGATAGTATGGGGGTGGTGGCTGTACCTGTAGCTGGGGTGGTCACAGAAGTGTCTGCTACCACCAGGGAGCTTCCATCGGAGGAGGTATCTGTGTCTGAATTGTCCACTTCAGTCTCCGCCATGGAGCTCCCCTTGCCCTCCGTCCCACTGGTGCCCTCAGCGTCGGTGGACTCTGCCTCCTGGGTCCTGTTGGATGCAGCTCCCTCTGTCACCGGTGCCTCTGCTCCTCCGCCAGATGACGCAAATGCACATGAGGACATGATGACAAAACAAGAAAAGGGGGGAGAGAGACAAAGGATACACTGGGTCAATGGCTGCACCAACACCACCGTTGGCATACACAGCACCCTCACTCACAGGGAACAGGCCTATGCACTATGCATTGCACCACCACTGATATCGCTAGCCACCAAGGCATGAGGAGGGGCTCACACCACCAAATGCAGCACACCTGGGACTCATGCAGCCCTGACTAGTAGTGGATGCATACAAGCTAGGTAGGCAGGATTATCCCTTCAGAACCCTAGCCACCAGAGGACCTATGCTGCTATGTCAGGCCTGGCCTATGGGCACCCACTGACACACAACCACCACCCGGATACCACCCCACCAGCCATGAGTTGTAATGATAGCCACTGTACTCACCCCTTTGTGGCTGCTGTGATGCCCTCAAGCACCCATCCAGCTCTGAATAGGCCACTGCCAGTATGCAGGCCATCAGGGGTGGTCAGGGTTTGACGTGCACCCCTTCCTTGTTGGGAGGCCATCCCCAGCTGGGCCTCCACCATCTTCCGTGCCCAGCGTCTCAGATCCTCCCACCGTTTCTGACAGTTGGTGCTCCACCTGCCATAGACCCCCAGGGTCCGCACCTCCTTGGTGATGGCACACCATATACCCTTCTTTTGATGGGCGCTGATTTGCAGAGGCAATATACACAGGAAAACACCATTAGACATACAGTCCAGGCTGTTACACATATGGCCTACCATACTCGTTTCCATCACCATTGGCACACACATAGCCCAGCACACAGCATGTACACCACAAAGAAGACATCCACCCCCCTTACATCGAGACCTTCACACACACACAACTCCATGCATTCATGCCACATGCATCGTGCCCACAGTGTACTCACCTTTTGGTCTGGAGGCCCATACAGCAGTCCGTAATGGGGTAGGACCCCATCCACCAGTGTCTACAACTCCTCTGAAGTGAAGGCTGGGGCCCTTTCCCCGGTCACACGGGCCATGGTAGGTTCCAGACACAGGTCACAGCAGCACATGCAGTGTAGGTCCTCTCCTATGGAAGGTCAGGTAGCAAGTGAGGAATATTGCGGTCAAGTCCACGGCGGTGCATACCATCTCCGCCGGCGTAGATCACCATTGGTCACTGTACTCTATAGGGCCCAATATTAACTAATAAGGAGTTGCGCGGCGGTGCCCGACCGCTTCCCGCCACAGCGCACAACATCAGCAGAATTACCTCACTTCCACCTGTCCCTCCACACAGGGCAGGCAGGTGCCATTTCGGGGGCAGGGGCAGCCCTGTGAATTCATGCTGCATCACAGGAGAAATAGGCACATACTGGACAAATCACACTGACCCATTCCAAGTTTACAGTTTTAAAACTACTGTTGTGGCTCCAATGTTAAGTTTGTGACAACCTCCTCACTCTTGTGTCCCTTAGATGCCTACTGCTGCAGATGAATAGGCGATGGAGACATACCCCCGTGTACAGACCCCTGGTGGACTTGGCAACACTGGAGGACAGGCACATTATCCTCACCTACAGACTTGACAGAGCAACAATCACAGAGCTGTGTACCCAATTGGAGCCTGACCTGATATCTGCTATCCATCACCCCACTGGGACACCCCCTCTTGTGCAAGTGCTATCTGTACTCCATTTCTTGCCAACTGGTTCTTTCCAAGTGACAGTGGCCTTGGCAGCAGGAATGTCACAGCCAATGTTTTCAAAAGTGCTGACAAGAGTGTTGTGTGCCCTGATAAAACATATGTGCAGCTACACTGTTTTCCCCCAGGTTGAGGGTTTGGCCACTGTGAAGTCCGAGTTTTATGCAATGGGACATATCCCCAACATAATTGGGGCAATTGATGGTACACATATTGCATTTGTCCCCCCCCCCAAGTTCTAGGTTGACTAGATATGAGACAGTAATCTTGGGGTCTCCAAATGTGTCAATCAAGAGATGTACAGTGCTTAACCCAGCAACCTTAATCCTGATTGAAAAGATTGGTTCAGACAAATTGGATGATACAGTACATGATTGTTTGGAAATTACAGAGTTATGCACAAACCCCAGAGCAGACATTAGAGACACCTGCCTGGAAGAGAATGATCAAATTATCTTTGTTGATGGTTCCTGCCTGAGAGATAATGTGGGCACATTGAGAGCAGGATATGCAGTATGTACTATCACTGGCATACTGGAAGCTTCATGGCTTTGAGGAGTGTTTTCTGCACAAGTAGCTGAACTAGTAGCTCTTATAGTCAATATGGATTCGGTATTGTGCATGACTTTGGCCAGATTTGGTCACAGGGAGGATTTCTAACTTCTTCTGGTTCACCTATAAGAAATGGTGAGAGAATTAATGAGTTGTTACAAGCCATTTAAAAGCCCGAGAAAGTTGCTGTGGTGAAATGCAGTGCATATCAGAAATCACAAGATTACATGTCATTGGGACATGCATATGCAGATCAAGTCACAAAGTTTTGTGCCTTGAATGGCATATCCTTCAAAGGTAACTGGGAATTGTTGCCTGAAAATGATGACGTCTATACGAGTTTTACTATGCAAATTATTGATACTTTGGAAGAGCTAAAGGCTATACAAGACAATGGGCCAGATGTAGGAAAGTTGGGAATTGCGACTTGCAATTTGCGAGTCGGAGCGACTCGCAAATTGCAAGTCGCAATTCCCAATGCAGTACGGTGTCTCAGACACCGACTGCAACTCGCTATGGGGGTCGCAATGACCCACCTCATGAATATTCATGAGGTGGGTCGCAAATTGCGGCCCCATAGCGAGTATGGGCACTCGCTAACATGGAGGCCTGCTGACGTCAGCAGACCTCCATGTTCGCGACCTGCTTTTAAATAAAGCAGTTTTTTTTTTTTGAAGTGTAGCCCGTTTTCCTTACAGGAAAACGAGCTGCACTTCAAAAAAACCGAAACCTTTAGTTTCGGTTTTTTTTCAGGGCAGGGAGTGGTCCCTTGGACCACTCCCTGCCCTGAAAAAATATTTTGGGGTCCAGTCACAAACTGGAAGGGGTCCCATGGGGACCCCTTCCAATTTGCGATTGGGTTACCATCCACTTGAAGTGGATGGTAACTGCGATGCCATTTGCGACCGCATATGAGGTCGCAAATGGTATTGCATCCCAATGCGACTCGCAAATAGGAAGGGAACACCCCTTCCTATTTGCGAGTCTGAAATGCATTTTGCGAGTCGGTAACGACTCGCAAAATGCATTTCTGCATTGGGATACCCGTTTAGCGAGTCGCAAACGGCAAATTTTGCCGTTTGCGACTCGCTAAACGTTTGCTACATCTGGCCCAATGTTCCTAAAGAGGAACGCAGAGAGTGGCAAAAGCTCAAATGTGTCCAGAGGGATGATGATATCTGGATGACAGAAGAAGGGCAGGTAGTTCTGCCAAATAGTCTACTGACTCAAATGGCTAGATACTATCATGGAAAAGCTCACATAGGGAGAGATGCTATGGTTCGCAGTTTCAAACAGCATTGGTTCAATCCAAAGTTTAGAGAGGTTGCTACAGCAATTTGCCAGAGATGCATTATTTGTCAACAGATGAATGTTGGCAAAGGCAGAGTGGTTAATATGGGACAAATTGCATGGCAAGAAGACCATTTAGCAGAATTCAAATGGATTTCATTGAGATACCTGTGTGTGCTGGTTTGAAGTACATGTTGGTGTTTGTTTGAATTTTTAGTCACTGGATTGAGGCTTACTCTACAAGGAGAAATGAAAGTCTCACAGTAGCAAAGTTACTGCTTAAAGAGTTAATACCATGTTTCGGTTTTCCGGTCTCTTTGGAATCAGATAGGGTAAGCCACTTCAGTAATGAAGTGATTAAGTTGCTGTGTTCAGCTTTAAATATTGAGCAGAAGCTCCATTGTAGTTACCGCCAAGAAGCCTCAGGACTCGTAGAGCAGATGAATGGCACTCTGAAATCAAGATTGGCAAAAATGTGTGCATCAACGAATTTGAAAAGGCCAGATGCTTTGCCGTTGGTTCTAATGTCAATGAGAAGCACTCCTGACAAGAAAACAGGACTGTCACCCCATGAAATCCTCATGGGAAGAGCTATGAGACTACCAGCTGTACCCACAAATGCTCTTGTGAACATTACATATGATATGGTGTTAGACTATTGCAAGGGTCTAGCTGATGTGGTATGATCTTTCTCTCATCAAGTGGAAGCTACCACACTTCAATCGTCTCAAGGTCAAGGACACAACTTGAAGGCTGGTGATTGGGTCGTTATTCATAAGCACGTGAGGAAATTGTGCTTGAAGCCAAGGTGGGAAGGACCCTACCAGGTGATAATAATCACAACTACAGCTGTGAAGTGTGCAGGACTTGCAAACTGGATTCATGCAAGTCATACTCGGAAAGTAAACAATCCAACAGAGCAAGAAGAAGAGCTGTTGAGATTACATGCACCTAAGCGTTTTCCAGATCAAGAAATAGAAAGAGAAGAGCTAGAGGCTGCACCTGGAATAGCTCCAGTCGATTTACCCAATCCTGTGTCAGACAAAGTGGAGAGTATCCTGGAAGATGAAAGTGAACCATCCTCAACTGAAACAGTAAAAGAACCGGTCCTAGGGGAACAAGAGAGAGTACCGATCAAGAGAAAACCTGCTTAGAGGAGGGTGTCCTCAGAAGCAAATGGTCTGGCAAATGAGACTGAAGAAGTGACTGACCCAATGGAAAGGGAGGTGAGACAGATCCAAGCCAAAAGGGTTTGACTCCTCCTGAATGAGTTGCGCAAACGTCAAGGGAGAAGAGTTTGAGTTTGATTCTGAAAAGAGCATTAATGAGAAAGCCACTAAAAGGTGATAACTGGACAGAGAAAAGCTCAGAAGCAGGAAAGATCAACATAGTACCACCAATTCTGGAAGAAAATATGTTGAACGGAGAAGAAGATCTGAGTGAAGGAGAAGCTAATAGTGATCGAAGATTAAAAAGGAAAAGAGTTGCAAATAGAGATATCCTGGTCCTGAATGGGCATATGCAACTACAAATGAATGGCAATGAGAGTTTTTGAATTTTTGTTTTGACAGAGACATTCCAAGTTTATATTTTGGCACGTGAAGAAAGCTAATTGACGATTTGTTGGGCAAATTGAATTTTGAAAAATGAAGGTGAAAAGACTTTGTTGAAATAATACCTGAAAAGACTTTAATAAATTAACTTGACAAGCTGCTACTCTGATTTTGACAATTTCTACTGAACTTTGACAAAGGGTCCTGATAGTGTGAATGAACTTTTGAAGAAAAAAAAGAACTAAAATTAGGAGGGATTGAATTTGAAGATTTAGAATTTTTATTTTTTTATTTTTGTTTTTTTATTTTTGCTGCATAGCCATATTTTGTTTTCGCTCTTACTTTTGATTCTTTACAGACCATGGGAAACTTTACTAATCAACACACTAAGAATAGTAGTTGTAAATTTATAGGTATTGGTTTGGCGATTGTTTTTTGCAATAGTATGTTTGTTATTGTTAGTGTGATTGTCTTTGATTCAAATGGAGTCAACCATACCATAGCTACACTTACAACTGTTACTCCTTCAAAATCAACTCATACTCTTTCAGCAATAGATAGGTTTGAAATAGATGACAGATACTTACACGAAGAGAAAGAACTTTCTTCTAATGTCTTCTATTGCTTATTGCATGAGTATGTTTATGTAATGGATGCGAAAGATTGTTATGTCTGTATGCGGATTCCAGCCTCTGTTAAGAAGGGAATTACCTATCATAGTTTACCGCTTACTTATGCCATAAGTTGTAGACTTTTAGGAACACGAGTCTATTACCAAGAATATATTCAATATTTCTACTCAAACTTAGACATTGTGTTTTCTTTTGTACCTATTATTAAAGATCTTAGTAAGATAGCAAGGGATCACAACATAGAAATAGTAAAGGGTTTCTTTGAACCTAAATTAACCTTTGGGACAGCATTTGCCCATCGGAACAATCTCACCTGTTTACTTACACCTGTAGAGAGGAGTTTCTTAGATAACACAGAAGATAGGAGAAGAGCAATTCAAGCTAAGCTGGATAAGGGATTAGTTTTACGAAGTCCTGGAACTGATCATGCATACACTGGCATTACTAAACAAGGGAAGCTGACTTTAGATGCATTACATGTAGGCAAGCTTTGTATATACAGGCCACAGTCTAGTGTAGATAGAGTATATGTGGGAACGAGCGAATGTAGACATGTGTTTTTGTTTGGGAGTAAATGGACCTTTATGTTGAATGGTCAGGATCCTCCTGTGCCTGGTGTCTACTATATTTGTGGGAAAAATGCTTATTACCATCTTCCAAGAGGATGGTATGGCACATGTTATTTGGGAATAGTGTTTCCGAAAATGTACCAACTTGATGACTTGAGTAAGTTTCCTAAATTTACTGAAATGTATCTGAGACACAAGCAGGAATCAATTTCTAGCACTGTGGGAGACATATTTGGAGCAATAATTCCTTCAGTGGGAGTTGTTCTGAATTTAATAAAAATACACAAGTTGTCTATAGTTGTGGATAACAAGTTAACAGATCATTCAGGAGCTCTTTGACTCCTAGATACTGAATTGACTGCGACAAGAGCTATTACTCCTCAGAACCGCCTTGCGTTAGGCATTCTCTTAGCAAAAGAGGGCAGGTATGTAAATGACTTAGTCCGCGTCACTGTTGTTTGTACATACTGGGCAATAGTAAATTTGTTAGAGGTTTGATTAACAACTTAACAAAAGATAAAACAGAACTAAAAGAATTTACTGAAACTACTCTTTGGGAAAAGGCTGGCAAGGAAATTGCTTCAGTGGGAAATTGGATTGGCAACCTAGGAGAAGGTATTATCTTAAAATTTGTGAAATGGATTTCAATGACTGTGTTTTGTCTAATTGGACTTTTAGGGAATATATAAATTATTTCAAATGATCAAAAGAAGAAGATTTTAAAAGAATCAGAGGAGGGTAGAAGTTCAGATGGAAAAACTTTATGGGGAAAATTCGAGAAGAAAGAAAATTTATAAAAATGTGAATAAGACTATGTTCTGAATTATGAAATGGAATAAATACATTTATTTGGGTTTTTGTGTGATGACAAATATAGTCATCAGAGGAGGGATTGTGAGAGCAAGAATTTTATACATAAATATTTTGATTTTACATAATTATACTCATTTACTAACGTGTGACTTAAGTTGATTATAATATTGTGTTTATGAAAATTGTGACCTACTTAATGGCCTTCAAAAAATAAAAGGCTTATCTAGAAATCACGCGGTAATCCTGGTTCGTTTTCTTCGTCTTTATTTTGATGTTAATGGTACAACAATTTATATAACCCCCAGCAACATATCAAACCTCCATCTCAGCTCTGCTCCTCACTGCTTCTCCTTCTCTCTTCTTCTGGAATCCTAGGACCCTAAGATTCCACCCTCACAACATTCTCTCACTCTGAGGCATGATCCTACACATCTTCCCCCTTATGAATTACAACAATTATAATTATAATTAAATTACAATAATTGGAAAGAAAAATAAGATGAGTTGAAATGGGAAGGAATGAAAGTAAGAATAAACATATCATATACTCCTATGCAATACATTCTTAAACATGTAACAGTGTATAATTTCCACTACATATAATTTCCACTACTGGCACACCACACCGCAAGATGTACATCATTATAGTTGGTGCAGTTTGCATGGATATGTATGTGTAACCACTACTTCTGTTTCACTATGCACAGATTCCCTGTACTCCATTCTCTACCGTCTTCCAACTTGACTACAGAATTCTTTACAGAAATTACTTTTTGTGGTGTGTGAAATTTGCTGTCACCTTTTCTTACCATTTCTACCTTCTTAACCGCCACGAGATCCCCACACTTCACTTCAGTAAATTTAACACCTTTTCTTCTGTCATAACTCATTTTATTCCTCTTCTGAGAACACATGACTCTTGTCTGCAACTTCTCCTGATCAACACACACTTGCCGTTTCTCACTGATCCACCAAGGAGATTCCTTAGTACCCGGCTCTCTCCCTTTAAGAGCAATGAAAGGAGACACACCTGTCACAGAATGAGGTGTTATCCTGTGCGCCCATAACATATTGTTCAACTCATGTCTCCAGTTCAATCCATTAGCTAAGGACAATTGAATATTTCCCATTATGATTCTGTTCACCCTTTCTACTAGACCATTAGCCTGCGGCTGACATAACGCAACTTTCTCATGTTTTATCCTCAACCCATCTAGAAACGTGGTCATGGGGACAGAAACCAATTGTACACCGTTGTCCGTAACCAAACTTTTTGGAACCCCTTCCTCTAAAAATGAGTCTCTAAGAAATTCAATTACTTTGTCTGTAGTAATTTGCTCAGTGCTCTTAATACGGAACCATTTACTGTAATAATCCACAAGAACCATGAGGAAGCGATTATTTTTTCTTAATCTCTCAATTGGCCCCACTAAATCCAAAGCTAGCTTCTCCCATGGTGCCTTGGGAAATTGTATTTGACCTAAGGGAGGTTCCCTCACAATCTTCGACTTGTCACTGTTCCTACATGCTTGGCACTCTTCAACCACCTTCTCCACATCCCTGTCCATCCCAGGCCACCAGTAAAATTGCTGCAACCTTCTTTTAGTTGAATTTTTACCCAAATATCCCTCATGTACAATTGTTACAAATCTTTTCCTCAATTTCAACAGTGGTACTATTCTATTCCTTCTCGAAATCTTTTCTCCCTGTATACTTAGTTCATCTTTTACTGCTAAAAATTTCTTCAAGCCTTCCTCTTCTCCGAAATTTTGATCCATCACAAGCTCTTTTAACTTATTATATTCTGAGTCATCTTTTACGGCTTCATCCCATTCCTCCTTACTTAAAGCCAATTCTCCATCAATCAAGAAGGCCTCTAATCGCACGCTGCACATTTCATCATTTCCACCTCCACATTCCTCAATAGGTAGTCTTGACAGGCAATCTGCAACCACATTCTTCTTTCCCTTAACATATTCTACCTTAAAGTTGAACTCCATAACAGACAACAACCATCTGGAAATCCGGGGAGTTAAACTACCTTCCAACCCTCGACCACACTTAAAAATTAGCAACAAGGGTTTGTGATCAGTTCTTAGAGTGAAGGGTAGCCCCCATAAATAATACTTGAAATGGTTAATTCCCCAACAGCAAGCCAATGCTTCTTTTTCTATGGCAGAATATGTCCGTTCCGCTCCTTGCAATCTCCGTCTGGCAAAGCCAATGATTTTTTCATCATCATCTTCAATCTGAATTAGAACTGCCCCAATCCCACATTACTGGCATCGGTGAGCTGATGTCAAGCTATCATCATGATGAAATTATTCTGTCTCTTTAAGAGTGTGTTCTTTTCTAAAATACATGCAGAAATAAAATGAGTATTTCATGGCCTCTGCTAGGCTGAAGCAGATGCAAGGTCACTGTGCAATGTTATCTGTATAAAATGTTTCTAGTGTGTTCTGTTTTCTTGCTGCATTTCCACAGCCTAACAGACTTCATTCATTGTATTTACATATTTGCCTGTAGTTATGTTCCTTCCCTCGAGGAGAAATGGCATGATGAGAAATGTTTCCATATTTTGAAATCACTATCCTGTGACAGCATAGCCGGAAGATCTTGAACAATAAGTCTACAGATGCAACGGGAGAAGAGGATGTACAAGTTACAAGTGTATTAGTTTGAATTTCGTCAATGGAATAACAGCAAATAGAAGAGCTTAGAGCTAATAATTTTTATAACTTTGATATCTGTTTATATTCTGATTGGACATAATTTTCTCACCTTATGTTCTAAACCAGTAGGATTTATCAAGTTTAATTTAATGTTCGGTCACCATTTGTTTGGGGTTCATTCTTCTTTGGGATTTTTGTGTATTCTGAATCCATAAAGCTTACTTCTTATGATCTGTCATTTTGACATTTTGTGCTTTGCCAGTTAGTCTACCTACATACTGGTGTTTATTATTTCCTGAGTTTACTATGTCTGTTCGTTAGTAATCTGATAGTCCAAATTATAAACCATACCCCTCATCTTGTTCCTGTTTCGATGCTGATGTCTGATGTCACTGTTCTCCTGATGAAGTAGACGTTATTGCTGAATGCCTTAGTGATTGGGTAAATGTATTAACTGTGTATTGTTATTTGTCTATTGTTTTTCAGGTACTAACTACTAATATTATAATACTGCTGTTATTTTTGATAGCGCCTCAGCTAGACGTTTTCTAAATCCATGTTGCTAAATTCTTTTACATTAAGTCCAACATGTTGATGCTAATTTGTGGTTAGTGAGGTGTTGCTCTCATACATATGAATGGTCATTGATTCCTTTCGTTTTGTTATCCCAATGTATTCAATTTCTCTTGCTCAAATTCTATTGCTATGGTTCTGTGTGATAACTATTGACATATAGGCCCTCATTTTAACTTCAGCGGTCTTTGGCAAAGACCGCTGAAGCTGCGGGCGCCAGTATGCCACCAGTGCTGGTGGTATATCTGGCTCCCTATTTTGACTATTCCGCTGGGCCAGCGGACGGTAACAGTGTTACTGTCCGCTGGCCCAGTGGAGAAGTCACATCAACATTGCAGCCAGCTCGTAATAGAGCTGGTGGCAATGTTGATGTGCAGCTGGTGCAGTAGCTGGTGCAGTAGCACCCGTCGCACATTTCATGCGTGATGGGGCTGAGCCTGGGGGGCCCAGCACTGCCCATGCCAACTGCATGGGCAGTGCAGGGGCCCCCAGGGGCACCCCAAGTCCCCCTTACCGCCAACCTTTCCATGGTGGTGTTTACCGCCGTGGCCAGGCTGGCGGTCAAGGACTCATAATCCCCAGCAAGCACCGCTGCCCTGGGGATTATGACTGCCAGACGCAAGCCTGGCAGTATGTTGGAGGGGCTGGTGGTATGGCCATGGCTATTGCACCACGGTCATAATAGCTGGCGGTAACCTGCCAGGGTCATAATGAGGCCCATAATGTTTATTTGCATTGATTAAAGTTAGATTCATACGCCAACTAAATTTCTAAACATGTTTCATTTTAGTTTGAGAATTTTTTTCATGAGTTTAGCATTGTTAATACAGGGAAATAAAGCTTTAACTTCTTAATAAACTGGTGTGATTATTGACCTTAATATTGATGATTATATGCTTATATTAATTGTACATGGCATATTTCCTGTGATGTTTTCTTTAAAGCAGATTCGGTTTGGTTCATCAACCTAGAGTATGATATCCACCATCTAGTCTGCTATGACTAAATTATAGCCAGGATTTCTGCTTTAGCACAGGCAAAAACCAAAAAAGACAAAAAGGGTAAAAATAATTTGGAAAAAGGTAATCTGAGGCAACAGCAGGCAAAGGTAGGTAAAAAGAGAAGGCGTCAGCATTTTAGAAGCTCGGTCAAGGGTCTTCTTTTTGGGATCAGGGGGAAAATCTCTAAGTCTCAGCAAAGCATTTCAGAGGGGAAAGGGCAGTGAGTCCAAGGGATTCAGCAAGCAGCGCAGGATGGGATAGGGCAGACAGATGCAATGGGGTCTGGAGAGGGGCAGCTCATCTTCTGTATCAGGTTCTTCTCTGACCAAAGTCTAACTGGGGAATGGTATGTTAAAGTTTATAGCGCAAGTTGATTTGTCAGTCCATCATGACGTTGAAGGAATAACATCCAGTAGAAATCGATCATGCGACTCAAACTTGAAACATGGGTTATGATTTTCAGGGTTTTCATGAACACGTGCCCATCTGTACTCTTCCATGCAAGATTGCAACATTTGTATACATTGTCAGTCCATAGTTCTAAATGTTCCATCCTCAAGGGCGACTTAAAACAATAGACACCTATTACCAAGCTAGCATTCTCAAGGGAATGAAATCTGAAAAAAGGTACTCAATAGCAAGATGACTTGACATTTGCTGCACAGTCACAAATACAGAACCTAGCAAGCCTCACTTAGGTTGATGCAAATGAAATAAAACAACACAATAATACATTCAAATAAAACATGTCTAATATGCAAACTGTAAATTGAGCGTTAATAAACTTTCATGTTATAATAGTTTTAAACAAAGTAACTCTGTTAATACATTTCTATTGCTGTGACACAGGACTGCATTTCTCTATTTTTGCATACAATTTTAAAACTCTTTTCATCAGAAATCCAATGTTGTTTTAATGCAGACTATTAGTTTAGACTCTAAAATATAACATAATGACAGATCAATTCTTCAAACATGTAATTTAATTTCTATGCCACCTAGGTTTCGAGGGCTAATCTAGAGTGAATGCTCACTAATATGGTTTCTCAGTTTATCACTGTAGAACCAAACAATTTGTACTTTGGTTAACATAATGCATAAACTGTCACGTATAGATGATCATCGTGACATAAGGGACAGTACTAAAATGTCTGCTCCATCAGTGCCAAATTGGTGGGCTCCAAACATGTATAACAGAGAGTCTAGGTTTGCCAAATATGCAGATTTTCCTAGATTTATTAGCAAAGGAAAGTCCTGATTTTACCAAAGACATGCTAACAAATACTATCCCTCCACTTTATCAGTTAGCAAGCTTTACTCTTTTCTACCCCAATTGAACTTGGTCGGATTTTAACTGGTAAGCCTTTGAAGTACACATGCTTCTAAAATAAATAGACCTCAATTTTAAACTACATGTTTGTGTCAGTAGGCACGTTTGTTTTTCTCCATGTTTGAAATTATATCCAGAATTGAAAGTGACTAGGCTGCTCAACTAGCACAGTTAAAATTCCAACCACCAAGGCATCACATTTTCAGGACAATAGATAACGCCAACGGCTCCTACCATATAAAATGCCCATCGCCGCCTACATCCTCTGATGACAATATAAAAAAATTTATTTTCACAGACAACTGCTACTGATTAATCCAGAATCTTGTAGCGCCTCCTTAAGAAACTGTAGCTCTGCTTGGGACCCCATCACAAAGGTAATGGTGGGAGCCAAGGTGATTATCACCAAATCCCACCTAGGGGTGCCACACATAAATGCTTATCCAAACAGAATTTGAAACAACAAAAAAGGAGCTTAAGAACAATCAAAAAGATATCTTAATTTCTGGTACATTAAAAGAATTTAGATTTTTAAGGCTACAGTACAAACAGCCAGTTGAGAAGACTAGAGAGGCCATGTAAAGAATCATCAGATGAGAATAATGCAATTATGCAGGGCTAGGTGCTCAAAAACATCTGGCAATTCATAAGCAACCTTGACTACTAAAACCCATATGAGCTGGATAACTCGATATCAGAGGAATGCTGGATTACCTATATCGAAACACAATAAATCGATTGTTTGGCTGGTGAGACGGCCCCCAATGTGGAACACCTTACTTCCCCAACCTATACTGCTCTGACTTTCAGCTCTGGCCCACTTGTGAATGCAATATTCCTCTAAAGCTGATGGGGCACCAGGCTCTAAAGGCCTTCCATATGCGCTTGTCAAGTATGATGATGCTTATAGATTTCTACTTCATTGAGTCTTCACACGACAGTCTTTGAAACCCAGATCATTGCATCTTCTTGGCAAGGCTCCATTCTTCTCCCAATGTAAAAGGTGACGGAGCAGTCCGGATCCTTCAACAACGTGTCAGATGGATTACAATACACACATGCAATGCTGGTCAGTCCTGCCTGCTCTCCTGGTGTTTGAGATGGTGTCAACAGTTCAAACTGGGGTGCATCAGGAGAGTTGGTGGAGTCCACTGTACAGGTTCTTTTGAGGTGCACCCTGGTTCTGTGAAAGGCAAACCTGCAAAGGCTGGGACGAAACTGGTTGTGCTTGGATGTCTTCCTCTAATGCCCAATGCCTCCTGGTACCTGTCAGTGGAGCAGCTTCAGACTCATCTCTCATGCTAGTATTCCCTCACGCAGAAAATCCCTAAAGGCCTTTTTCACTGGGTTGCCACGGGACCATGGGAGCTATGAGGGGCCTTGGGTGGGCCGTGTGAAGGGGTCACTGCAAACCACCAACAGGGCCACCGCTAAGTTGCTTGAGCAACCAAAAGGGAAGATGGCTTATGGTCAGGTGTGCTGTTGCTAGCAGGACTCAGGTCCACTTGGGGTCTAACAGATAGTCTATGGCTGATTGGACCTCCATGGCACCAGGAGTTCCTCATTAGTTTCCTGATGGTTCGCAGGAGTAAGGCTCCACTCGGGTGTTGAGATGCTCCTTAGGTGTTTATGGTGATGCACATGGCAATGATGATGTTGTTACAATTTGATTACCTGTACGACAGGTGGCGATGTCTTGCTTGGAGTGAGGATGACTGGACAGACTTCATAGTCACATAACTTGACGTTTCAATGGTGCGGTTCTTCTTCTTCTTCTTTGGAATGTGCCGTTGCTATCAGGCATGCCATCTGCTTCAAGCAGCCAGTGACAGGTGGCTGGTTGGTGTCACTGTAAAGAGTGGAGCAGATACAGGGTTCGGGGATGTAGACGGCTTACATTCTGTACTCCCTCTGGGCTGTCTCTAGTGATGTTGCTGCACCCTGGTGGCTGGCTTATATTGTGCATGCACTCTTGTGTAGTGGTACAAGTCCTCAGTCTTGACACATTGCTTCCTTTCTCCTGCACACCTGTGATTGTCGGAATCTTCAGTGTGAGAGGTCTTTCACACACTCTTCTCTACTCTTCAATTCTCCTTCATTGATGTGATGTTGTGCCACTCTTGAGTCTTCTTCTGACCAGTTCTGGTCATGCGCACTGTTGTCTTTTCATTTCTTCTTTGCAGTGTGGCATTGGGCCATGCTTTTTTCTTCTGGCTTGCTGTGATGTGGCGTTCGGCCACATGTTGCATATTCACTTCACATGGACCTCTCGCTAGTCACATACTGTTCATTGGACGGCTCATCTTCTCCTATCCCAGATGTGGCAATCACCCACACTTCACCTGTTCCTTCCTTGGGGATATTCCTCGTGCTCCACTCGCTGGATGGAGGATCACTTTCCTTTAACCTTCTCTCGAGGGTGCAGTGCTTGCACCTCCATGCTGTGCCATTGTGCCGCTCGGTCCTGCTTTGGTTTGTGCACGGTTGGCAGGATTGGTCACTCCATGTGACACACTCGTGGACAGGCAACGGGGGCCATTCGATGCTAGGGCGGTCGGCTGGCGCAGACTCTTTCATGCAAATTTGAATTGTCCATGCACTCTCTTGGCACTGTCTCTGCTCCGGCAATGGTGGGCCGGCGCCCAGCAGGGAGAGTGCTGGGCTTATCCTTCAAATCCCTATTTTCTTGTTATACTGCTGATGTGGGGCTATACGTGTGTGTGGTACATGGCAGACAGCTTCTTATGTGTCTTGTTGCAGGGACTTGTGCCAGTCTTTTTTCTCCTGGTGTGCAGGCTTGTACATCCAGTGTGGTCCCTTTGGCTTTCGCAGCTGGGTGCCTGCCCACAGTCCTCCCTTGGGTAATTGTTCTTCTGTTGTCAGGATTGTGCCTTTTGGCCTCCATGCCCTCTTGTGGGTACCAAACAGGCACTGCCCCTCGTTGCCAGGTGGTCACCAGATGGTAGGTAGCATTCCAAACTCTTCCAGGGGAAAAGGTCCACCTGTTTCCCCTTCATTGTCACTCTGACAGACTGCTACTTTGTGGCATGTGATGCTAGTACGTGACCACAAGGGAGCACACAGCTTCTCCCGGACTGTCTCGACTTCCTAAGACTCATATGCACTAGGCACACGTTTTGTCCTGCTGTTCTTGGTGCGGTGCTAGTACTGCACTCCTTGTCCTGCCTGCATGGGAGATGGGGAGCATGCAGGTCACTGTCCACCACTGCTAAATCTGTGCTGGAGGAAAATGTGGCTACAATACCGCTTTGCTGTTAGTTGTCTGTTACCTCCTTCTGAGGATTGTAGGGCAGAGGGCTGGGGTATGGCTGGCTCTCATTCAATGCAAAGAGACTTCTTTCTTTCATGGACTTAGCCACATCGGGGCTGCTTCATGTATAAAGTTGCAGTCACAGGGCTGGGTGTGTTGCAACAAGCGTCTGTTAGATGGTACTGCAGACTCCTTTCCTCATAGACTGCGGCAGTCTTTCCTCAGACCACTGGTCATGTCTGTCACTGGAGATGCTGGTGTCAGTTGTGGTCCATGCAATGCAGGTATGGCAGGGTGGTTCGTCCCCTTACTACCTTAGTCTCCTCATTGGTGCTGCTGTATACAGGTCAGTCAGTGCTGGTGCTGCAAATATGGGCTAAAGTAACATTCCTACTGCAGCGGGCTGATTTCGTTGCAGGCTCTGTATGAATGGCTGCAGTGGAGAGGGGTGACACTCACTGTGGGTCCTCCGCAGGTCAATCCAGGCTTGTCTTGCCTGCAGGTGTGTCATTCTCCGACAGTTGGTGTGCCCAGTGGAATGCTTCTCCCAATGCTCCTGACTCTCATATTTCACATTAGCAGTGGCCTTCTTCTTTAGACTTTGGGCCTTGTTGCCATTGCGGGCACTGCAGGTGTAGGAGGGAGGTCCACCTCCTGCGGTACGGGTCAGCAGCACATGAGTGCCTCAAGCACGGCGCTGACTGTGGCACTCCACACCCTTTTCCCCCTTTCTCCCTTATCTTCAGGGGCGGTCGGTGTGCTGGTTCACGGCAGGCAGGGGCTGCAGGGGAATGCCTTGCAAGCAGCAGGTGCAGGGGTGCCTTGGGCTATATATTCCCCCACAAAGTACGGCAGAGCTGCAGCCAGTGCACATATGGGGCCAGACCCACTCATTGCCAATGTAAGGTTTTGGGCCCTATGCCCGAATGCAGGATAATGACTGACACGGACACATATGTTGGGTACTTGCAACAGGCCCAGGGCACGTGCACCAGGCTCTATTTGCAGGCCCACATCACATGTGAAGCAGGTGTTGGGTGGATGTGGGGTGAGTGTGAGAGTGAGAGCCAGCCCTCAGGGAGTGGCTGAGTACAGTGCAGGACACTGCAGAGTCTTGGGCTGTATAAAATAATCCAATCTAAATGATGCGAAAGGGTTCAGCGCGAACAGCAACATGTCCGATAATTTACTTGCTTTATCCATGCTAACCTTGTAAACAGTGAAAGTTAATCCATTCAATCTGTTTGCGTGTTTTATTGACTATTACATGGCGTTTGATGGAGTTAACAGTGCCACTTTATGCGAAATTGGCAAGATGGGGCATTTCCCTGTCAGTACTGCGGGCCATCCAGTCTTTGCAGTGGAACACATGGCTTCAAGTATCTTTGAGGCAAAATGCCTATATTTCAAGAAAAATAATCACCAACAGAGGATTCTCAGTCTCTAAATAGCTATTTTACCAGATGCTATCAGAGAACACGGCTGTCAACCCCCCTAAAATAGATACCCTTTACATTCAGTCCTTCCGACAGATAGACAATACGCTATTTTAGACCACACAGCAACAGGCCTACAGGTGGCCCTAAGAACCCTTAATAAAATCGAATATCAAGAACAAACAGTCAACGCTAGTAAATCCGCGGCTTTTGACTTTCAGTAAAAACAAAACAATGAAAAACAGAATAGTTGGCTTATTGCAGATACCAGAATTGAGAAATATAGAGAATCCTGGGCCAGATGTAGGTAGGCTTTTGCACCTCGCAAACGGCGAAAAACGCCGTTTGCGAGGTGCAAAAGCCCTCAAGCGATGCAGAAACACATTTTGCGAGTCGGAACCGACTCGCAAAATGTGTTTCCGACTCGCAAATAGGAAGGGTTGTTCCCTTCCTATTTGCGACTCGCACCGCGATTTAAGTTGATTTGTGACCGCAAAAGCGGTCGCAAATCAACTCGCAGTTACCATCCACTTGAAGTGGATGGTAACTCATTCGCAAAGGGGAAGGGGTCCCCACGGGACCCCTTCCCCTTTGTGAATGCTCACAAAATTATTTTTTCAGAGCAGGCAGTGGTCCTATGGACCACTGCCTGCTCTGAAAAAAAACCGAAACAAAAGGTTTCGGTATTTTTTTCTATTTGCAGCTCGTTTTCCTTTAAGGAAAACGGGCTGCAAAGAGAAAAAAAAAAACTGCTTTATTTAAAAGCAGTCACGGAGATGGTGGTCTGCTGTCTCCAGCAGGCCACCATCCCCGTGAGTGCCTAGACTCGCTATGGGGTCGCAAACTGCGACCCACCTCATAAATATTTATGAGGTGGGTCTTTGCGACCCCATAGCGAGTTGCAGAAGGTGTCTGAGACACCTTTCTGCATTCCAAATTGCGACTTGCAATTTGCGAGTCGCAGGGACTCGCAAATTGCAAATCGCAATTTGGAATCTTTCTACATCTGGCCCCCTGTTATTTGGGGATTTGGCTAGGTGATCATGGCTCTCCGAATAAACGCTGGGCCCATTTAAAATCGAAAGCTTCCCCATTTACATAAGCTGTACGTTCCCTTTATAAGAACACTAATGCGCCATCAGTCAAATCTCTACTTTCAGTGATATATGCAAAATGTCTTCCTCCTATTGAAGCAGCTTTTGCAGGGATCCCGGTTTGACTGATCACAATGTAGTTTTATTTGACAAATTTTCCATACACCAAATTACACCTATCAAACACAAATATGGTTGGAAATTAAATTGCCTCAACCATTGTTACAACGTATTGACACATTTCTTGGGCAACTGTTAGGTATTAGGACTAGTCAAAGAAAACAAGTCTACTTCAAAAGTTTGGCGAGCATTCGTATCATCTCCCAATAAATACTTACATGGTCAAGGTACTCAAACAAGGCACTACACCATTTGCACCTTGAGGCACTTTGGGGCTTGTTCCTCTCACAAACACACCTTAAACGTTTCACCAAAATACACTTTTATGGTTTTTAAGGGTTAATGAGGCCCTAAATAGAAAAAAAAACAATCGGATCACATTGTGGGTAATTTCCCCGAAAAGGAAATACCAAATTACTTTTCCCAACCTTTGGAATGTGAATGCAACATAGGTTTATCCACATCAGCTTCTTAAGCACCCTATTAATGGAGTTCAGACACACATAGTCAGTATACGGTGAAGTTCCCAAAAATTGCTGCCTTTGCAGATATAAATCCGAATTAATAATTCACTTTATTTGTCTTTGCCCCACGCTTTTATTAGATCGAAACGAATGGCTCAGGCCACTATTTATTAAAAGAGGGGTCCCGCAGATGATGGTGAATCTAGTTAAAATTATAGATGCAACTTTATTCCTATTCGAGGGAAACAGAGCTGGGTTTTAATCAATACTGTCCTCAGTGATCATGTTATGGTGTGAAAGACAGCTGAATGTGTACCGGAAGTTCAACCGACACTTTTGGCACTACATTTTGCTTAATCTCCCTATTTTATATCATTCATTTTATGGATTAACAATAAATCTTCTCTTTTTATATTAGACTGTGATGAAATCATTGTATAGTCTTAAATTAATTTTACAATAAACTAGGTAACTTGACTTCAGTTGTTTATTCTTCCTTTCTTTTCAGCTTCTGTGTCCACAGTGCCAGGATCCTTCTGAAGTTCATGTAAGTTTAAGCGAGATGAGTTCAACCACACATGGCTGCTGAGATGTGGATAGAGATGTAAGATGCGGTGTACATATTTCACGAATCCATTCTTTGGTTCCTTCGGTAAAGGCAAGTTTATTGCGTTATAAATCAGGAAAAGTCCTCAGCCACCGGCGCTCCCAACCGACACTCTTACACTCTCTCCTTCAATCTCCTCACGCGTCCACGCCACCGTTCCATAAAGGAATCTCCTAAGATTCCATTCTAAACCCAAGACACTACACCACCTCCCTCACTTCACTATCATATAGGTGTACAACATATGTATTAACTTAATAACTTTACAAGCTATACATTATTCATTTTTATGTATGCGTGTGCAACATGTGTATATCATCCTAATAACTTTTACAAGACATAATCCTTCATGTAAGAAGGATGTTTCCGAACACGTTAAGATTTGCATCCTTGTACAGATTCACTGCTTGAGGAGTTACTTTTTAACCTCCTCTCCACCAAACCACTCTCTTTGATGGGAATTAACTTAGCTATTCTATTAAGGTTCCACACCCTATGATCATTAAGTTTCACATCATTCCTAAATACCTTGATCACCTTAAAAGGTTGACTAAAACCAGATGAACCTAGCTTCCTAGGAGACTTTATCTTCACCCAGTCTCCCACTCTCACTACTGTCTCCTTAACTGCTTTTCTCTCATCAAACAGCACCTTCCTACGCAACATTTTCTCTTTCTCTCTCTCTCTCCATTCCTCAGTTTCATCCACTTGATTGTCCACCAAAGTTCTTTTCTCAGAAACCCACAAGGGCATGATGTGAGTATTAGGTCTCTTTGATGTGAGTATTGTGTATTTGAACGTACCAAACAGTGTAACAAAAGAAGTTAATTCTTGACAGTCTGGATGTAACCTTATCTGATGATAGGCAGATGCTAAATTTAGTGACGAAAAATGCTTGGCAACATCTAAGAAGCACAATTCACATATATTGGGCAGAGGGTAGTGATCCACTACCACCATTTTGTTCAACTCTCTCAAATCTATGCATAATCTCACCTCCCCATTACGCTTGCGAGCCATAACTAATGGAGACAACCACTCCGTAGCCTCCACCTTCCGTATTATCCCTTCACTAATCAACCTATCCAACCCCATCTTCATACTGTCTCGTACTGATAACGGTTCCCCTCTAACTTTAGCTACTTTTGGACTAGCATTAGATTTCAACTTTATCAGGTGCAAATAATTCTTAAGACATCCAATCTTTTTGTTAAATATTTCTGGGAATTCTTTCATCCAAGACATACTACTTTCTTGCTCAGTACTTGGTGAATTTTTCCCTTGCACATTAACGGAATCAACGGACAGAGAACTAGCAATACTCTTCCTACTGCACACAGGGAAGTCAGCATTTGGATCTAAGATTACATTTAGGTCTCGCTGGTGTAACCAGCTTATTAGAGAATCAACCTTCATGGAAATATATATCTTTCCAGAATAATTATGTCACTAAACCCGATAGTTCCCCAAAAATATCCCAGAAGAGGTATTGGAACACTACCATAACCTCTAGGTTTGATGTCTGGTTTGAATATTTGAACATGCCCAGCCAACTCTTGGTCATAAAATGTTTTTGGAATCAAAGTTATCTTGGCTCCCGAATCAAACAGCATTTTAACTATACTCCCATTGACTTCTTCTATTGGGCCATTTGGAGAAAATCCTTTAACTTGAAAAATATTGTAACTTTCCTCCGGATTGCCTTCACGTAAATCAATTTCTTGAACTTTCTTCAAGCTTTTTGTAGATCTGCAACATCTGGTGAAGTGTCCCTTCTTCCCACAGGATTTACACATAGCTTTCCAACCAGGACACCCTTTATTGTTTGCGAAATGTCCTTCATTGCCACATCTGAAGCACTTCCCTTGGTGAAATCCACTGATGGTGTTACTAGATTCAATATTTTAGTTGGAAACTTTAGATTTTTGTATGGTGTGTACAAAGTCTCCCTTTCCAGTTTCAAGCCTGCTTGAAGTCGAAGGCAATTCCTTCCTTAAAACTTCAGTACAGGCTTTCGCGTGTTCAACATTCTTTGCAGCCAACAACACGTCTTGTAGAGAAGGATTGTCTTTATGCCACATGCTCTCCCTGGCTTTTTCATAAGTACTACCTAGCATCAACTGATCTCTTAGCCTCTCTTCTAAAGAAGATCCAAAGTTACATGTAGAAGCTAACTTGTGTAATTCTGTAATATATTGTTCAATTGTTTCCCCTGAACGTTGAGTGCGTTGCCCAAAATGAAATCTCTCAAGTACCGTACTGATTTTGGGTAGATAGTGCAAGTCCAATTTCTTAATACAAATTTCAAATTCGTTCAGGTTAGTGGCCTCTTGGTCTTGAAGGTCTGGAAGATGTTCAAAAATTTCTTAGCCCTTCTGACCCTAAGCAATGCATTAGAAGGGAGGTTCTTCTTTCGGCACTTAAAGATGTACCACAAACTCTGGCATAATGGGAGAATACTTTTTTCTATTTCAACCATGGAATTGGTGGGTCACCTGGGGAGGATAAAAAAAATGGTGGCGCAGGTACATACTGCATTATCAATTACCGATGAAAAGAAAAAAATCACGCAAGAGAATATATTGTAGTTGAATGGTTCCACTAGTAATAAGCTTATTTTCTTTTATTATATTCTTTTTTTTTTTTTTTAAGAATGGCAGCCAAAAAGGTCCACAGAAGTTGCAGGTTAGCGTACTAGACTGTAATAAAGGAAATAGTGTCCCTTGTCTATTTCTGTGTTGCTCGTGCTGAGTTGAGGAAATGAGATAGAAAAAAAAAAACACGAGAGAGAGGATGGCACGCGCGCTTGCTTGAATGAAAAGCGTCGCAAGACCAGTGTCGGGAACGCTCGAGGGTGAGCGCAAGGTAAAAGGAAGCCGTTAGAAAAGCAGATCAGCAGAAGCAAAGCAGGCGATTACTAATTTAGGATTGTTTGAAGGTAAGGAAATTCCCAATGAACGAGTGACTCACTGCTTCAACAAAAGTGTAGGGATTTCTCGCTGCGTTTCTTGATGTTGAGGTCTTAGATGTAGAGTTCGTAACACGCTTGTCGCCAAGTGTAAGATGCGGTGTACATATTTCACGAATCCATTCTTTGGTTCCTTTGGTAAAGGCAAGTTTATTGCGTTATAAATTAGGAAAAGACCTCAGCCACCGGCGCTCCCAACCGACACTCTCACACCCTCTCCTTCAATCTCCTCACGCGTCCACGCCACTGTTCCATAAAGGAATCTCCTACGATTCCATTCTAAACCCAAGAAACTACAAGAGAGTAATTCTGATAGGATGAATTTTTTGTTGTTAGATTCTTTCCTATTGATGGTTTGCTTTAGTTTCTTTCATGGATTTATCTATGCTTCAAGAAAGGAGGGTGAGGAAAACAAGAACTGCTTGTTATGAACTATGGGTAAACCCAATTTGTGGGATTTCCTAACCCCGTGTTTGGTGTCATAGGATTTATGGAAACCTTTTCCTTTTTTGTTTATCTGCGTATCTGCTGTTAATAAAATGGCAAGTATGGGAACACATGCTATACAGTTCCCTGTCTTTAACAAAATCAGGACGTTCCTTTGCTGCTTAACCTAGGAAATTCTGCATTCTTTTTTGAAAACTTTTGATCCTCCTCATGCTTTAATCATGTGTTCCTCAAATCCTCATGCATTGCACCAAGTCGTACTGGCTACTGTTATGAAAGTAACTTGTTTTACGCAAGTACTTCGTATTTTACATTTTGTAACTGGTTATCACATAGTATGGTGTGGTAATTTGTGCAGTTTTCCTTCTTTGTTACAACATTTGCTACTGCTCTTAATAGACGTTTAGTGATTTATTGCTTGCGTTTTTTTGTTCTGACCCCCTAAAACAGAGTTTCAGGACATAAATTCACAATACTATGCAATGTTTTGATATTGTTTGTTTTGCATATTTTAGTAAAACCCCGTTCCCAGTTTTTCAGCTGCAAATGAATTTGTGACCCATTTGAGATTTTCAAATGTTTTGTACATCTGGCACTATGTTCATGATATCTGTGATGGCTGCATGTTCTCTACTGTAGGGAGCAGTTTTTCGATATTATGTGGTTTGCATACTTTAGTACACCCCTCATTCCAAGTTTTGCAGCTGCAAATGAATATGTGACTCATTTGAGATTTACAAATGTTTTGTACATCTGGCACTGTTTTCTCTACGTCTTCAATGGCTATATCTTTTGTACTTTAGGGTGGCTAAGAATTGATAGTTTAGTGCCCAGAGGCTTGTCTTTTTCTGTAATTGCCCTGTTATGAATCTTTCTTTCGTCTTGGGGCAGTCAGATTTGTTTTCCAGGGAGATGTGGTTTGTTGGCCAGAGCTTCCCTCTTTGGAATTTGGGAACCAGGTTTGTATCCTGGCTAAGGCTAAACATCAATCTTTTTTGGCAAATCACAAATTATTCCTGCTCCTAAAAAGGTGTAAAGTAATCTGGTTCTCTTGCAACACACTCTAATGACCTCGGGCCAACTGCATCTTATATTGGACTGCAAACAAAGGATGTAAAACGTTTTGCAAGTAATTTAACTTTTTTGAAGTTGAAGTATTTTTTATGCTAAAAGCTTTGGCACAAAATTATTGCTATTCAGAAAAAATGAAAATCAGTAGTCAGGTGACAGGTTTTTAATTTCTGTGAGGAAAACCAACAGGATCTGTACGGGTAAATCTGTGAACAAAAGGCATAGTGAGAGAGGGACTCCAAGGGATACCAGTGGAGATTGTGGCTTGCAGAATGCATATGCAATCTGAATAATACTTTTGGAGCTCTAAATTTTGGAGTCTTGATTTGACAGTGCAATCTGTGAGAGGTTTGCACTCCTGGCCACATGATTTTTTAGATGTCATCTACAGACCTGACAACTTCACCAAAAACCTCACAGTGTGAGGAGGGGGTAGGGCCTTGGACGGGCCATGGCCTCGTGCCAAGAAGCACCTAGGAGGCACTTTTGCCCCCGCCCTGGCCCCAAATCGCCTCTTCAAAAGAGAAAAAGAGTTTGCTGAGGCTGTGGCTGATGTCCTGGGGTGTTTTCACATCCATTAATGGACACTGACAGTTAAAAGCCTCTGAAAACGAGCTGAAAACCACTGTTTACAGTGTTTTCAGCTTGTTTTCCCCGCTGCCGTGTGATATTGGCTCCTCACCAGGAGACCGTGTGAGGGGAGCCAATATTGTGTGTCACACGGTGGCACTGTGTGAGTTTGCAGGTCTGCACCTAGACAGCTCATGGGCTGTCTCTCTTGAGACTGTTTGTTTTCTATCAGTGGGCTTAGAAACCACCATTGCTTGCATTTGTTGGCTACATTGCCACTCTAATTTGCTTGCTTGTTATTGATCAGCTTCCATAGGCTTCCTTCCTCCCCTACTTGTGTCCTTTCACTGCTCAGTTTTATAGGTGGCACATTTTTCTTTGTGTTTAAGCACTTTACCAGAGTGTGCCTTTCCCACCTGGCTCCCTCGTATACTTCTTCCCCGTCCGTTGTCCGTTTTCTTGCCCCCCACAAACCCTCCTCTCCTTCCACTGTTGCCTGTGTTGATTACCTACACCCATCCTCCCTCCTTCTGTTATTGATGGTCCCCTCCTCCCTTCCTTCTTCTATTGTCGCTTAGCTACACTCACCATCCCACTTGCCCACTGTGTCACTGTTGTCCATGATGCCACCCTGCCTGTCAAAAAAAAAATGCGGCATCCGTGCGCCATATCATAGCTCTTTTTTTCCTCATCTACCCATCGTGTTGCCTCCTTCCTCCCTCTGTGTCCTGCCATCCCTCCTACCAGCAATGAAAAAAAGCCCTTTGACATGGCAATGCCAGCTACATCATAACATATTTTTATTTACCTTTCAGCCACGCTGCACAACAGGCACGCTGTTGTACAACCTGGCCAAAACATTGACAAAGTCAATACCTCCAGCAGATGAGACCTATTGGCTTTGCCAATCCTTGTTTAGACGTTCAATTCTTTTTTGTCTTAAAAATGTTCCAAATTGGTTTAAATTAAACTGGTGATACTGTTAAGAGAGTTTACGTGAGGTTTTGATTTCCCGAAGAGTTCAGTGTTACCCTGTAGTAACCTTGGTCAGCGGCAATATTGGGGATTTGTGTGATGTACTGAGGGCTCACATATAAATACAGGTTGAAGATTGTGGCATTCAGGGGTCAGCAGCTGAAGAATGGATCTCTGTTGTTCGGTAGTGTTGGCATCGCCATTTAATGTTATCTTGGCAAATATGTTGAGAATGCACTTTGGATTGGAAGTTTCTCTTACCATTAGTGTTGAAAATCTTTGATTACTGCACCTAAATCAGTGGATTTCGTAAAGCAGAAATAAGGTTTGAAGGATATTTTAAACTTTCTTGGAATCCTAAGCACGGTTTTGTATAATTTCTTATGCTTTGATGCACAGTGGTGCAAAGTATTGATTTGGTGTCTCAAGAACAGTCAGCTGGAATAAAAAACATGACATATCCTTCCCTTAAAACTTGGTTTCCTCAAAATGGTGTAGCCATTTCATCGGGTGGTCGCAGTGCATGTTGGCACATTGCAGAGTGATTATATGTATGCAAATTAACACTGATTTGCTGTCATGCAGCAACAATACCTATAAATGCCATTTTTTGTTCTCGCTCTCATCACTCCCATTGGCTGCCCCAACACCCTTTTTTTTTACTCCCACTAGGCACTGATCTCCCAGGATTGATACATTTTGATACTTCCCATGATATACATATATTCTGAGATGCAATACATACAGATATTCCACAACTGAGGCAATGCTCCTCTCGTCTCACCAGTATCCAGCACTCTGCGTCTTTTTCAACAGATGATAGAACAGTGCTGAAAGCTTCACAGTCTGCGTTCTTGCTTGATGGTGTGATCCTACTGGCCAAAGAAACTGTATGGATCAGAACACGTTGTTTTTACAGAAGTGCTCATTTCACATGGTAGTGAGATTTTAGATTCTTTCCTGGGTCACTTAGTCACTTTTCATTGTTCTTTAACTCATTACACCTGCTCTATCCCTTGCAGTTTATTGTTGAGCTTCATTTTCCTTCCTCTCATGCCGAATGTAACAGTTCCCCTGTACTTTTTCACAGTTCTTAATTGGGCAAAGTGGGAGAAAGTGTTTGGTCACTATGCAAGAGTTTGTGGTACTTCACTGAGTGCTGAAACAAAGTCCGCTTTGTTTCTTAACTATCTGAGGCCGGGAAGTGTATCATCATCTTCTTGAGTTGAGTGGTTAGGAGGCCCTGGGTCTAAAGGAATAAGGGGTGTCCATAAAAAATACTTTACATGGACTACCTTCTCAAGGTGAGCATGATACTAGAGAGGTATCACTTGGAAGAAGAGTGCAGAAATGTGGAGAGACAGTGGAGAGCTGTGTCCCACACTTGCACAAATTAGCTTCCTTGTACAAGTTTGGGTTGAGTGTAGAGGAACACATCACTTTATTGAGAAGGTGAGGGATGAACTCTGGCAGACGAATGGCTCTAGTTTGAATGAAAGTTTTTTTAACCACATAGAAGATTCACCACTCTATTTCTTATGTGTAAGAAATAAAGAGAGATAATGGTCACACTAGGAAAGTGCAAATTGTTAAGAGCAGTGGACAACAATTTTAAAAAGAATTCCAAGGAAAAATGTTATAGATATTGGTCAACTGGCTAGAACAAAGTATGGTTAGCTTGGAAAGTGATGTAAAAGGCGTGTGGTAAAAAGGACAGTATGGAAAAAATGGAGATATAGGAGCAGCAAAGAAAATATTCTTGAGGTTGAGTTTGAGGGAAACTGTGAGGAGAATTGGACTGCAGAGAGTTTTATAAGTGGAGAGAACTGGCAAGGCTGGACCTATAACTTGTGTGCGTGTGAATGTATTCAAGTATGCATGCTGTTTGACTGTGGGGCAAAATAACACTAGTTGCAAAGGATTTCTTTTTAAAGAATTTTAAAGGGGAGAGGAAGATATCCAAGTCTGAAATCAGGCCCTTCGCTTATGGAGGATAGCCCATTAAACTAGAATGGTATTTTTATGATGACTTGGAATATAGAAAAAGGCTTGCCGTAGGCAAGATTTATGATTATACAAGGGAGGGGATATAATTATTAGTTTGTTCCACAAGAATTATGTGGATTTGATCTTGGACCCCAACTGTGATTTGCCCATAAAATTATGGTAAATGACTGGTGTCAATAAGGTGGTGATGATAAATTGGATTAAGTATTGACGGCTTAGAGGCCTATTCACAAAGGTGATCTTGCATATGAGTAAATCTACATGTGTACATTTATTCTTGCACTTTGTAGTAAAGTAGCAGTAAAATAAGTTTATTGGGACATATGTCCATAAAACATATCACAATGCAATATAATTATAACATTTGAAATTATGATACACCAACATTAAAACTATACAAAATTAACATCAGCTAAAACTCAATATTTAGTAAACTTTGAAAATGAGTGATTCCTACCGCAACATCAAATAAGTGCATATTAGCTAAAAGTGCAATTGCCTCATATCTTGACCGAAACTAATATTTAAGAAAAACTGGTTTAATTTTTTTTTCCATGAGCTAGAATATAAAAAATACAGTCAATAAAAACATGACATATAGAGCATGTCATTTTAGGAAACATTGGCACATACCATTAATATCTTGGATGACCTTATACCATCCTGGTGATGAAAAGATCACATTGTAACCAATCCGCTTTTCAAGCAATTCTATACACAGTCTCAGATAACATGACCTAATTATGGAGGGTTTCTTTAATAAATATTCCATACCTAACTGTTGGAAAACTTGAAGGGTGGACTCTTACAAAATACACTTATTTGGAAATGGTCTCCACGTTCCTACAGTATCAAATAGGCATAGTTTTGATTTAGTTGATCTTTTTAACTAGTGCTCTGGCCCATTTTCTCTCACTGATTAAGATTTCCTCCCAGCATAGTTTTGGATATTTATGAGGCCTGTTCACCTAAGGATAACTTATTAAAAAAAGCTTAAAAGATGTGAGTCTGCTGTGTGGTATGCAAAGCTGAATTCACGCTGAATGGCTTGAACCCTTTGGCAGGCCAAACATATGTTTTAATACTGCGCTCTCAAGAGACTCCCAAATATCCCCCGATCCTAGGAGCAAAACCTCTGCTCCATATAGGGCCAAAAATTTATTTTTACATTCATAAGCTTTCATTAGGGTGCTAGTGAAACACCCTCATTATCCTGATTCAGTTTTATTCGGGACCCTGTTTGCACCAAGACTCATTGCTTTATTGGTATCATGCGGTTCCACATTTAAATTTTTGGGGAAATAACACCTGGCCTGAATATTTATATGAGTTTACCTCCTCAATTTGGTTTCCATCAAGTAATAATTTTTTGTTTTTCCTAGGTTTATTTTCAGGAAATTATCCTTACCATAGTTTGATAGGCCATCAAGTTCTACACAAACTATGACTCTGACGTCATGTTCTATGAAGTTTGCTTTCTCACCCTTGGATGACCCAAGAGAACTTCATTAAATGCACCACCGCTGAATGTGAAAGACACGTTATTGTAGTCCCAAAGAACCCCACTCAGGACACAGCTGAAGTGAAGCCATTGCTTTTGGGTTATTACAAATTTCCGTAAGGGGACCAGGGGCACCGTGATAACAGTAAACATATTTCACTCTTCACAATATCACACACACAGTACTAAGAAGAACAGACACTTTTAACTAAAAGTATTTGTTACAATAGGGTAAACCTGTTTCTTAGTATATCTGAAATAATCCCAAAGGATGTCATAAAATTAGCAACAAGGCACATTGTAAACAACGAGAATAAAATAAAAAATGTTTACATGGTTAAAATATCATCTAAAAGCCTAACACACTAAAACCTATTTCTATGCGCTACCCTAGGACAGCATATTGTACAGTCACTTGCGTTCTGGCGTTTCTTATGGAGAATCAGTGCACTGCATGCCATGCATGCCATGCAGTTATGGGAAGAGATGTGGAGGAAGCATTTCCTGCGAAAGGCAAACATACACTGCTTTAGCAGCCCCCCTTCAGTACTCGGCCCTTATCAATGTCAGGTAAGATGCATCATCTTCTCTGAGCGCTGAAAATCACCAAGATCATCTTCTGATGGCATCTGGTAGGATAATCTAGGCTGAAGGCACCTTCTGCTTAAAGGGTTGAGTGGTAGTCCTTAATTACTAAACTCTATCAGGGATAAACACCTATGACATAGTTTCTGGAATGTAGTACATAAATTATGTGTGCCAGGGAAAGGATTCTAGAAATATCTTTCAGAAGATAGGAGACAAGAGGACGTCAATTCAAACTACACCTTTGATGAATTATCTAGGGATGTTTCTTGATGGGCCTGGCATATTGATGAGGGAACACTTGCTCCAGACTTGGTGTCTCATCGGGAATTATATCTATTGAATGGTAAGGGGTGATGGACTGTTGTCTGAGGTGGATGTGGGAGCTTGACCGGAATGGAGTCAGACCTTGGGGACTTTATGTCAAATTTGCTCTGTAAACCAATCACTGCATAGTCAAGCACAATCAGATCATCCACATAGAAATGACATGGGATATGTTGGGAACCTATTTTAGGTGAAAATGACTGATCGGTCTTTAAAGCGACAGGCAGATCTGAGACATATAGACTGAAGAGCGAGGGTGCCATGATGCAATCCTGTTGCAAACCATCTAATATTTTAGTTTTACTTGATAGACATTTCAAATTGTCCGGTTCCACCTGTGCCAAATTTGCTGTAAGTAATGTTTGTATAAAACAAATAAAAGATTGTGAGGAATATTCCTGGCTTTCAATTCCTTCCAAATCTGTCCTCTGGCCACAGTGTCGAAGGCCATGCAGAAGTCAATAAAGCAGCACCAAAGCCTCTGATTCATTTCCAAGGCTTTCTTAACGATTGCCCACAGGGCAAATGAGTAATTGGTAGCGGAGTTGCCTGTATGAAAACTACCTTGTACCAAATCCTATTCTTTTAGGTGGTTCAATAGAATTTTAGAGAAGACTTTTTCAGAAATGTCTAACAGACTTATTAGTCTATAGTTTGATGGCAAACTTGGATCACCTTTTTTCAATAACAGCTTTACAACATTGTTCTTTCATCTGTACAACAGAACTCTTCCATATATCAGGGACTACCGAAGATTTGGCTATCCACTGGGACAGCTGGTGGAATATGCCAACTCACCAGTCACTACTGGATTAAGTTATAACCACTGGAATAGTATCTGGACCTGCCGCTGTGCTCAGCTTCAAAGATGCAATTACAGGTTTAGTTTCTTTCAGTGAAAACCAATCAGATTGAATAACATCAACAGAATGTAATGGTGGAGAAACCTGCAAAGTAGGCATACCATGTAAAGTACTGAGATACGCTTTCAAAGTATCTTCCACACTCATACATGGCAAGGACATTGGGTAACTATTTATAACATCTATCAATATTTTCCAAATTTTCTCCTGATTACCTATTAGAATAAACTCTGTAATTTCTTCCCAACGTTTAGATTTAACATTCTGTTTTCTTTCACCTTAGACATGACTGATAGTTATTTTTAACCAACTAACTTCTTCTTTCAATATGTTTAAGAAACCTTGTTTAATTTTTTTCTGCGCTCTCCGCAAATCAATTTTGAATTTCTTACAAGAAGATTCATATCACATCTGCTGAGATACCCTCACAATGATCTTAACAGTTGCTACATGCTGATTTACATTGGTTTGTGTACATATACATGCTAATACATTTTCCACATAGGAAATCTATCTAGCTATTTTATCCTCATTTAACTCAAGTTGGGCTGTAAGTCTTCAAAGGAAAGTCATGACAAAGAGAAGGGCTTTCTGTGATCTGGATGCTTCTACAAAACTCATACTTGCAGCAAGTGCCCAGTGATCACTTCCCTTGTAATTCAATACTTTTTTTTTTTTTTAAATGCCACATTGCCTTGTTAAAACAAAAATATAGTCAGATAAACGTTTTGCATTAGGGTCATCTGCCAGAACCAAGATGGCATTATGAAATTTCAAAAGGACATTACTTAATACATGCCCAAGCTCATCTATTCACTTAGATAATTCAGACAGCTCTTCTTTATGAATAAACACATTTGTAAACTAGAACATTTTAGGGCCTGATTTAGAGTTCGGAGGACTCGTTACTCCACCAACAGTATATCTTGGGATCCTAATATGGCGGACGGGATAGCCGTCATATTTGTGACAGAGTAAACCCTACCGCCAAACTCTAAACCAGGCACTTATTTTTCTTGTTCCTTACACACAATTCCACAATCCAAATTTGGATTCCATTTAGATCTAAAATCATTTCTATGTCTCACTTAATTATTTTGGTGGAGATTAATGCAAGTAAAGCTACTGATCAAGAAAGTCTTACACTTTGTAGAAAATGCACTACATATGGCTATTCACCATTTCCATGTGTACATTTACTAAAAAGTATAGTCTTAAATGTTTCCATCCTTTGACACAGAGGGTGAAACCAAATTTATGAGTGTGAAGTTACTACTACTAATTTTTCACATGTCTGTGGAGTTCTTGCTTTATGGAGCAGAGATCTTTGCATGATCAAGGAAATGGAAAAGTCCGCTTTGTTTCTTAACTATCTGAGGCTGGGAAGTGTATCATCATCTTCTTGAGCTGAGTGGTTAAGAGGCCCTGGGTCTAAACGAATAAGGGGTGTCCATAAAAAATACTTTACATGGACTACCTTCTCAAGGTGAGCATGATACTAGAGAGGTATCACTTGGAAGAAGAGTGCAGAAATGTGGAGAGACATTGGAGAGCTGTGTCCCAGACTTGCACAAATTAGCTTCCTTGTACAAGTTTGGGTTGAGTGTAGAGGAACACATCACTTTATTGAGAAGATGAGGGATGAACTCTGGCAGACGAATGGCTCTAGTCTGAATGAAAGTTTTTTTAACCACATAGAAGATTCACCACTCTATTTCTTGTGTGTAAGAAATAAAGAGAGATAATGGTCACACTAGGAAAGTGTGAATTGTTAAGAGCGGTGGACAACAATTTTAAAAATAATTCCAAGGAAAAATGTTATAGATATTGGTCAACTGGCTAGAACAAAGTATGGTTAGCTTGGAAAGTGATGTAAAAGGCGTGTGGTAAAAAGGACAGTATGGAAAAAATGGAGATATAGGAGCAGCAAAGAAAATATTCTTGAGGTTGAGTTTGAGGGAAACTGTGAGGAGAATTGGACTGCAGAGAGTTTTATAGGTGGAGGGAACTGGCAAGGCTGGACCTATAACTTGTGTGCGTGTGAATGTATTCAAGTATGCATGCTGTTTGACTGTGGGGCAAAATAACACTAGTTGCAAAGGATTTCTTTTTAAAGAATTTTAAAGGGGAGAGGAAGATATCCAAGTCTGAAATCAGGCCCTTCACTTATGGAGGATAGCCCATTAAACTGGAATGGTATTTTTATGATGACTTGGAATATGGACAAAGGCTTGCCGTAGGCAAGATTTATGATTATACAAGGGAGGGGATATAATTATTAGTTTGTTCCACAAGAATTATATGGATTTGATCTTGGACCCCAACTGTGATTTGCCCATAAAATTATGGTAAATGACTGGTGTCAATAAGGTGGTGATGATAAATTGGATTAAGTATTGACGGCTTAAAGGCCTATTCACAAAGGTGATCTTGCATATGAGTAAATCTACATGTGTACATTTATTCTTACACTTTGTAGTAAAGTAGCAGTAAAATAAGTTTATTGGGACATATGTCCATAAAACATATCACAATGCAATATAATTATAACATTTGAAATTATGATACACCAACATTAAAACTATACAAAATTAACATCAGCTAAAACTCAATGTTTAGTAAACTTTGAAAATGAGTGATTCCTACCGCAACATCAAATAAGTGCATATTAGCTAAAAGTGCCATTGCCTCATATCTTGACCAAACCTAATATTTAAGAAAAACTGGTTTACATTTTTTTCCATGAGCAAGAATAGAAAAAATACAGTCAATAAAAACATGACATATAGAGTATGTCATTTTAGGAAACATTGGCACATACCATTAATATCTTGGATGACCTTATACCATCCTGGTGATGAAAAGATCACATTGTAACCAATCCGCTTTTCAAGCAATTCTATACACAGTTTCAGATAAGGTAGATTTGTCATATCAGGAAAAGATCACCATGATCTAATAATGGAGGGTTTCTTTAATAAATATTCCATATCTAACCGTTGGAAAACTTGAAGGGTGGACTCTTACAAAATACACTTATTTGGAAATGGTCTCCATTTTCCTACAGTATCAAATAGGCATAGTTTTGATTTAGTTGATCTTTTTAACTAGTGCTCTGGCCCATTTTCTCTCACTGATTAAGATTTCCTCCCAACGTAGTTTTGGATATTTATGAGGCCTGTTCACCTAAGGATAACTTATTAAAAAAAGCTTAAAAGATGTGAGTCTGCTGTGTGGTATGCAAAGCTGAATTCACGCTGAATGGCTTGAACCCTTTGGCAGGCCAAACATATGTTTTAATACTGCGCTCTCAAGAGACTCCCAAATATCCCCCGATCCTAGGAGCAAAACCTCTGCTCCATATAGGGCCAAAAATTGATTTTTACATTCATAAGCTTTCATTAGGGTGCTAGTGAAACACCCTCATAATCCTGATTCAGTTTTATTAGGGACCCTGTTTGCACCAAGACTCATTGCTTTATTGGTATCATGCGGTTTCCCATTTAAATTTTTTGGGAAATAACACCTGGCCTGAATATTTATATGAGTTTACCTCCTCAATTTGGTTTCCATCAAGTAATAATTTTTTGTTTTTCCTAGGTTTATTTTCAGGAAATTATCCTTACCATAGTTTGATAGGCCATCAAGTTCTACACAAACTATGACTCTGACGTCATGTTCTATGAAGTTTGCTTTCTCACCCTTGGATGACCCAAGAGAACTTCATTAAATGCACCACCGCTGAATGTGAAAGACACGTTATTGTAGTCCCAAAGAACCTCACTCAGGACACAGCTGAAGTGAAGCCATTGCTTTTGGGTTATTACAAATCCCCGTAAGGGGATCAGGGGCACAGTGATAACAGTAAACATATATCACTCTTCACAATATCACACACACAGTACTAAAAAGAACAGACACTTTTAACTAAAAGTATTTTTTACAATAGGGTAAACCTGTTTCTTAGTATATCTGAAATAATCACAAAGGATGTCATAAAATTAGCAACAAGGCACATTGTAAACAACGAGAATAAAATAAAACATTTTTACATGGTTAAAATATCATCTAAAAGCCTAACACACTAAAACCTATTTCTATGCGCTACCCTAGGACAGCATATTATACAGTCACTTGCGTTCTGGCGTTTCTTATGGAGAATTAGTGCACTGCATGCCATGCATGCCATGCAGTTATGGGAAGAGATGTGGAGGAAGCATTTCCTGCGAAATGCAAACATACACTGCTTTAGCAGCCCCCCTTCAGTACTCGGCCCTTATCAACGTCAGGTAAGGTGCATCATCTTCTCTGAGCGCTGAAAATCACCAAGATCATCTTCTGATGGCATCTGGTAGGATAATCTAAGCTGAAGGCCCCCCTCTGCTTAGAGGGTTGAGTGGTAGTCCTTAATTACTAAACTCTATCAGAGATAAACACCTATGACATAGTTTCTGGAATGTAGTACATAAATTATGTGTGCCAGGGAAAGGATTCTAGAAATATCTTTCAGAAGATAGGAGACAAGAGGACGTCAATTCAAACTACACCTTTGATTAATTATCTAGGGATGTTTCTTGATGGGCCTGGCATATTGATGAGGGAACACTTGCTCCAGACTTGGTGTCTCATCAGGAATTATATCTATTGAATGATAAGGGGTGATGGACTGTTGTCTGAGGTGGATGTGGGAGCTTGACCGGAATGGAGTCAGACCTTGGGGACTTTATGTCAAATTTGCTCTGTAAACCAATCACTACATAGTCAAGCACAATCAGATCATCCACATAGAAATGACATGGGATATGTTGGGAACCTATTTTAGGTGAAAATGACTGATCGGTCCTTAAAGCAACAGGCAGATCTGAGACAAATAGACTGAAGAGCGAGTGCGCCATGATGCAATCCTGTTGCAAACCAGCTAATATTTTAGTTTTACTTGATAGACATTTCGAATTGTCCAGTTCCACCTGTGCCAAATTTGCTGTAAGTAATGTTTGTATAAAACAAATAAAAGATTGTGAGGAATATTCCTGGCTTTCAATTCCTTCCAAATCTGTCCTCTGACCACAGTGTCGAAGGCCATGCAGAAGTCAACAAAGCAGCACCACAGCCTCTGATTCATTTCCAAGGCTTTCTTAACGATTGGCCACAGGGCAAATCAGTAATTGGTAGCGGAGTTGCATGTATGAAAACTACCTTGTACCAAATCCTATTCTTTTAGGTGGTTCTATAGAATTTTAGAGAAGACTTTTTCAGAAATGTCTAACAGACTTATTAGTCTATAGTCTGATGGCAAACTTGGATCACCTTTTTTCAATAACAGCTTTACAACATTGTTCTTTCATCTGTACAACAGAACTCTTCCATATATCAGGGACTACCGAAGATTTGGCTATCCACTGGGACAGCTGGTGGAATACGCAAACTCACCAGTCACTACTGGATTAAGTTATAACCACTGGAATAGTATCTGGACTTGCCGCTGTGCTCAGCTTCAAAGATGCAATTACAGGTTTAGTTTCTTTCAGTGAAAACCAATCAGATTGAATAACATCAACAGAATGTAATGGTGGAGAAACCTGCAAAGTAGGCATACCATATAAAGTACTGAAATACGCTTTCAAAGTATCTTCCACACTCATACATGGCAAGGACATTGGGTAACTATTTATAACATCTATCAATATTTTCCAAATTTTCTCCTGATTACCTATTAGAATAAACTCTGTAATTTCTTCCCAACGTTTATATTAACATTCTGTTTTCTTTCACCTTAGACATGACTGATAATTATTTTTAACCAACTAACTTCTTCTTTCAATATGTTTAAGAAACCTTGTTTAATTTTTTTCTGCGCTCTCCGCAAATCAATTTTGAATTTCTTAAAAGAAGATTCATACCACGTCTGCTGAGATACCCTCACAATGTTCTTAACAGTTGCTACATGCTGATTTACATTGGTTTGTGTACGTATACATGCTAATACATTTTCCACATAGGAAATCTATCTAGCTATTTTATCCTCATTTACCTCAAGTTGGGCTGTAAGTCTTCAAAGGAAAGTCATGACAAAGAGAAGGGCTTTCTGTGATCTGGATGCTTCTACAAAACTCATACTTGCAGCACGTGCCCAGTGATCACTTCCCTTGTAATTCAATACTTTAACATTTTTAAAAAATGCCACATTGCCATGTTAAAACAAAAATATAGTCAGAGAAACTTTTGCATTAGGGTCATCTGCCAGAACCAAGATGGCATTACGAAATTTCAAAAGGACATTACTTAATACATGGCCAAGCTCATCTATTCACTTAGATAATTCAGACAGCTCTTCTTTATGAATAAACACACTTGTAAACTAGAACATTTTAGGGCCTGATTTAGAGTTCGGAGGACTCGTTACTCTGCCAACAGTATATCTTGGGATCCTAATATGGCGGACGGGATAGCCGTCATGTTTGTGACAGAGTAAACCCTTCCGCCACACTCTAAACCAGGCCCTTATTTTTCTTATTCCTTACACACAATTCCACAATCCAAATTTGGATTCCATTTAGATCTAAAATCATTTCTATGTCTCACTTAATTATTTTGGTGGAGATTAATGGAAGTAAAGCTACTGATCAAGAAAGTCTTACACTTTGTAGAAAATGCACTACATATGGCTATTCACCATTTCCATGTGTACATTTACTAAAAAGTATAGTCTTAAATGTTTCCATCCTTTGACACAGAGGGTGAAACCAAATTTATGAGTGTGAAGTTACTACTACTAATTTTTCACATGTCTGTGGAGTTCTAGCTTAATGGAGCAGAGATCTTTGCATGATCAAGGAAATGGAAAACATAAAATGTTTCTTAAACTTTAAAATCAATAGTAATATATTTTTATGTTGGAAACTTATGTAAATTGGGTTCCTATATTTATTCTACATGAAGGGCAAAATAAAAAACTTCTACAGCACCTACTTTTGAAATAAATATTTAATTGATTTAACTATATGAATTACATATAAATTTCAATTAATTTTGTAATTTTTTTTAAAAAACATTTGCATTTAATTAGTATGTATTCTAAATTGCAAAAAGTTAATGCAAATTAATGCAATACATTTTTTTATAAACAACAGTTCTATTTGTTTTGAAATTTTAATTCATTTTTATTTTATTTAGCATTTTTTACCTGAAATTACACACACACACACACACACATACACGCACACACACACACATGCACACACAGACACACACACACATATATATTATAGACTGGCGGTCGCCAGTAGGTAGTTATAGATAGGACCTAGTCTCCATAGGAAGAGCGGTTTTGGCTTTGCCAGTATCTTTGTCGCCGCTTGACAAATCTTCATAAAATGTTCAAAACTAATACAACAGTCGGTTCATCTGCTGTCTTGCAAGTTTAATGGTGATCCATCAAGCGGGGGCTGAGAAAAAAGGGGTCCCAAATCATGTTTTTCTCCATGCATGTTCCCGTAGGGATTTTGACCCCCCCTACAGCCCAAACCGCTGCACGAAATTACACCAAATGTGGCTTAAAGCTAGCTCTTGGTCCAGAAAGTGTACTTTTTGTGATTTGGTGTAAATCCATTCAGTAGTTTTTAAGATTTTAAAAGTTAAAAAATATAGATCTCTAGGGATGCGGATCCCCTGTGGATACAACAGTCCCTGTGCTAATATCTGATTGGCTGCCAACACTTCAACCAGGAAGTATTGGCAGCCAATTTGGGACTCAGCTTTAGCCAAGTCCCCCAAACAAAACATAAAAAAAGAAAAATGGTCAGGGTAGGTATATCCGAACCCCCTAGCCTTGGGCAAGGGCTCCCCCGGAACCCCACCTGGGCTAAAAAGTATAAATTCTTGGCAAATTCCACGGCTGGATTAGCGGATTTTACCATTAATTTAAAAAAAACACTGTTTCCCATGCTTCTTGTTTGTATTTCCCCCGGGTGGGCCAGGTCCCTGGGTCATGTCAAATGTATAAAGGGGCCGGGGGCTTCAAACAAATTTTAAAATGGGGTACATGCGGACCCCTTGACCCTAGGGACCACCACCTTCCCTGGGACATGCACATTTGTAAAAACATGGAGGCGGGCCGTGCGGCACCGCCCCCGAACTAGGTATATGGCCCCAGGCACCACCGCCTCCCTGGGGCTGGCCCATGTATTACAAAGCAGCCCCCTTCCCTGAGCCTTTTATGGCCCCGGGGACCACCACCAGCCAGTGCCAGCTTCTGCTACCTCCCGAGGTGCCCACCCTCGAGAGGTAGCTTTTTACTTTTCCTAGTGTCATAGCTCCACAAAGCAAAAGGAAATATAACTCTGCTTCTAGCAAGCAAGAGTGTTAAAGCTTCTCCCACTTGCTGGGAGTGGAGTTTTCATCTCTTTCCCTGCCCGCTGTCATGTGGGCAGGGAAAGAGATATAAATATTGTTCCCACACACATAGAGCTGCATTTTCAGCAGCTGTCCCTTACATCACCAAGAGAGACAGAAGCACTTTCTTCTGTAAAGTACAAATCATCCAAGTGTGAAGGCCATGCGTGGTGGTGGTTGAATTAACATAAAGTAGCTAAAATTACTTTATGTTAAAAAAAACTAGAAATTCACTGAAAAAAACAAAGGTTACAGGGATGTTACAATTAGGAAATAGAATTAAAAAAATAGAAAATAACTTTCAAAAACAAATGTTACAGGGACGTTATAGTTAGGTTCTGAATTTACTTGCACAAAACCATATTAAATGCAGAAGTTATAGCTACGGTTATTCCAGGTAACTATAACTCACTCTCTAAGGTAACTATAACTTCCTCCTTCGCCATGCACTGCTAATCACCTCAGATATTACAGCATTCATGACAACTTTTATAACATAATTAAAAATATCAATGTAACATTAGCAATCAAATTATTGAAGATAAAAGTGTGCATGGTGGGGGCTCGGGTTATAGTTACCTTAAGGCATGAGTTATAGTGCCATAGTTTGAGGGACAGTGGCAGCACAATGGACCATGGAGGGGAGGGGAAAAGTGTGCAGGGGCAACAAACCAACCATGTAGAACAGGCAAGAGAGGCTGTGGCAATATAACAGACAACTGAGGTCAGAAGGATGGGGAATGGCAGTACAACCATACATGCCAAAAGACCTGATTCAGGCAGGATATTCCCAATGTTTTAAGCCCAAAGGGGCTTTATTTTATCTGTCTCCTACCTAGAATCTCCTCTTTTTCAATGTCAGCAAAGGGGCAAATCAATACCCCAGGTTGTTTTTTCAAAATCTCCCTCCTACCTAGTTCAAAATGTTGGTGAGTATGGTACATTGGATCACTGAGGGCAGGTGGAATGGGATAGCGACATGGACTCGGATAACAGAGGGCAGGAGGGAGATGGGCAGGGCACCAAACTGACTTTACAGCACAGGCGTCAGGGGTAGCAGCAGTGCAATACACCACACACAGCAAGCCGGGTGGCAGTGCAACACAACAGGCCATGAAAGGGAATAGAGTGGCCATGCACATGGACAGCAGAGCGAAAGAGGCAAGGGCAGGAAACTGACCATACCGGAGAAACAGGAGGAACAGTTGCAGCATGATGGAGCATGAAAGGTAGGAGGGAGGGGGCACGGACATGACAATGTACCAGACAAGGCAGAAGGGAGGGGATAGGGGCCTGCACATGGAAAACGGAGGGCAGGAGTCAAGGGGGCACAGCTGGAGCAGCAAGCTGACAATGGAGGGAAGGCAGGATGGACAATGGAATCACATCACACAATGGAGGGCAACAGTGAGATTATAATGGCATACACACAGACAATGGATGGAAAGTAGGAGGGGGTCAGGGGCAGCAATCTGACTACACAGGGCAGGTGGGAGGGGCTGTGGTAGCACAGAAGGCCATGCATGGCAAGAGGGAGGGCTAGTGGCAGCACAACGGCCATGGTGGGCAACAGGGAGGAGGCGAGGCATGAAGAAAGGACCATGGAAGTCAGAAGGGATGGGTAGGTGCTGGACACAGACAAGAGAAGGCAGGGGAAGGGCCTTCACAACAAATCATGCGGGGTAGCCAGGAGGAGCAGCTGTAGCACAACTGAGCATGGCGGGCTGACAAGGGTGGCAGCAAAACTAACCATGAAGGCAGTCGCCAGTCAGTAGTTACAGTTAGGACCTAGGGCCTTATTTAGATATTGGTGGAGGGGTTACTCTGTCACAACGGTGACAGATATCCTGTGCGCTGAAATCTAAATCTCATTGGATATAATGGGATTTTGATTTTGGCGGACAGGATATCCATCACCGTTGTGACAGAGAAACCCCTCCACCAATATCTAAATCAGGCCCCTAGCTTCCATAGGAAAAGCGTTTTTTGTTTTGCTAATAACTTTGGCACCGTTTGACAAATCTTCACAATTTTTTCAAAACTAGTTTGCCACTCACTTCACCTACTGTCTGCAAAGTTTATGAGTGATTCATTAAACAGGGGCCAAAAAAAGGGGGAGGTCCCAAAATGCATTCTCCCATGCAATTTTCCATAGGGATTTTTGACGCTACTACAGCCCGAACCGCTGAACCATATTACACCAAACTTGGGAGAAGGCTAGATCTTGGTCCTCAAAGATCTCTTTTTGTACTTTGGTGTAAATTTGTTCAGCAATTTTGGAGTTATTAAAGAAAAAATATTTATGTATGTCTGGAGATTGGAATCCATACACGGATCCATGCACCAACATCAATGCCAAGATTGGCAGGGTGCAACCTGAGAGAAACGTTGCAACCGCCATTTTAATAAATCTGGACACGATTTCAGGGAAGGAGGGGATTGACTAAAGATTAAATAGGATATATGGGGTCAGGATAGAGATATTCTGACCCCCATCAGGATAGAAGTATTTATAGGTAACTAGAACACGTGCTCTCGCCACGCACTACTAATTACCCCACATATTACATCAGTCATTGCATCTTCTATGACATCATTCATAATATCGCTGCAACATTTGAATTAAAATTATTGATGAGAAAACTGTGATTGGTGGGGGCGCCAGTTATAGTTACCTGAGGGCACGAGTTACAGTTTCTTGAAATAACTCTAACAACTGAATTTCGATGGTTTTGTATGTTTAAAATCTGAGTCTAACTATAATATACCTGTAACCTTTGTTTTTCTTATTTCAAGTAACTAGAACTCGATCCCCAAGGTAACTATAACTCGTGCCCCCACCATTTACAGTTTTGTCAGCAATAATTTTATTTGAAATGTTGCAGTTATACTATGACTGATGTCATAGAAGATGTAATTACTAATGTAATATATGGGGTAAGTAGCAGTGCATGGTGAGGGCACGAGTTATAGTTGCCTTGGAGCATGATTTATAGTTAAATGAAATAAGTCTAACTATAACAGCTGAATTTCAACGGTTTTGCACGTGTAAATTCAGAAACTAACTATAACATCCCTCTAATCTTTGTTTTTTTCAGTGAATGATTATATATATATATATATATATATATATATATATATATGCCACCAGGATAGTGGTCTCCGAATATTTTTATTGCAGCCGAGTCTCCAGCTCAGCGACACATTTCAACCTCACAGCCTTGTTTAAGCTTGAGCAAGACCGTGCATGTGGTTGCAATGCATAGTTGAACTGGAGATCCAGTTGCAATAAAAACATTTGGATACCGGTGTCCTAAGTTTGCGTTTTGAAATATGGATTTTATAGTGGAATTCGTGGACAGGTTCAGCACCAGGTAAAACGCACCACCCTGCAGGGGTAGGAGGCTAAAGTGGGCCCGTTTATTCAGTATACATATATATATATATATATATATATATATATATATATATATATATATATATATATATATATATATGTTGTGATTGTAAATTAAATTCTATGAATACACGCTCTGGAGTGCTGCTTCTTCATATTATAATTGTGGAAAGTGTGATATATATATATATATGAAAGAAAAGATGTCCTGATCTGCGTGTTACGGCGCACTTAATTCTCCGGTGGTGCTGGTTTGAGGCAGGACAACCATATTTTCAAAAAACAAGATTCTCTTTCTGTTTTAGCAAGAGAAAACCGCACTCTGTCGTTGTGCCAAAAATACCTTAACTTTTAATACATTAGTGAGATCATAAACAAACAAACAGGAATCCCCTGACGCGTTTCGGTCTCACCAGACCTTGTTCACAGGTGTTTCCTGTGTGCTAATTTCGGCGCTTAAAATAAAGTACTCCAAAGTAACAGAAAAAATACTCAAGTTACACCACTTATCAAGAGTTACTCCATAACATCACTAAATATATATACTTTAACAAAGAAAAATTAAACGTTTTTCTATATACATATTTACCAAATTGTAACAGTGTTTTGACTACAATCCAAGGTGTTTTTCACTGAGTTCCACATTGCATTCTGGTATATGTAGTTTATAGCATTTCATTAAATCAAATTATTTTTAAATATATGTCGTAAAATCTTGTTTCAGCGACTAATGGAGACTTCAAAACAATTTCTGAGGTGTGTTAACAAAATATAGGGGCCCTCATTAGTTTTTAATTTATATTCACATTGGATTCATATTCATGTATTGCATGTTACCTACAATAGCACAATCCCCAAAGTTTCTTTTAAACAAGGCCCTCGCTAAATCCTGCACCTCTGATGGAAGAAAATTAATGTTTGGGTATTATTCCTTCAGTCAATTTATATTGATAGCACCAAAATTGTATGTCTATCTGACAAATGACAACGGGAAAGAAAGCATCTTATCAATTGGTGGAAATGCACTACCAGCAGGGAATAAAATAGATTTATTTGCGGAGATGGTCATTCATGATCTTTATAAAAAGAATTGGAATAAGAAAGAGGAGAACTTAACCATACCAGAGAAACAGGCGTTGCACAGACTTCAGATGGAAACAATGGTTGAAATCAAACCTGCGGACAAAGGTGGAAACATTGTAATACAAAATAAACAGGATTATGTGAAAGAAGCGATGCAGCAATTGTCGGATAAAACCTGTTATGCACTTGCTACTGGGAACCCAGTAATAAAACTGAAGGAGGAGATAAATTTGTGTATCTTAAGGTGGGAAGATCAAGGCCTCATTGATCAAGTAGAGGCAAAATATTTGTTAGTGGAACATCCTGTAACTCCAACAATATACTTCCTCCCTAAAATTCATAAAAATTTGCAAATTTTGTGTTTTTTATTTGTGTTCTTTTTTTTTTTTTTTTAGAGATGGGGAGCGACCCATCAGGCAAGGGTCGCTCCCCTGGGGGGCAAATTGTATTTAGACCATTTCTGCCAGAAACCACTAGGCACCGGGGATTTGTTTTTTGGCGCCAATGTCACGCAGGGGGAGCGACCCCGTAGGCAAGGGTCGCTCCCGGGGGGGGGGGGGGGGTTGGGGGGGCAAATTTATTTTAGGCCATTTCTGCCCCCCGGGGGACAGATCGGCCTATTATTAGGCCGAACTGCCCCCGGGGGGGGGCAGAACACTTTAGGCGCCAGGGCAATTTTTTTTTTGTGTTTTTTTTTTTTGTTGTTTCTTTTTTTAGAGATGGGGAGCGACCCATCAGGCAAGGGTCGCTCCCCTGGGGGGCAAATTGTATTTAGACCATTTCTGCCCCCCCTGGGGGCAGATTGGGCAATTTTAGGTCAATCTGCCCCCAAGGGGGCAGAAACCACTAGGCACCGGGGATTTGTTTTTTGGCGCCAATGTCACGCAGGGGGAGCGACCCCGTAGGCAAGGGTCGCTCCTGGGGGGGGTGGGGGTTGGGGGGGCAAATTTATTTTAGGCCATTTCTGCCCCCCCGGGGGACATATCGGCCTATTATTAGGCCGAACTGCCCCCCGGGGGGGGGCAGAACACTCTAGGCGCCAGGGCAATTTTTTTTTGTGTTTTTTTTTTTTGTGTTTCTTTTTTTAGAGATGGGGAGCGACCCATCAGGCAAGGGTCGCTCCCCTGGGGGGGCAAATTGTATTTAGACCATTTCTGCCCCCCTGGGGGCAGATTGGCCAATTTTAGGTCAATCTGCCCCCAAGGGGGCAGAAATCACTAGGCACCGGGGATTTGTTTTTTGGCGCCAATGTCACGCAGGGGGAGCGACCCCGTAGGCAAGGGTCGCTCCTGGGGGGGGGTGGGGGTTGGGGGGGCAAATTTATTTTAGACCATTTCTGCCCCCCCGGGGGACAGATCGGCCTATTATTAGGCCAAACTACCCCCCGGGGGGGGGGGGGGCAGAACACTCTAGGCGCCAGGGCAATTTTTTTTTTTTTGTGTTTTTTTTTTTTTTGTTTCTTTTTTTAGAGATGGGGAGCGACCCATCAGGCAAGGGTCACTCCCCTGGGGGGCAAATTGTATTTAGACCATTTCTGCCCCCCTGGGGGCAGATTGGCCAATTTTAGGTCAATCTGCCCCCAAGGGGGCAGAAACCACTAGGCTCCGGGGATTTGTTTTTTGGCACCAATGTCACGCAGGAGGAGCGACCCCGTAGGCAAGGGTCGCTCCCGGGGGGGGGGTGGGGGTTGGGGGGGCAAATTTATTTTAGGCCATTTCTGCCCCCCCGGGGGACAGATCGGCCTATTATTAGGCCGAACTGCCCCCGGGGGGGGGGCAGAACACTCTAGGCGCCAGGGCAATTTTTTTTTTGTGTGTTTTTTTTTTGTTGTTTCTTTTTTTAGAGATGGGGAGCGACCCATCAGGCAAGGGTCGCTCCCCTGGGGGGGCAAATTGTATTTAGACCATTTCTGCCCCCCTGGGGGCAGATTGGCCAATTTTAGGTCAATCTGCCCCCAAGGGGGCAGAAATCACTAGGCACCGGGGATTTGTTTTTTGGCGCCAATGTCACGCAGGGGGAGCGACCCCGTAGGCAAGGGTCGCTCCTGGGGGGGGGTGGGGGTTGGGGGGGCAAATTTATTTTAGGCCATTTCTGCCCCCCCGGGGGACAGATCGGCCTATTATTAGGCCGAACTGCCCCCCGGGGGGGGGGGCAGAACACTCTAGGCGCCAGGGCAAATTTTTTTTTTTTTTTTTTTTTTTTTTTTCTTTTTTTAGAGATGGGGAGCGACCCATCAGGCAAGGGTCGCTCCCCTGGGGGGGCAAATTGTATTTAGACCATTTCTGCCCCCCTGGGGGCAGATTGGCCAATTTTAGGTCAATCTGCCCCCAAGGGGGCAGAAATCACTAGGCACCGGGGATTTGTTTTTTGGCGCCAATGTCACGCAGGGGGAGCGACCCCGTAGGCAAGGGTCGCTCCTGGGGGGGGGTGGGGGTTGGGGGGGCAAATTTATTTTAGGCCATTTCTGCCCCCCCGGGGGACAGATCGGCCTATTATTAGGCCGAACTGCCCCCCGGGGGGGGGGGGGCAGAACACTCTAGGCGCCAGGGCAATTTTTTTTTGTGTTTTTTTTTTTTTTGTTTCTTTTTTTAGAGATGGGGAGCGACCCATCAGGCAAGGGTCGCTCCCCTGGGGGGGCAAATTGTATTTAGACCATTTCTGCCCCCCTGGGGGCAGATTGGCCAATTTTAGATCAATCTGCCCCCAAGGGGGCAGAAACCACTAGGCACTGGGGATTTGTTTTTTGGCACCAATGTCACGCAGGGGGAGCGACCCCGTAGGCAAGGGTCGCTCCCGGGGGGGGGGTGGGGGTTGGGGGGGCAAATTTATTTTAGGCCATTTCTGCCCCCCCGGGGGACAGATCGGCCTATTATTAGGCCGAACTGCCCCCCGGGGGGGGGGGGGGGGCAGAACACTCTAGGCGCCAGGGCAATTTTTTTTTTGTGTGTTTTTTTTTTGTTGTTTCTTTTTTTAGAGATGGGGAGCGACCCATCAGGCAAGGGTCGCTCCCCTGGGGGGGCAAATTGTATTTAGACCATTTCTGCCGCCCTGGGGGCAGATTGGCCAATTTTAGGTCAATCTGCCCCCAAGGGGGCAGAAACCACTAGGCACCGGGGATTTGTTTTTTGGCGCCAATGTCACGCAGGGGGAGCGACCCCGTAGGCAAGGGTCGCTCCCGGGGGGGGGGTGGGTGTTGGGGGGGGCAAATTTATTTTAGGCCATTTCTGCCCCCCCGGGGGGCAGATCGGCCTATTATTAGGCCGATCTGCCCCCGGGGGGGGGGTGGGGCAGAAACCTCTAGGCGCCAGGGGAATTTTTTTTTTTTTTTTTTTTTTTTTAGAGATGGGGAGCGACCCATCAGGCAAAAGTCGCTCCCCTGGGGGACAAATTGTATTTAGGCCATTTCTGCCCCCCTTGGGGGCAGATTGGCTGAGTTTAGGTCAACCTGCCCCCAAGGGGGCAGAAACCACTAGGCACCGGGGATTTGTTTTTTGGTGCCAATGTCACGCAGGTGGAGCGACCCCGTAGGCAAGGGTCGCTCCCGGCGGGGGAGGGTGGGGGTTGGGGGGGCAAATTTATTTTAGGGCATTTCTGCCCCCCCCCCCTGGGGCCGGCTGAGCTACAGGCCAAACACCACAGGTAGGCACCTTGCAAAAAACACCTCTGTTTTCTGTGAAAAAATATGTTGTGTCCACGTTGTGTTTTGGGCCATTTCCTTTTGTGGGCGCTAGGCCTACCCACAGAAGTGATGTACCATTTTTATCGAGAGACTTAGGGGAACGCTGGGTGGAAGGAAATTTGTGGCTCCTCTCAGATTCCAGAACTTTCTGTCACCGAAATGAGAGGAAAAAGTGTTTTTTGGGCCAAATTTTGATGTTTGCAAAGGATTCTGGGTAACATAACCTGGTCAGAGCCCCGCAAGTCACCCCATCTTGGATTCCCCTGGGTTTCTAGTTTTCAAAAATGCACTGGTTTGCTAGGTTTCCTCAGGTGTCGGCTGAGCTACAGGCCAAAATCCACAGGTAGGCACTGCTTTTTATAAAAAAATGTGATGTGTCCACGTTGTGTTTTGGGCCCTTTCCTTTCGTGGGCGCTAGTCCTACCCACACAAGTGAGGTATCATTTTTATCGGGAGACTTGGGGGAACGCTGGGTAGAAGGAAATTTGTGGCTCCTCTCAGATTCCAGAACTTTCTGCCACAGAAATGTGAGTAACATGTGTATTTTTAGCCAAATTTTGAGGTTTGCAAAGGATTCTGGGTAACAGAACCTGGTCCGAGCCCCGCAAGTCACCCCTCCTTGGATTCCCCTAGGTCTCTAGTTTTCAGAAATGCACAGGTTTGGTAGGTTTCCCTAGGTGCCGGCTGAGCTAGAGGCCAAAACCTACAGGTAGGCACTTCGCAAAAAACACCTCTGTTTTTTTCCAAAATTTAGGATGTGTCCACGTTGCGCTTTGGGGTGTTTCCTGTCGCCGGCGCTAGGCCTACCCACGCAAGTGAGGTATCATTTTTATCGGGAGACTTGGGGGAACGCTGGGTGGAAGGAAATTGGTAGCTCCTCTCAGATTCCAGAACTTTCTGCCACAGAAATGTGAGGGACATGTGTTTTTTTAGCCAAATTTTGAGGTTTGCAAAGGATTCTGGGTAACAGAACCTGGTCCGAGCCCCGCAAGTCACCCCTCCTTGGATTCCCCTAGGTCTCTAGTTTTCAGAAATGCACAGGTTTGGTAGGTTTCCCTAGGTGCCGGCTGAGCTAGAGGCCAAAATCTACAGGTAGGCACTTCGCAAAAAACACCTCTGTTTTTTTCCAAAATTTAGGATGTGTCCACGTTGCGCTTTGGGGTGTTTCCTGTCGCCGGCGCTAGGCCTACCCACGCAAGTGAGGTATCATTTTTATCGGGAGACTTGGGGGAACGCTGGGTAGAAGGAAATTTGTGGCTCCTCTCAGATTCCAGAACTTTCTGCCACAGAAATGTGAGTAACATGTGTATTTTTAGCCAAATTTTGAGGTTTGCAAAGGATTCTGGGTAACAGAACCTGGTCCGAACCCCGCAAGTCACCCCTCCTTGGATTCCCCTAGGTCTCTAGTTTTCAGAAATGCACAGGTTTGGTAGGTTTCCCTAGGTGCCGGCTGAGCTAGAGGCCAAAATCTACAGGTAGGCACTTCACAAAAAACACCTCTGTTTTTTTCCAAAATTTAGGATGTGTCCACGTTGCGCTTTGGGGTGTTTCCTGTCGCTGGCGCTAGGCCTACCCACGCAAGTGAGGTATCATTTTTATCGGGAGACTTGGGGGAAAGCTGGGTGCAAGGAAATTTGTAGCTCCTCTCAGATTCCAGAACTTTCTGCCACAGAAATGTGAGGGACATGTGTTTTTTTAGCCAAATTTTGAGGTTTGCAAAGGATTCTGGGTAACAGAACCTGGTCCGAGCCACACAAGTCACCCCTCCTTGGATTCCCCTAGGTCTCTAGTTTTCAGAAATGTACAGGTTTGGTAGGTTTCCCTAGGTGGCGGCTGAGCTAGAGGCCAAAATCTCCAGGTAGTCACTTTGCTAAAAACAGCTCTGTTTTCTGTGATGTGTCCACGTTGTGTTTTGGGGCATATCCTGTCGCGGGCGCTAGGCCTACCCACACAAGTGAGGTATCATTTTTATCGGGAGACGTGGGGGAACGCTGGGTGGAAGGAAATTTGTGGCTCCTCTCAGATTCCAGAACTTTCTGCCACAGAAATGTGAGGAACATGTGTTTTTTTAGCCAAATTTTGAGGTTTGCAAAGGATTCTGGGTAACAGAACCTGGTCCGAGCCACACAAGTCACCCCTCCTTGGATTCCCCTAGGTCTCTAGTTTTCAGAAATGCACAGGTTTGGTAGGTTTCCCTAGGTGGCGGCTGAGCTAGAGGCCAAAATCTACAGGTAGTCACTTTGCTAAAAACAGCTCTGTTTTCTGTGATATGTCCACGTTGTGTTTTGGGGCATATCCTGTCGCGGGCGCTAGCCCTACCCACACAAGTGAGGTATCATTTTTATCGGGAGACGTGGGGGAACGCTGGGTGGAAGGAAATTTGTGGCTCCTCTCAGATTCCAGAACTTTCTGCCACAGAAATGTGAGGAACATGTGTTTTTTTAGCCAAATTTTGAAATTTGCAAAGGATTCTGGGTAACAGAACCTGGTCCGAGCCCCGCAAGTCACCCCTCCTTGGATTCCCCTAGGTCTCTAGTTTTCAGAAATGCACAGGTTTGGTAGGTTTCCCTAGGTGGCGGCTGAGCTAGAGGCCAAAATCTACAGGTAGTCACTTTGCTAAAAACAGCTCTGTTTTCTGTGATATGTCCACGTTGTGTTTTGGGGCATATCCTGTCGCGGGCGCTAGGCCTACCCACACAAGTGAGGTATCATTTTTATCGGGAGACGTGGGGGAACGCTGGGTGGAAGGAAATTTGTGGCTCCTCTCAGATTCCAGAGCTTTCTGCCACAGAAATGTGAGGAACATGTGTTTTTTTAGCCAAATTTTGAGGTTTGCAAAGGATTCTGGGTAACAGAACCTGGTCCGAGCCCCGCAAGTCACCCCTCCTTGGATTCCCCTAGGTCTCTAGTTTTCAGAAATGCACAGGTTTGGTAGGTTTCCCTAGGTGGCGGCTGAGCTAGAGGCCAAAATCTCCAGGTAGTCACTTTGCTAAAAACAGCTCTGTTTTCTGTGATATGTCCACGTTGTGTTTTGGGGCATATCCTGTCGCGGGCGCTAGGCCTACCCACACAAGTGAGGTATCATTTTTATCGGGAGACGTGGGGGAACGCTGGGTGGAAGGAAATTTGTGGCTCCTCTCAGATTCTAGAACTTTCTGCCACAGAAATGTGAGGAACATGTGTTTTTTTAGCCAAATTTTGAGGTTTGCAAAGGATTCTGGGTAACAGAACCTGGTCCGAGCCACACAAGTCACCCCTCCTTGGATTCCCCTAGGTCTCTAGTTTTCAGAAATGCACAGGTTTGGTAGGTTTCCCTAGGTGGCGGCTGAGCTAGAGGCCAAAATCTACAGGTAGTCACTTTGCTAAAAACAGCTCTGTTTTCTGTGATATGTCCACGTTGTGTTTTGGGGCATATCCTGTCGCGGGCGCTAGCCCTACCCACACAAGTGAGGTATCATTTTTATCGGGAGACGTGGGGGAACGCTGGGTGTAAGGAAATTTGTGGCTCCTCTCAGATTCCAGAACTTTCTGCCACAGAAATGTGAGGAACATGTGTTTTTTTAGCCAAATTTTGAGATTTGCAAAGGATTCTGGGTAACAGAACCTGGTCCGAGCCCCGCAAGTCACCCCTCCTTGGATTCCCCTAGGTCTCTAGTTTTCAGAAATGCACAGGTTTGGTAGGTTTCCCTAGGTGGCGGCTGAGCTAGAGGCCAAAATCTACAGGTAGTCACTTTGCTAAAAACAGCTCTGTTTTCTGTGATATGTCCACGTTGTGTTTTGGGGCATATCCTGTCGCGGGCGCTAGGCCTACCCACACAAGTGAGGTATCATTTTTATCGGGAGACGTGGGGGAACGCTGGGTGGAAGGAAATTTGTGGCTCCTCTCAGATTCCAGAGCTTTCTGCCACAGAAATGTGAGGAACATGTGTTTTTTTAGCCAAATTTTGAGGTTTGCAAAGGATTCTGGGTAACAGAACCTGGTCCGAGCCCCGCAAGTCACCCCTCCTTGGATTCCCCTAGGTCTCTAGTTTTCAGAAATGCACAGGTTTGGTAGGTTTCCCTAGGTGGCGGCTGAGCTAGAGGCCAAAATCTACAGGTAGTCACTTTGCTAAAAACAGCTCTGTTTTCTGTGATATGTCCACGTTGTGTTTTGGGGCATATCCTGTCGCGGGCGCTAGGCCTACCCACACAAGTGAGGTATCATTTTTATCGGGAGACGTGGGGGAACGCTGGGTGGAAGGAAATTTGTGGCTCCTCTCAGATTCCAGAACTTTCTGCCACAGAAATGTGAGGAACATGTGTTTTTTTAGCCAAATTTTGAGGTTTGCAAAGGATTCTGGGTAACAGAACCTGGTCCGAGCCACACAAGTCACCCCTCCTTGGATTCCCCTAGGTCTCTAGTTTTCAGAAATGCACAGGTTTGGTAGGTTTCCCTAGGTGGCGGCTGAGCTAGAGGCCAAAATCTACAGGTAGTCACTTTGCTAAAAACAGCTCTGTTTTCTGTGATGTGTCCACGTTGTGTTTTGGGGCATATCCTGTCGCGGGTGCTAGGCCTACCCACACAAGTGAGGTATCATTTTTATCGGGAGACGTGGGAGAACGCTGGGTGGAAGGAAATTTGTGGCTCCTCTCAGATTCCAGAACTTTCTGCCACAGAAATGTGAGGAACATGTGTTTTTTTAGCCAAATTTTGAGGTTTGCAAAGGATTCTGGGTAACAGAACCTGGTCCGAGCCACACAAGTCACCCCTCCTTGGATTCCCCTAGGTCTCTAGTGTTCAGAAATGCACAGGTTTGGTAGGTTTCCCTAGGTGGCGGCTGAGCTAGAGGCCAAAATCTACAGGTAGTCACTTTGCTAAAAACAGCTCTGTTTTCTGTGATGTGTCCACGTTGTGTTTTGGGGCATATCCTGTCGCGGGTGCTAGGCCTACCCACACAAGTGAGGTATCATTTTTATCGGGAGACGTGGGGGAACGCTGGGTGGAAGGAAATTTGTGGCTCCTCTCAGATTACAGAACTTTCTGCCACAGAAATGTGAGGAACATGTGTTTTTTTAGCCAAATTTTGAGGTTTGCAAAGGATTCTGGGTAACAGAACCTGGTCCGAGCCACACAAGTCACCCCTCCTTGGATTCCCCTAGGTCTCTAGTTTTCAGAAATGCACAGGTTTGGTAGGTTTCCCTAGGTGGCGGCTGAGCTAGAGGCCAAAATCTACAGGTAGTCACTTTGCTAAAAACAGCTCTGTTTTCTGTGATGTGTCCACGTTGTGTTTTGGGGCATATCCTGTCGCGGGTGCTAGGCCTACCCACACAAGTGAGGTACCATTTTTATCGGGAGACTTGGGGGAACATAGATTAGCAAAACAAGTACTATTGCCCCTTGTCTTTCTCTACATTTTTTCCTTCCAAATGTAGGGGTGTGTGTAAAAAAGACATCTATTTGAGAAATTCCCTGTAATTCACGTGCTACTATGGTCACCCCGGAATTCAGAGATGTGCAAATAACCACTGCTCCTCAACACCTTATCTTGTGCCCTTTTTGGAAATGCAAAGGTTTTCTTGATAGCAATTTTTTACTCCTTATATTTCAGCAAATGAATTGCTGTATACCCGGTATAGAATGAAAACGCACTGCAGGGTGCAGCTCATTTATTGGCTCTGGGTTCCTCGGGTTCTTGATGAACCTACAAACCCTATATATCCCCACAACCAGAGGAGTCCAGCAGACGTAACGGTATATTGCTTTCGATAATCTGACATTGCAGGGAAAAGTTACAGAGTAAAACGTAGAGAAAAATTGATGTTTTTTTCACCTCAATTTCAATATTTTTCTTTTTCAGCTGTTATTTTCTGTAGGAAACCCTTGTAGGATCTACACAAATGACCCCTTGCTGAATTCAGAATTTTGTCTACTTTTCAGAAATGTTTAGGTTTCTGGGATCCAGCATTGGTTTCATGACCATTCCTGTCACTGACTGGAAGGAGGCTGAAAGCACAAAAAATTGCACAAATGGGGTATGCCCCAGTAAAATGCCAAAATTGTGTTGAAAAATTGGGTTTTCTTATTCAAGTCTGCCTGTTCCTGAAAGCTGGGAAGCTGCTGAGTTTAGCACCGCAAACCCTTTGTTGATGCCATTTTCAGGGGAAAAACCACAAGCCTTCTTCTGCAGCCACTTTTTCCAATTTTTTTGAAAAAAATGAAATTTTCACTGTATTTTGGCCAATTTCTTGGCCTCCTTCAGGGGAACCCACAAAGTCTGGGTACCTCTAGAATCCCTAGGATGTTGGAAAAAAAGGACGCAAATTTGGCTTGGTTAGCTTATGTGGACAAAAAGTTATGAGGGCCTAAGCGCGAACTGCCCCAAATAGGCAAAAAAAGGCCTGGCACAGCAGGGGGAAAAGGCCTGGCAGCGAAGGGGTTAAGAAAAGTGTTTTAGACTCCGAAGATAAATGTAAGGGCAAGGGAGAAGAATTTTGGGTGATTGAGATAGAGCTCTCTGTGAGGATGACTGAAGAGTTTTGTGGCTTTTGATAGGTAATTAGAGGAAGTAGCTGCAAATTTGTTGTGCAGATAGAAGTGCAAATCAAAGTGTAGTTAGGAAGGCAGAATGATCTGGAATGCCAGGAAAGAGCTTTTCTGGTAGTTTCACCCAATGTTGATAGGCAGTACTTGGTAGATTTTGCACATAAATGACACTTGGGCATCTGCAAGACTAAGGGGAAGCTGAGGATGAGATCTAGTGGCCATGGTTAGATAGCAAGGCAGAAAGTAAAGCTGACAGAGACTGTATTCATAAGGTCAATGTTTACAAGATTGTGGTACAACCCGTGGCAGTTAGAAGGTTGTCTGAAAAACCTTTGGAAAACATAGCAGTAGATATTGTTGGTCCAGTTGGAGGTTTGGCATTCTATCATAGTTTTGACTGATATATACTTGAAGTGACCTGAAATTAGCATCCCCAATGGGACTGAAACACAAAGTGATCAAATCCTTGAGTGAAGTGTTCAGCAAAGAACGGTTGCCAAGTACTTTATTGATAGATAATGGCATACAGCTAATGTCCTCTGAGCAGGAGGAGTTTTTAAGGAAGAGGTGCATCACACATAAAAAGTGGCAAACAAGATGTTGGAAAGGTGGAATAGAGTGCTCAAAGAATCTATGGAGATTACAAAAATAAATGGGAAGTGTTAGAAGGAAGCTCTCCATTCAAGGGCAGAAGCGTACAGGTTGACTCTTCACTCTGTGATGGGTTATGGTTCTGTTTGAGTTGGGCAGGGGTAGGAAACATAAGTCTTTGGATTGTTAAGTGTAAATGAATGTAAAGGCAGTGTGGGTGATACAGTGACAGAGTGGACAGCGAGGGAATTGAGAAGATATGAGAAAGGAAAATGTGGATTGACAAGAAATGATGCAACGGAAATGAATGTGAGAGTTTAGGATTGCACCAGAAGGAATTCTGTGAGAAAGATAAACTGGAAAAAGTTATTTGTGTCTATAAGAGTGATCAAGGTGGTTAATAAAACTGACGACTCTCACAACTGAAATCTAAATAGAATGTTGGTTATGAACCATGATGCCATGTATGAGCATGGTGTCTTAGAAGAGGCGAGGGAAGGCGCTGGTGTGTCTCAACATTCTAGTGTGCCTAGAGCTTCTGTGAAAGGACACTCACCAATCAACGGTGGGATCCTAATCTCTTTGAGAAAGAGAGATCAGTTAGACACAGAAGTGGTGGCAGGATGGTGAAGGCTCCCAAATATTTACTAGATGATAGCTTTGTCTGAGGCAGAAAGTAACGGATCTCTTCAGAACACTTCGTGGATGACAGTTGTTTATAATAAATATTTTATGTTCTTGTTTCATACTCTTTCTGTATATAGATATTTTAATTCATTCCTCTATGATGTATGCCTATTTTGTTCTCTCTTGTTGTATACATTACATATTGTCACTTTCACATTAGTAGGGAGGTGTGTGGTAACCCATGTAGCGAGTGCAAGATCTCTCAGTTGGAGTCTCAGTGCTAAGACCTTCATGATGCTTCATCTGCACTCTTAAATGATATGCCAGTACGGTGACAAGTAAATAGCTTGGTGTAAGCCCAGTTTCACAAGAATACTTTGCACAGTCCTGATAAAACTGACATTTTGTATGGTTGGATTCATCAGGTAAGTTGTATTAGCATAACCTGCTGCATTTCTGCAACTTGCGTTGGGCACACACACACGTCCCCGGCACAACGTTTGCTTGTTGGGGGTGTATCATAGGGTCTGACAGAACAGATGTTCGCATGATTGCACAAATGTGGCAATCCAGATCCAAAGGAGCAATGTTAGTATCAACCCTTTCCTGAACCCACTGATAGCCGTGCAAAGAATATCTCTGTCAAATAAAACAGAACTTCTACTTTAGTTTGAAGATCAGGAAATGTCACAGGTTCACTTAGAAAATGTGAGTGATACCGATTAAGAAATAGTGCAAACATTTTAGGATCAACAGAAAACCCCTGGTGAGGTGACGGGGAGGAAGGGGAGGCGCTAACTATATCACAGGTTGGACGTGTGGGCATGAATGCATATACATCTTTGAATCCCCCTCTAGGGGTGGTAATAATGTCTAAGAACTAGATGCCTTAGTTTCTGTATCCTGTGGAATCTGACTTGCATCTTTGCTCTCATGCTTTAATAGAAAACCTCATTCTCTTTTGACTTGAAGTTGCTCAATTTGTAATATCGTTTTCTCTGTTTTCATTGCACTTACTTCATGCTGTGACATAGCAACTATTTCTAGGGTTTGAGACAGAGCAACTTCTGCATCCAGAATGATAACATTGGTTGGGCAATCTGTCATATTTGCACAAACCTGGCAATCCATCCCCAACAGAATTAATTCTAGCATTCATGCTTTACTAACACCCAGTGATGATCATAAAAAGGTAAATGTATGCTGGAATAAGAGAGGGAGAAACAGAGCCACTGGATAGATTCACCTTGTTAGTTCTTACTGTTAAATTCAACTGCACTGCAGAAGCATTGACAATGAGAAATAATTATTTTAGTATTTGGACAATAATAGTACAGTTCATTATTTCTACAATTACATCTGATGTACCTTGAGGCAACATATGCATAACCCCCTCATTGTGGTCGCTGATAACTCTATGACTTCCTGCAGCTGAAAGACATAAATAACCTTTTTAAAAAGGTATGAATTAACCTGAACTGTAACACACATTTTTATAACTATAACTTCCACCACTTAGGAACTTGGGGCCAGATGTAGCAAAATAACATTTTGCGACTTGCAAATAGCGAGTCATTGCGACTCGCTGTTTGCAAGTCGCAAAATGTTATGCAGAACGGTGTCTCAGACACCGTCTGCAAGTCGGTATGGGGTCGCAATGACCCACCTCATGAATATTCATGAGGTGGGTCGCAAATTGCGGCCCCATACCGACTATGGGCACTCGCAAACATGGAGGCCTGCTGTAGTCAGCAGACCTCCGTGTTCGTGACTGCTTTAAATAAAGCAGTTTTTTTTTTTTTAAGTGTAGCCCGTTTTCCTTAAAGGAAAACGAGCTGCACTTAAAAAGAAAACCGAAACCTTTAGTTTCGGTATTTTTTCAGGGCAGGGAGTGGTCCCTTGGACCACTCCCTGCCCTGAAAAAATGTTTTTGGGTCCAGTCACAAACTGGAAGGGGTCCCATGGGGACCCCTTCCAATTTGCGAGTGGGTTACCATCCACTTGAAGTGGATGGTAACTGCGACACCATTTGCGACCGCATATGCGGTCGCAAATGGTATTGCATACCACTAGGAATCGCAAATAGGAAGGGAACACCCCTTCCTATTTGCGATTCTGAAATGCATTTTGCGAGTCGGTCCGACTCGCAGAATGCATTTCTGCATAGGAAAATGTGATTTGCAACTCGCAAACGGCAGTTTTTGCCGTTTGCGAGTTGCAATTCCTTTCCTACATCTGGCCCCAACTCTCTTATTGGAATGGTTTAAATACACTTAGTTGATCAGCTGTAGCATAATGTATTCTCAGTATTGTGCTTTCACTCCTGGGAGTATACAGTAATTTCTCTGACACAGGCATTACATTATTGCATGCGATTCAAGTGTTATAAGCGAAGTCTGTACAATATAGAGGAGTCACTAGCTCTTGCCATTAATTGGTGCAATAGGGGTTGTAGTCCTAAAACAGATAACTTCAATGGATGCAGGTGGTAAGCCTTGAACAGGTGATATTAGTTCTAAAGTGCGAATCCAAGTGTAAATTATTGGTCTCTATTTTTTACCCAGAATACTTCTCCGAGAAAAAGATCATTGTTAAGTCTTGTTGAAAACACAGTGAATTCCATTCCCCTTGCAACCAGGTTCCGTCTGTAGCAACTAAGTATTGTAATTGCTTAGCATGTAACACTCCCATCCCATCTCTATGGACCTTAGAGGGCCATCACCATTGTCAGTCTTGAGAAAGTCCTGTGGTGCACTGGGAAATGCAGCTTGTCTTGATTCCGCTTGTATGTTTTGCATAGTGCAGGTGTTGCGACCAAAAAGCCTCTCACCAATTGGCGCCATGCTCTGGGTGTATCACTGACCTCCCTGCGTTGGAAGATTCAAGCACTGTTGAAGTCTGGAAAGGCACATCTTCGTGCCTGCACAGAATACGCAGGTGAGCTTTCGACATGGTCTGAGAATGATATCAGTATACTCCTAATTCAAACCGAATAGCTAAACTGTATCTATGCTGCATTCTGTTTCCTTATGGAAACCCTGACCTAGTGTATGTTGTATCATGGGCAGGTACAATGCAGACAAGGGACGTAAATCCCCTCTCTTATTTTGCAGATTTTCTGTCTACCACTCATGTTGTTTATGGACAGTTGATTACACTACTTGCATTGACAGATCTGCACTGCTTTAGGCCTATACATTTTTATCCACTGACATCGGTGTGAGAAATGCGCAACGGGGCTGTTCATAGGGGCCCCTGCACTGCCCATGCCAAGTGCATGGACAGTGCAGGGGCCCCAGGATGCCCTCGGCACCCCCATTCTGCCAGCTTTTCCATGGCGTTGTGAACCGCCATGGAAAGGCTGGCAGAATGGAACTCGTAATCCGGCGGGCAGCGCTGCTTGCAGCGCTGCCCTGGCGGATTACAACCACCGGGACCGCCAGGCTGGAGGCAGTCTCTGGCGTGGTAGTGTCGGCAGTATTACTGTGGCGTTTCGGCAGCGGTCGGAATGAGGCGGATCGGACCGCCACTACCGCGGTGGTCTCAAGACTGCCAGACTCGGAATGAGCACCTATGTGTCTTTGGTGTTCACACCATGACCTTATGCAGTGCCATTGGCAGCTAAAGTTTGGGCAACAACACATATTTCACAAATTAACCACTAGATCCAGTGCATAGGGGTGCCTCAGATGCTTTGTTATCCATTGAGTACTGTGCTGAAACTGCAATTGTATACAAGGAAACCCGCCATCAGCACGTACGGGAGACACCTTTATACAGCTCTGTGTTCTCACTTCCTTGGAGGGAGGGAGGTTGGGAGTGAGGTTGCCGTTGAGCCAGCAGTGCCACTTACTGCTTGCTGGAGCAGTTGCTTTGACAAGTTGCGGACCCTGCCCTACGCTTGGGGGAATTCAAGAGATGAGGCTCTGTGGTTAGAGTGTCCGCCAGAAACTTGTTCTTGTGTACTCTTCCTGTTCTTTGTGTGTGAGGTCTGCACTGCATCTGTCTTTGCTGACCTGTTCCGTGTTTGAAGGAAGGTGTAGTGCTTTTAATGCCTATTTGACCTGTCCACTATACAAAAGCCAAACCATTTGCTTTGGCAATGCCCCTATAAAATGGCTTTGAATAACTTGCGAGCTTGCCTGGAATTCCTAATTCCACTCCGTTCATGCAGGGGATATTATTCCTAGTAAAAGGGTGACATGAAAAGCTCCCGTTCACAATAGCAATTGATTTTGTCGTGCCCGGAGATAAGAAGAATTGCGGCGTTCTCTTATCTTGATCACAAAGTATTCTACGTGCCTAGAATACCCTTAGAGAAGGCCCAGGCACTGGTTTTTCAAGTGATACTGCTTTTACATTCATTTCCCACTTGTCGGTGAAATTGCATTTCCACGCCTTTTGATTGGATTTACCACCTCAAATGTTTCTTTTTTATTATCTAAATGAAGGAGAGGCTTTCTGTAATTCGAATTGCCGATCTCTGTGCTGGCAATGATGCATGAAAAGAATGCTGCCCTGAAATCTCTGCCAATAAAGCATGCAACCGTTTACCCGATCAGAGTACCTATTGCTTAGATGGTGCCAATTATATCAGTAGTTAACGTTGCTAATTGGTTATTTTTCAATAGAGCGCTACAGTATGCAAATTAAAATGCAGTACTCAATCCCAGTTAGCAAATCGCTCTCTTTTCAATGAAAACAAGCAGTGGTTAGGTCAATAGGTCTACTGATGAGAGCTATTGGCCTCGGCAATCATTACTGCCAGCTCCAGTGCGATTTTTAAATGGAAAAAAGCCAAATATACAGGGGAGTGGGGCAGGGGGACAAGACAACACGGAGGAAGGGGGAGGGCCGAGAAGGATGTGGGTGGTGTAATGTGGGGCCCTAGGCCCTCATGCTAATTAATAAGGGGACGCAGACACGGTGGTAGGGTGGTACTGGACTGGCCTCAGGCACGTGCGCCCGGCCCCTTTTATTGGCAGGGTCACCTGACTGGTGACGCCTGTGTTGGGTGGGTGTGTGTTACATATGTAAGACCAGCCCTCAGCAGAGTGGCTGGCAGAAAGACTAGAATGAGTCCAGCTGGACTCTACAGGTGGGGGGGAGGACTTGTGAGAGATAATGGGGAACCACAAGGACAACGGTGGGTGGGAGGGGCTGGGGCAGCAAACGGACAAGGGAAGGCGAGCAGGAGGAGATGGGGAGGTAAGCTGACAATACAGGGCAGGCAGAAGGGGCTGAGGATGCCAGCTAGCAGCGGAGGCCAGGTGGGAGGGGCTGGGTCAGCAAGCTTACAGTAGAAGATTGATGAGACGGGATAGGACAGCAAGATGACAACAAAGGCGGGCAGGGAGATGGGCTAACATGCTCACAATGGAAGGTGGGCAGGAGGGGGTGGGGCAGCAAGCTGGCAACGTGGGGTGGGCAGGAGGGAATGGGGAATCAAACTGACAACGGGGGGCGGGTGAGAGGTGCTGGGGAGCAAACTGAAAATGAATTCTAGAGCAACAAGCTGACAAAAGAGGAAAGGTGAGGGGCCTGGGACATCAACATGCAATGGAGGTTGGAAGGGGGGAGCTGGGGTTGCAGCTGCCAATGGAGAGTGGGAGGACGGGGATGGAGAATCAAGCTAACAATGGAAGGCGAATGGGATCTGCTCAGGAAGCAAGCTGACAACAGAGAGCGAGCAGGAGGGGATGGTGAGGTAAGCTTACAACAGAGGCAGGGCAGGGGGAGCTGGGGTAACATGCTGACAACAGACGGCTGGAGGGAATGGGGAAACATACGGGTAGTGGAGGATGTGTGGGAGGGGCTGGGATAGGGGTGGTTGGCCGGCTATGGAGAGAAAACTGACAAGAGGTTGGTGGGGAAGCAGGAACAGCGAGAAGCAGAGGTCGAGGTTGAAGCAAGAATGGCAACTGAGGGAGGGCGAGAAAAAGGAACATCAAGGTGGGAGAGACACAGCTGGAAATGCACACTCTTGTAGAGTGCTTAAACAAAAAGAAAAAACAGCACCTGAAAAATGAACAATGAAAGGCACAAGTGGTGCGTCCATGCTCCAAGGGAGGGACAAATGGAAGTAGAGGAAGGAAAGCTAAAAGGAAGCAGATGAATAAGAAGCAACCACACAAGAGTGACATTGAAGCCTATCAATGGTAAGCAATGGATGAGCTCTGAGCTTACAACAGGTATCGCAACAGGCAGCGCATGCTCTGTTTAGGTGAGTCTTAACAGCATCTATTTCTCTCCATTATACATTTGTGTTATTAAAGTACTAAGGGCCTCATTTACAAGAAACTGACGCATTGTCATCAATGCATCAGCTTTCTTCCGCCTGCTGCACATCCTCTAACAATGCCATGGATGTGCTGTTTTTACAATACAGCGGTCCATGGCATACGTTTTCACAGGTGCAACAGAAATTCTGCTGCACCTGTTGGTGCAAAAATGATGCAATGCTAGAGTTGCATCGTTAAACTGATGCAACTTCAGCAATGTGAGGAGAGTCCCATTGGAAAAAGCCTTGCATCAATTTTACACCTGGTCTGAGCAGGCGGTAAACCTTTGACTCAGTGAAGTTGTGGAGTGATGCAGTGAGAAATCATACATTTCAGTGCGTAAGTTCTACATGGCTTTTTCTGTCAGAACGTCTACCCTGCATACATTATACCTAGGCAGGGCCTAAGTTTGAGAAAAAGTTACAACGTTTCTTGGTTATATCTCTTGACAGCACTTTTAGCAAGGGAGTCATTTGATGTTCCTATGACACAGTCAATTTAGTTTCCAAAACATGTTCTAGATGTTTTGATCTATATGTATAAATAAAGGGACAGTGGAGGGCTTTAATACATTAAAGAGTCAATGATAAGAGGTGGGGCTTAGCAACACCAAAGATGGCTGATACTCCTTCAGGCTTTTCATGGCCAGCTTGAAAATCACAAACTTTCACTGCTGTGGGTGATCTGTGGAGCATTCGTTAGAGAAATGATGACAGGAAACTTGAAGCACCACAACAGTTATGTGTTGGGTCCTGAGGTGCTGCTATGAAACTCAGATCTTGAGGAGAGAACTTGTCTCTTTGCCTAAGTACTCTATTTTGGACCCAGCAGAACTACTGGGGTGGGGACGAGGGAAAGGGTTAAGCAGTGCAAGTTGGCAATGTCCTCCGAGCAAGGCCAGGGCAGACTGTTCAGGGACCGGCCTCAGTGCTGTTCTGGTGGAGAGATAAGCAGCTCACCTTTCATCAATGGACCGAAGACAAAGAAATGTGCAGCACTTGGTCCACATGGCAAGAGCTGCTAAGTGGAAAGCTGCATGGGTCAGCTGCGCTACGAAGAGACTGGGGCCTGGTCAGACTGTGGTGTCTGCCACCACGTTGCAAAAGATATGCTGCAAGAAGTGCACTTTGGTGGAAGTGCATGAAAGACCTGATGCTGGCTGGGGAGCTGAACCTGAAGTGCCAACAAGAGTTGAGTCCAAGGATGACAAATCCAACACTCCCCAACATAATTTAGGGCCAGATCATGTTAAACCTATTTATATGCAGTGCCTCCTTAAGGATTTCTGGGGTCCTGGGTAATATATATTTGGGCCCTTGTTTGGAACAACTTTTGAATTTGTTAACATTTATAAATATTTTCAGCTAATTCCTGCCCTCATTATACCAACCCAGACTGAATTATAGATAAACTTTCTGAAACAGGAGTCACACAAAAGAGCAGAAAGCTCAAGCTGCCCAGTATCCACCAGACAAAAATTCCTCACGAAAGCTTCAATGGCCACTGATAAAACAATTTCTTTCATGCTTTGAGCTTGGTCTTTTGTGTCTTGTAACATATTATTTTTGTGGACTTTAGTGTCTAACCAACCTGCTCCTTCCACTGTAGGAAAGACACATAAATGTGACTTTGCAAATGCATTGTAGCTTTAATTACCAGAAAATTGTAATCACCAATAAATCTTTCTTCATAACTGCCATTCTTGCTGCAGGAGTGAAAATTAAATAACAGAATTTTCTCCACTGAATTAATAAAATCAGTTAATGTTCTTCTTAATTCTCTGCTCCTGTCTTATCCACCCATCTCTGTTTACCTAGTGTGGTGAACGGTGTCTAATTCAATCCAGTCACTACAATTATAGCCCTTCCTACGAAAGTGATGAAGTCTCCTCAATAACATCCCTGCAACTTTTTATAGATGCTGATTTCAAGGGGGACTGCTTTGTGATAGCTGTGCAGCTGATAGCTCGCCTCATCCCTCTTTAGTTTCATTAATACCAAATCAGATACAATTAATATGCATTAATATATAGGTGCCACTCATAGATGCTTGTGGAGAGTCCTTGTTACCACCACAAATGATCTAGATACCAACTTTGCAGCAATAAACATAAACTCCACCTCTACTCTGTTATAGCCAATCATATGCTAAAGATGATTTCTACTGCACTCTGCCCCTGCATGGGCCCACAAGCCTCTGTTATACAGTTCCTACGAATCATGTAGGTCTGTGTAGCTAGTCAACATAAACATCAGTGTACAGGGACTCAGTCTACCTATACCATCCGGAAACATTGACATTGTTCCTAGCTAGCTCGTGATGCCCCATCTGTACCCCTAAACACCCCAGGGTACCAGATAGTATTTGTAATCTCGAACATAACTGCTCAGATTCCCAAGGAAATTGTGGAAGCAGATCTATCCTTTTGCTCTTTCACTGCGTACCCAGGATGAGACACAAGAAAGATGCGGAAATGGTATTTCAAAATGTATTGCAACAATTGTATTCTTGCGTAAAAAAACATGAGCTGCAATTATTATTCAAATGAGACAAAGCGTGGCAATCAGCATTATGAAAATGGTGAAAAATATAAACAATTCACCTATGATAATGTTATTATGTTGGTACACTCCTATCTGTTACTGCCTACACTATCGAGAGCATAGTAGCAGTACCCTCTGCCAGATCAGTTGAGATAGCTTAAACCGATAAGATGTACAGGTAAACCAAGAAGCCAGTCCAGTGAAGTGCAAGCTATTGTCCTCTGCAGGGTAGAGGTCAGAGTCAACATCAGAGTCAGTCAGGTTGCATCTTGGCCACTGTGCACCACATTCTAGGATACTCCTAACCAAAGGTCTCCTCTGCTGAATGTGGTGCAGAGGCAGTTTATAAAATACAAGTACTGTTTGTTTCACACTGTGTCAGAGGTGCTGCACCAATGCGATGATATATCTACAAGGCAAAAGCTGTCTCCACGGACACTCATAATCCTTGAAACATCGCGTTCTATGTGCCTAGTCTTGGACGGAGTGGGCAGACTGGATGGCAGCAACGCTTGCAAGAAACAAGTTGCATGCACAGTGATTTCTCAGTACATTATTGCATGAGTGGAAAGTCATGTTAAAGGTAATCATCAGAAAAGAAATCCTAAGTTAAAATGTGCATTCTAAAATGGAGGAACTAAGCTAGCCCTGTTGTGCTTCACCACACCCCCCACTTGGCAGTAAGAGATTACGCTCAAGCTAAAATAAAAGCATAAAATCTAGCCTAAAACATCTATATGAAATAAATATTTGTAAATTCACTTTAATAATAAAAGCAAACGAAAGCCTTATATAAAAATATGCCAATTAAAAAGCTGATAACACTCATAAAAAACAATTTGCCTAAAAACAAGGGACCGAATCAAAAGTCTAGGAGGCTCCCGACATACTTCCATGTCCAAAGTCAATGGGATCCAGAAAGGAACCTGCAACCACAGATGACAGATCCACCATGGCCTAAGAAGCAAGTCCCAATGAACAAACATGGTGAAATCCAGCCAAGTCAGCAGATGCAGAAGGCAAGACACACAATGGTGTAACTGCAAAGTTAGAGCCAGATTCCAGGAGCCCAGGAGGCAAAGCATCCATGTCGGCCAGAAGTGATGACTCATAGTACACATTCAGCAACAATGGAAGCCTGATAGGACAGCACTGAAGGTGGGTCCTCAACTAACTCACGTGCAGATTAATATCCACAGATTAAACCAATTGCATAGCAAGGCACAATTCCAGTAAATTCTCTAAAAGTTCAATGTTCAACAAGGTATCACTTGCATCTTTTTTGTCATCAGTCTCTGCATGAGTGTTAAATTATATGGCAAAAGCAACTCTGTTGGGTTCAGAGACTTCCACTGTAGGAAGCTGGCTCTGTATAAACTATACCAAAATGAGGTATGGTGTGCACAGAGTCCAGGGGTCCCCCACAGCTTAACAGAGGCTAAAGTAGATAATACTAATGCTCTCTTTTGTGGTTGTGTGGTCGAGCAGTTAGGCTTATCAGAGGGTAGTGCAAAGCATTTGTTGACACACACAATCAAGAAATGAGGCACACACTCAATGACTAAATCCAGGCCAATGTTTTTTATGTAGCAAACATATACTTTATTACTAGAACTAGAAGAACTTTGTTCCAGGTAAGTAGCGTTGTCAATAGGTATCGAGCATATGTATCAAATGTACTTTGTTTGTTTTTTGTAAATAAAGCAGTTAACAAGTAAATAGCAATTTTCTATTTCAAAAGTTGACACACTACAATTTTCCACAGGAGTCCATAGAGTCGAAAAAGTGTTAGCACAGAAAACAGGAAAGTACACGCTTATAATAATAAGAATTTGCGTCTAAGCTGTGGTGTCCAGAAATATATGCAAACTTTTTTATATATACATTTTTGAGCCATCTACTGGAGGTGTCAGCAATGTTCCCATTGTGTGTAATTAAGACTGAACAAGGAGAAATAGATCATTGCAAATAGTGATGAGCATAATGATGATCACAAAACATTTCACCATAATTAGCAGATTTCAGGTACAAATCATCAGTTTCAAATACAGTGTAGTTTTCCAATTTGGAGAGCATTCTTCCCACTGTGGTCACATCCCATCTATCAAAGATAGCTCCAGGAGCAATGATGTGGTCCATAGATATCCTGATAACAACTGGTATCTGCAAATCCCGTGTAGGACCAAAAATATCAAATAGGACCTTTTCCCACACAATTCCATCAGAAACGGGAAATTCAGAAATATTCACAAGGAAAAGGTCTCTTTGCACCCCATGTGAGGAAGAATGAGTCTTTAATATCTCAGTTCAGGAGCAGTGAGTTCTGGAAGGTAATGGCCATTCAAAGTCAAGAAGAAAACTGTAACAAATCAAATGAAGAGGAAAAGCAGTGAAATGGACAATCCAAATATAGGACCATGGAGTACTCAGGTAAGTCTTTTTTAATCAAAGAAGAAAAACAAGCACCCATGTAAAGAATTGTTCGAAGAGTTTGAAGAAAAATCATCAATGTTGATAAAGTAACCAGAGGCACACTGTGTAAAAATGGGAACCTCACATAGTAAAGAACTGGTAGTCTCTTCCAAAGGTAGGTAGTAATAAATAATTTAATTATTTGAAGCAGCAATTGAAGACTGTAAACTCACATCTGGAGTGTGTCCTGTATCAGCAATAGCAAGAGGAATTAGGAGAAATTCAGCTTCTGACGTCCCCAGCCGGGGAGAAGCAATATTTATGTTACTTAATTCTTGTAGAGGGATCTCATGCAGAGTAGTGAGAGGAGGCAGGTAACTACTCAGGAGCCCTGGTGACCTGCTGTGTAGGACTAGCGACATGTATAGCTTTATTATGTCGACTGAAACAAAGCATTTCTACAATCAGCTAGCAGTTTCAGAATCATTCTGTACCTTGAATGCCAAGGACCCACACCGATGCTCTGTATGATGAGTCAAATTCCTTCTTGTCGATAATCTTCGCTCAGACCAGACTCCCAACCTTTGGAATCCAGCTGGAAGATGCTTGTTGCTCCTTCACTTCATCAGTGGCAGAACATTTGGTAATTTCATTTGCATGCTCGTCATAGAAGTCTTGTAATTCCTGTAAGACAGCAAAATATTCATTGATGTCGAAAAGCGTGTCTGCCAAGAGACAATCAAGTCTTCCACCCTGAAGTGGTCTGCAGGGGCTGGAGATGATGGCAGGCGCAACCCGGTGAGCTCTGCTGCTAGTGTACTCCCCTGGCTCCCCACCAAAAGCAAGCACACGCAGCCGGGCTACACGCTGATGGACGCTGATGGTAACAAGGAAGACTGCAGTCCAATGCAAGACTAACTGGGCGACTTCTTTCTTTTCGCGTGCAGCCAGATAAGGATTCAGTAGCAGCAGTGGGATGAGATCCCCTGATTAAAAAAAATAATTGGCATTGCGAGCACCCAGAATGTTGAGGTGAGTGTTGGCCACCGTGAGGAGTCGAGGTGGGCCTTGACTCACCCGTGTAGATCACAACCAGGGAGGTAAGGAAGCAAGCGGCCCTCTTCTGACAGAGTCTGATGGCGTGACTGTACCGCACCACAAGGCACGGTAGTGGATTGCTTTTGATTCGGCCATACATAGAACTGTAGTACCGAAGGAGAGCTAAGTTTTCAGTTATTCTGATGTTTGACATCGTGTAAGTCTGAGAGGCAGCCCTCTGACTGTAGTTCAGAGAAAACGGTAGCTAGCCAAGGGTCTTAAGGGAAAAGGCAGTCACTTTTGTGCCTTGTATGCCTACTGGGAAGTCTCCCCAGTGGTAATTAAGCTTTTGATACAAACCTAAAGACTGGCAGATTTGGCGTAATTCATGCTTTTGAGACTTTGATCCAGTCAGGAGAATTATTAGTCGAACATGAGAACATTTCAATGGAAAGTGTCAAATTCATCTGCCGTAGCACTGAGTCAATTTACCCCAGCTCACAAACTGAAACTTAAAGGAGGCCAAGTGAAATCGGCCACTAGTCACACAAGCCGTAATGCGCAAAAAAGATGGAGTCTAAAGTCAGAGAGCTTCTTAATGCAAAGAAGGCCGTGGCTTCCTGTAATCAACCAGGAAACGAGCAGAGGTCTGAAATGTGTGATTTTTCAGACCTCCAACTAATGGACTCTTCAACAGGTTTGGAAAGCACCGAAACTGTGACGGGACACTAATGGGAGCTGCTCCAACCTCAGCTGCTGGGCCTAAGTAATAGCCTCTGTTTTCCAAGCAAGCAAAGGGATTACACAGATGGATGTTCGGACCCCGCCTTTAGCAGTGGAAAGCAATGATCAACAGGCTTCCTTTTCTCGACCAACGCCACCCGGTGACAATGTTATCCCAAATTACATCTCAGAGTCTGAACCCCAACAATGAAGCAATGCAGACGGCACCAGTGCACGGATCTATCTCAAAGAGTCATTATGCATAGCAGGCGCTGGGAGACATTGGGGATGTTTCTGAGGAGTCTATTTGAAGTATGTTTGACATTATTTTAGTCGAAGTCAGAGAGCTGAAAACTGCACAAGCGCAGAAAATTGCAGCTCTTTGTGAGCATCTGGCAAACATTGAGGAGGCTATGGTCCAGGTTCAGGGCAGACTGAAGGAGGGAGAATCCAGAATTTCAGATCTTGAGGACAAGGTTGAGTCTATGCAGCAAGAAGTTATCCAGCTGGAAAAGAGCAGACACTCTTTTAACGATAAATTTTAGGACTTAGAGAACTATAATAGGCGGTCAAACTTTAGAATCGTTAACGTGCCAGAAAGGAGCAAAGGTTGGCAGGTACCCGAATGGGTGGATGCTTTATTAAAGAAGGCAATGACGGAGTTAGCGGGTGATTTCACCATCACTAGGGCCCGCAAGGTGTCCGCTCAACGTCATATGAATGCTAAATATTCTTGTACAATTTTGATGAACTTTGTCGATTATCGAGTCAAAGATCGTATTCTGTTGAGAGCCACAGAAAAGAGATCTTTTTCAACCTCTGAGGTCTCTCAGTTTAACACCTTTTCAGACATGTTGTCACTCGCGGCACAGAGACAGAGGGACTTTGTCAGGGTGACTGATCCATTTAAAGCAAAGAGTGCTCAGGCAATGTTTGTCCAGCAGGCCAAGCTTAAGATTTTGGTGAACGGCCAATTTAATATTTTTTCGGACACTGGGGAGGCCCAGGAGCTTCTCAAGAATCTATCTATCTAATCAGGCTGCTAACTAGTCAATTAGACTTTGTATGTAATCGCCTCTCCCTCTTAGTGATAGCTGATGTCTTCAATGATTTATGATGATCCCTTTTTCTTTTGTAGGAATGAGATTGTGCAATGTGATGAATATAGAAAATGTAGTTAAGAAACGGAAAGTGCATGTATGTTTTTGGTGGAATGTTCAGATATGCATTTCAGGGGGAGAGGCAGGAGGTTCTGGGGGATTCCTGGTTTATGAGTGCAGAGGGGTACAGTACCGTGGCACCCAGGGTGGATGTCGGGGGATGGGTAGTGGTCTTGGGGTTTTTGCAATGAAAAAAATGGAAGCGTTCACAATTAATTTCTTGGCATCAGATGAGATTATCGGATTTGGGTATGTTGTGGCCTGTGCAGGAAGGGCTAGCGGGGCAGGAAAGCTAAGAAGTATTCTAAAATCAGTGATGCAACAGAGTAGTGTTAAAGGGACAGACCAGCCAGGGTCCATACATGATCCACACAAGGCACAGAATTATGGCGACTACTTAGTCTAATGAGTTATCTAATGATGCTTTTGAAACTTCAGGAATGTTTCAGTATTGCTTTTCTCTGGGTGGTAAATTGAGGTCACAGAGGATAGTATATTACTGTGGCATGCTGAACTTTGTCAGTTTTCAATGCAGTGGGGGCTCCTCTAGATGGTATGTAATGCGCTCATTCACTTTAAGACTCAAACTGTTTTACACATGTAGGAGCAAGTTTACATTTATTTTGGCAGGACACCTTACCTCGCGGTGGCCTAGGTATGTCACTGTTCTTAACATGCTCTTTGTCTATAGTATTTTTAGCACGTGGAAATGTACCTGTAAGCATGCAGCACTTTTGTTCTCAAGCCTCATTCAAGGTATTATAAAAAATATCCTGTCCCTTTTCTGTGAGGAAAACGTAGCGGGATGACTAGCGGGGTGGTCAGTCAGTCAAAGTAAGGTATATTAGTTCTTTGCACTTTCTTTCTTCTCAGTATAGGAGATTGATTACTGTTAACCAAGCTCTTTTTCCTCTTGGAAGGTCTGAGTATATCTAGATGACTGGGTTAAAGGGTACTCCCCAGATATGGTTCTCATTCAAGAGACACACATTTTCAGGACAAAAGGGAACCAAAATATGAAATGTTTAAGCAATGGGCAGGCCATCAATGTATCTTGTGTGCAAGTGCGGCCAACAGGGGGGTGGCAATATAAACAGATACTTCCCATTTCAAGTAACCTTGGCTTAAACAGAAAAGGATGGTAGATGGGCTCTCATCAGCAGATTACTCAATAATTCTAATTTAACTATAGCTACAATCTACACTTCCATTCCCAATGACCCAGTGCCGATGACTGAGCTTTACCAGGCTGTGTTATTTATTCCTGGGCTGGTGATTATAGGGAGGGGGACTTTAATTTTCGTTTAAACCTAGTGCTAGATTTCACTTCTCAAACACAAAAACAGATCAAGCAGTGAGTGGCAAAGTCATGTTAGATTGTATGAAAAGTATGAGCTTGGTTGATCTTTGACGAGACAAATATGCAGAAAAGCTGTAATATTCCTCTTTCTGTGGGAAATATAATTCTGCCACTAGATTGGATTTTTTCCTCCTGAGAGCTGAAGTTAAGCAGGTATGCACATAGGCGAATATTTTTTCAGAACACTTTATGGTAGAGATGTAAATCTCAGGGATTAAGGTACAAAAGGGCCGGTGGGAGATGGCATCTAACTAGGGTAAACCCTGAAGATGAAGAATGGTGTAAGGCAACAAACAGTGAAATAATAAGCTACTTTAAGGTGAATTAGAACTCTGCCAGGGTAGAAAACATCTGCGGCGGATTTAAAGCAACTCCTCGCAGCTGCATCACCTCCAGAGGCATTAAGCACCGGAAGCAGCTATTGATCCGTAAAACAGGGTTAGAATCAGCGCTTCACCCAGCAAGCTTGGCGTATTCTCACAATAGAACCATTCACAATAAACGGGCACTCAAACAGGCGAGAGCACACATACAAGTCTATTACTATGAGCGAGGGTACATGGCTAATGCTCCTTATCTTCAAAATATTTACGAGGAAAGTGAATATGCAGGCAAATTCTTAGCTTGGCATATTCGAGAACGCCAAGCACAGAATATGGGCACATCTCCTTTCGATGCAGAAACCAAAACTCATATTGTAGATTCCACTCTGATTTAAGAAAATGTCCTTGAACATTATGAAGCACAATATAATGTACAACAGCAGGTTGATACTGCTCGACTCAGGCGCTTTTTAACCCAGCTTCCCTTCCCAAAGCTATGATTTAGTCAAATTCGAGACTTGGTAGCCAAAATCTCCCTCGAGGAACTCGAGGAGGTTGTGAAATCATTGGCTACCAGGAAGACTTGTGGTGAAGATGGACTGCTAGCTGAGTTTTTAAGAAATTTGGACCAGTTTTAAATCCAGATCTATTAAAATTTGCTAATTATATCATGGAAGGGGTGGGGGGAAGGTTCCGGCATCATTGCGCACTGCTATAGTGGTCAGTTTTTAAAAAAAGGATAAAAATATAGAAATTGTAATTCATATAGGCCAATTAGTCTTTTAAATGTGGATTATAAAATCATTACAAATTTGCTGGTCAATCAAATGAGTAGAATTTTAGGCTCTATCATTCATCCAGACCAATGCAGTTTTATTCCTGGTAGGCAGCTCTTTTCTAATATGGATTTTTTTGTAGTAGCTGATTATTTTTTTTTTACAAAAAGCCACTCAGGTTCTTTTATTAAATGGAGAAAAGGCATTCAACCGACTGTGTTGGGAAAGCCCCTTTTTTTATATGAGGGAGTTTGGGTTCCCAGCCAGAAATTTATTCAGATCATATCTCCACTTTACAAAGGGGCAAAAGTCCCAAACATTATTAATTCTGGTAATATTGGGGCCTGCAAGATTGCTAGGGACATGAGGCAAGAACGCCCCCTGTTGCCCTTAGCAATAGCAGTGCGGATTGATATGAGCATAGAGCCATGAATGAGCGGCAAGACCAACAATAAATTATGATATGATAATAATGATATAATGATAATGATATAGCTCAATTTTTAAAACCAGATATAGTGAATCTAAAGAGGTTTTTAAAAGTATTTCAAGAGTTTTAAGAACTAGGTGGATATAAGATTAATGAACTGAAAATAGAGATTTTATTGTGTAATTGCACACTCAACACTTTATCTGCAGAACATCGCCCCTCAGTTAATCCAAGGCCTAAAAGATATTAAGGGGTATATGTTACAGAGAATGTAAATGACTGTGTCAGGGCACCGAACACAGGAGACACAGTGGCGATTCATAAGTCCCCCTGGGGAGCTTCAGGAAAGGAAGATCCGGTAAGCACGACGAAGCGTGCTGACGGAGGGAGGAGCCAGGGGGCTGACGACGGAGGAAAACCAGGAAGTAAATGTGCGCGCGGGGAAACAGAGAGGACGGAGGAGCAGGAACAATGCAGGGTCATGCAGGACCTGCGGGGAGCGACCGAGAAGGGGAAGGAATCTAGGAAGGAGACACTATCGCACTTGAAGGAGGAATGAAGAACCCAGACCCACCAGGAGAGAAGGGAGTTACTGGAAGACCCAGCAACGTCCCTGGATGGATGTGGCTCTCCCAGGTAAGAGACTGTGTATACGATTACTGTTTGGACTTGTTGGGGCTGTCAGAAGGTTAGCGGGGAGGTCGTGTAACACAGGCCAACCTGAAGGTGGCCTAGGACTTTTACAAAGTTACTCCAAGATACAAAAAACACCTTTTTGAGGAGAGCACTGTTTTCTTACCACACAAACAGGATTAGTTAAGTGACTGATTGCTTATCATACCAAGGACCCCACTAAAGTAAGGGTGATAGAAATAAAAAAAATAATAATAACAAACCAAAGGGACAACCTGAGAGCAAGCTATGACTTACCTATCTGAGGGGAGCACTTATTGGTTTAATAAGTCCAAGAAAGAGGAGACACCACGGGATATTGGTCTTTATTACCCCCCCTCACCAAAAAGGGCACATAGGCCCTCATTACAACATTGGCGGTAAATCCCGCTTACTGCCGTGCAGAAGACCGCCTACACACCACGGCAGCGGCGTAATACCGCTACAGCTATTACGACCCACAGCCCGGAATCTGCCAAAAACCAGACACCCAGACAAGTCCGCCACACCAAAGGTCAGTGATAAACTGGCGACAACAAAACCTCCACCGTCACGGCAACAGGAATACGCCAACACTATCACGACCCACGAATCCACGCGGCGGTCTTTCAACCGCGGTATTCCATTGGCGGGTCACACCGCCGCGCTCAAAATACACACACACTTACAAAACACAACCACATTGGACTATTCCAAATACACACACCTGATACACATACACACACCACTCCCACACACTCAATACAATATAAAACACACACACACATCACCCACAAACCCCTGCAGAAAAAATTGAGAAAGAAGCCCAGAGAGAGACACCACCATCAACAACACTAGCATCCACAGGCGCACAACACCATCACTCACATAACATCCACGCACCTCAGACAACACACACAAACACATCCCCTCACACATCACAACACACACCACCTCACACATCACCCACACCACACCATGGCACCGCAAAGACACCCTGGGTTCTCAGAGGAGGAGCTCAGGGTCATGGTGGAGGAAATCGTCCAGGTGGAGCCACAGCTATTCGGATCACAGGTACAGCACACCTCCATAGCTAAGAAGATGGAGCTATGGCGCAGAATCGTAGACAGGGTCAACGCATTGGGACAGCATCCAAGAACTAGGGATGACATCAGGAAGAGGTGGAACGACCTACGGGGAAAGGTGCCTTCCGTGGTCTCAAGACACCAGGTTGCAGTACAGAGGACTGGCGGCGGACCCCCACCTACTCCCCCACAACTAACAACATGGGAGGAGCAGATCTTGGCTATACTGCATCCAGAGGGCCTCGCAGGAGTAGCAGGAGGAATGGACTCTCGTAAGTCAAATCTTAACTATTACATCCCCCACCCTACCTGCATGCTATCACATACCCCACCCTCACCCCCATCACTCCAACACCTCACAAATGTCCCACTATCACAACCCACACATCCCAACACCAAGCCCTGCATGCAACACCAAAGCATGGACACCCATCACCAAAGTATGTCCACTACAGATACCCACACAGACCCCAAACCAATTATCACACAAGGTCCTACACAAGAATGCAAGCACTGGAGTACAGGGTCACCCACCCATTGCACACAATGGCACACACAGATGCAATAATCACGCCTTTACACCCCTGCAGGACCCCTACCCAATGTCACCGACAGGAGGTTCCAGACATGTCCACTCCCCCCACAGAAGAGGCCCACAGTGATGACAGCAGCTCTGTCCAACTGGATCAAGGTGACCAGCCCGGCCCATCTGGGACCTAGGGACAGTCGGTTCCCCTCACACTGGCACAAGCCACCACAGAGCCTCCCCATCTGGAAACACCAGCACAGCACCCACCCAGCGGACCCATCCCTCTGTCTCCAGGACACGTCAAGCAGCAGTGTGTCCACCGCTACAGGGCACCCAGGCAAACCCACCACCCAAAAAAATATCAGGGACCTGGGGGCAGTAGCAGTGGGCACACGGTCCAGGGGACAGAGGCACAGGAAAACAGGGGAACTGGGAGGACTGCTGTGCGACAGGGGGAGGACAGGCCCAGGGAACCCACTCTCCACAAGGCCCTCTCCAACATCATGGGAGCGTACCATTATTCCCAGGAGACGATGGCAACGGTACTGGCTAAGTTTCAGGAGACCCAGCAGCTGCAGGAGGAACAGTATCTGGGGATCAGGGAGGAACTCAAGTCCATCAACACCACCCTGGTCACCATTGTAGGGGTGCTGAAGGACCTTGTGAACACCAGGAGGGACACTGTGGCACAGCAAGGGGCCCCTGACACTAGCCTGGATGATGAACAGCCCACCACCTCCGCGGGCGCTAGTGGACAGGAGGCACCGCCACAGGACCACAACACCAGCACCCCACCCCCTGCAGAAGGAGAACCACCCCGCAAACGGTCCCTGAGATCCAGGATAAAGACAGAGAACAATGCCAAGACCCCCGCCAGGAAATGAGACCCCCCTGAATGTCATCCTTCTGTCCCACTTTGTCACCCTGCCCATCCATCAACTGCCCTAGCTCCACTTCCTATGCCCCTTTGGACAATGCACCTGTGAAACAAATAGACTGGACTCTGCCATGGACAATCCTCCACCATCACCCCTGCCCATTTTACAACCCTCTCCACTATTTTGCCCTTAAATAAACACCCTTGAATCACAAAACAATCTGGAGTCAGTCTGTGCTTTCACAAATGTGTATTTGCAATAACTGTGGAATATAGCAATGGCGATTGTATTGTCAACATACCGATGTAACACAGCTCTAGTCCATGAGGTAATATAGCAGAGGTCACACAGTGGGACCCACATCTGTGAAATGGAAAGGCAAAGTGACTAGTCAAGGTCCATACACTGGGTGAAAGTGACAGACATATGATAGGTCTAATAATTGTATGAGAGGTGTGAGACAGTGACATCTTCTTACCTGTGTCTTACTGGAAGTAGTGCTGGATAACGTTGTTTCTGTTCTCGATATCCTCTTCTTCTGCCTACTCTTCTTCACTGTCCACAGACTCCACAGCTGCCACAAGACCTCCTTCTGGACCATCCTCCTGCAGAAAAGGCACCTGTCATCGCAAAGCCAGGTTGTGCAGCATACAGCAGGCGACGATGATCTGGCACACCTTCTTTGGTGAGTAGTAGAGAGAACCACCTGTCATATGGAGGCACCGGAACCTGGCCTTCAGGAGGCCGAAGCTCCATTCGATCACTCTCCTAGTTCGCCCATGTGCCTCATTGTAGCGTTCCTCTGCCCTTGTCCTGGGATTTCTCACTGGGGTCAGTAGCCATGACAGGCTGGGGTACCCAGAGTCACCTGCAAATGTTGAGGGACAACTGTTAGACACACACTAACCCTTAGGGACAACCCCAGGCAACTATTCACAGGGTATAGGGTCCTTGTCCTCACCTATTAGCCACACACGGTACCTCTGGAGTTGCCCCATCACATAAGGGATGCTGCTATTCCTCAGAATGTAAGCGTTATGCACTGAGCCAGGAAACATGGCATTCACATGGGAGATGTACTGGTCGGCCAAACACACCATCTGAACATTCATTGAATGGTAGCTCTTCCGGTTTCTGTACACCTGTTCACTCCTGCGGGGGGGTACCAAGGCCACATGTGTCTCATCAATGGCACCTATGATGTTGGGGATATGTCCCAGGGCATAGAAGTCACCTTTCACTGTAGGCAAATCCTCAACCTGAGGTAAAACGATGTAGCTGCGCATGTGTTTAAGCAGGGCAGACAACACTCTGGACAACACGTTTGAGAATATAGGCTGGGACATCCCTGATGCAATGGCCACTGTTGTTTGAAAAGACCCACTTGCCAGGAAATGGAGTACTGACAGGACCGGCACTAGAGGGGGGATTCCTGTGGGATGGCGGATTGCTGACATCAGGTCTGGCTCCAACTGGGCACACAGTTCATGGATTGTTGCACGATCAAGTCTGTAGGTGACTATTACGTGTCTCTCTTCCATTGTCGACAGGTCCACCAGCGGTCTGTACACCAGAGGATGCCGCCATCTCACCACCTGCCCCAGTGGACGTGCCCTATGGAGGAAAACAGCGAGCAGAGAGTCAGCCAACACTGAGGTATTTCTAAATGTCATTAGCAAGCATTTGTAAATCCACAATGTGCCTGTTACTGTGTGTATGCAAGGCCTAGATAGGTGTGACACAGTTAATATTAACGCCATGTGGCCCCCTGAAATGGTGGCTGCCGGACCTCTAAGGTGGGACAAGGGGATATGAGGTAACTGCACTGGCGTTCTACACCGTCGCAGGATGAAGCACTCTGGGCACAAAGCCCTCTCCAGAACCAGTGGAGAAAGGCATCCACTATCTCTGTCCTTGGCAGGATGAAGCACTCTGGGCACAAAGCCCCCTCCAGAACCAGTGGAGATAGGCATCCACCTGAGTGACTGTGGCTTTGCACTCCCCAGGATAAAGCAGTGGGCAACCTACCCACTGGAGAGACTTGAGAGACTGTGGCTTTGCACTCCCCAGGATGCAGCAGTGGGCAAACCACCCACTGGAGATACTTGAGAGACTGTGGCTTTGCACTCCCCAGGATGCAGCAGTGGGCAAACCACCCACTGGAGAGACTTGAGAGACTGTGGCTTTGCACTCCCCAGGATGCAGCAGTGGGCAAACCACCCACTGGAGAGACTTGAGAGACTGTGGCTTTGCACTCCCCAGGATTAAGCAGTGGGCATGGAGCCCCGTCGTGGAGCAGTGGTGTTGTGCACTCATCCGGCTGAGGTGCCCCCCTTCCCTTTCCCCTGAGGTGCCTGTTTCATTTCCATCTGATGCCCCTGCAGTGTTCTCTCTGTTTGATGTCTGATATCGATTGTGGGCCTCGCCCATGCATTTTGGGCCGGGTGGTCCACGGACAATTATTGGTGCACTATCTGGACTTGTGTAGTTGGTGTACATAATTGTATATACTGTATTTCGAGTTTTGACTACTGTTTTTTTCATGATTACAATTCTTCAACTCATTTCCTTTTGTCCTTGCGTCCTTGAAAAGGGGGCGGGGGTGTAAATGTAATGTTGCAGCATGTATTTGTGTGTATGTTGTGGGTGAGGGTGCGGGTGGGGGTGTTGCATGTTGCGTGTGTGTGTCACTCTCTTTGCCCTCCCCTGTGTTGTAGGTGCAGTACTCACTGTGGTCGTCGCCGCCGTCTTTGTTGCTCCTGATAGAGGAGCAGGAATACCATCGCAGGGAGTGTTTGGAGTTCTGGCTCCATGGCGTCCTGGTTCCTCGTGGGGTGTGGAGAGGTGAGTGTTTTCCCTTCCATGTCCTGTTTCCGCCGTGTTTTTGTTCGCGTTGGTTCCGCCCCGGAAAAGGTGGCGGATTGGCCTCTCATAATAGTGTGGGTGGTACATTGTCTTCCGCCTGTCTGTTGGCAGTGACCGCCGCGCTGTTTGTTTGTACTGCCGTGGCGGTCGGAGTGTTAAAGTGTGTGTCTATGTTGGTGGTTTCCGCCATGGTCGTGATTACATTTTTTTTCCCGCCGGCCTGTTGGCGGTATTACCGCTGCTTTAGCACCGACCGCCAGGGTTGTAATGAGGGCCTTAGACCTTAAAATGCACAGTATCACTTAAAAAAAATAATAATTAAAGAAGACCTGAAGAGTATAATATACCTACGTACCTGACAGAGATTTCTTGTTTTCTTCACTCCCTCCCTCTCTCTCTGGCGACGTGGGAGCTGAGAAGCTGAGAAGCTGAGAAGCTGCGAAGCGGTTACCTATAAACAAAATAAAAAGCACAAGAGATTACCCGGGACAGAAGACCAGGACTTGTGGAACTATTAAACAGACTATAAAGAAACAAATAACTCCTCCATCTCTCTCTCAACCCAACTAAAATATCTGGGCATAAATAAAGATCTCATAGTTTTGTCCTGTTTTCAGTGTATTGTTTCTCTGTATACCTTCGGATGGTTACAAAAGCTAACAGGGACACGTAATGTCCTATTACAATGACCTATATGGATTGAATTGTTCCCCTTTGATTAGCAAGATAAAGACTCTTTTTGCAAAATGGACCAATCTACCTCTCTCAATAATGGGCTGTGTCGCCTTGATCCGAATGTCAATCTTATCCCTGTGTATTATTTGTTTGCTTAAAATCCGTGTGCTCTCCATATAATATTTTTAAGGAACTGGAGGGAATGTTCTCCTCCTTTATCTGGGCCAATAAGATGCCTAGATTGGCAATAGATTCAGTGCATTGGCCAGTGAAAGAAGAGGGCCTTGTTTAAGAGTATATTATTTTGATAAATTTGCACATGGTTCACACAGGTTTTTTAAAACCCCAGGAATGACTGGGATAGATAATTGTTTTCTCAATTTGATCTTTCATGAGTATGACATTGTTGACTTCTACACCTCACAAGATCACCTAAAAGGATAAATATATGGTTTTAGAGTGGTCCCTAAAAAGTAAAGAACAACTGTGCAAGTACAACAATATCCTGGCCAATAATGGAGCCACCCACCTGGTAGATATTTACGTTGGGAATCGACCCCTATTAGATAAGAGGGCCACTTCTACGTGGGAGTGTGTAGTAACATTTTGGATTTCCTAAACTCTGATATTTGGAAGGCTTGAGCTGAAATAGAACCCTCTAATAGGCACTTTAAAACAATGTTGCACTGGTTCTACATAAGCATTCAACAGTTGTCCAATTATCTAGATTTTGGTAGAATGTGGGCCAGCCTGGATCTGGTTGAAGGCTGGATAGAAACCATAACCCAAAGATCTATCAGCAGCTGGGTTTACGTTCTTAGACGAAAGAAAGCCAGTGCATTATACTTGAAGGCCAAGGACAAGTGGCAGTCTATGGAAGGTCTTCAGATTACGGAGGAGACCTGGAATAAGATAAATGTGTTAACTTTTCTCTAATGAAAGGAGCAAATTGCCTAAGAATACAATTCTTGGCAAAGTGACTACTTTATAGAACCCTGGCCTTTTGCATAAAATGAATCCCCAGGTACCCAATAGGTGTTTCAGAGTGTGTGTGTGTGTGGGGGGGGAGGTCATTGGACCCAAAAATATATGGAGTTGTCCCAAAATAACCCCTTTCTGGGCAGAGATCCAGGCATACTGTTTTCACATTTTGGGGATGAATCAGTCAATAGATGCCTAAACAGCAGTTTTGGGGTACTCTCCTGATATTAATATTGTACCTGTGCAGAAAAAAACGATTGTTTATAATAGCACTAACAGCTAGATCAATAATTCTTCAAAACTGGTGATCAGAAGTGACCCCAACATACCAACAATTGTGGTATAAAATGCTACAAATTAAGGAGTTAGAGCACTGATCTGTGATAAGATCTGGATCTTATATTACATTTCAGAGATTATGGGAAGTTTTGGGATGAGGCAGCAATAGAGGCAGGAAATCTCATGCCCGTAGAGGTGAAATTGAATAATATGAAGGCAGAAATTCAGGTTTTTGGGAAATGTGCAAGAATAAATTATTTATTGGCTTGTCTATTTATTTTATGGCATTTGAACATTGTTTGATAACATGATGAGTTGGTTCCTTGAATATGCAGTTTAAACAATGTATGAACTCTTCTTGTAAAAATATATGATAAAAATAGGGTGTCTGCCACTACCGTGCCAGGATTATCATGATCTTGAATGTACACCTGGATGCCAAAGACGACCTTGTAGGGGGTCCAACCTCCCAAAGATCTACTTTGCAGGTTATTTAAAGCTCTCTGGACTCCATACAAGTGATGGATCCAACTACGACCTGAACTAATACTCTAGCTGTTAAGCACTGCTTTAAGGTATGATTCTTCCTTTCCACTATCTAATTTACCTCAGGATGATTGGAAGAGGAGACATAGCCACACCCAGGGCTCCCATAGTTTCCCTGTAAGCTTTAGAGGCAGAAACAGGTCCCTTTTATGAGACAGACTTTCAAATCTCTAATAACAGTTTGAGCATCAGCTGATCACTGTGGCAACACCCATAGGAATTTAGAACATGAATCTATGGCTAGTAGAATGATTTTGTATGCACCATCAGAATCTAAAGGTTCGTTATTACCTAAATACACACATTGGAGAAATGTATTTAAAACTAAGAGGGGTGTTTGTGGTGAGCATGCCGTGGTGGAGCTTCTTTTTAACTGACAAATGTCACAGCTGGGGAGATAATGTTTCATCTGCTTATACAGACCATGCTGCCAATTGCGTTTTGGTAGTAAAGAAACTGTAGCCATCACACCAGCATGTGCAGATGCCATCCCCTTAAGTGCAGCTGTGATTAACTATCATTTATGATCCTGTTTGGGAATCATTCACTCACCGGTCCCTGGAATGCAGGCTAAAGGAATACTTTGGGCCCTCAACAGATAAGAACATTTTGCTGGATATTTTTAGGTAAGTAAAGCAATGACTGCAGGCATGATTTCATCATCCACCTTTCCGTGTGAATAAGTAATACCAGCCACTACAGCAGTCTGTTCCCCTGCTTTTGCAGCTTCATCAGCCAGTGAATTCCCTGCAACATATAGTCAAACATGTTGTTGACATAATGTATGACTTACATGAGCCCATGACAAACAATCTTTAAGATGCACCACTTTTCCCCAAAGCAGTTTATGCTTGAAAGTATTCCCTTTGGAGTCTCTGAAACCATCCAGGCACCAATAATGCAAGTAAACACTGTAAGACTGGACACAATAATATGACTCACAAACTGTCAGTCTGGGGAATTCAGGATCCATATTCTCTAATGCCAGAATCAGTGATTTTAATTCAGCCAGCTGGGACATTACAACACTAGCTGTCTACTTTGAAAATCTCAAGCTGCCCGACACAGATGGAGTGGTTCAAATGAATGATTATTATGGCCAGACATGAATGTATTATATATAAACGCGATGACCTGTCCATGATCTCTGATATGACCTGGGAACATTTTGCTAAATCAGCTCTATGGTAACCTCTGCAGGGCGTCGTCTGTGCTGCTGAGTCCACCCTCTGCTCCCCAAACTGGTCTATTTGCTTATGAATTTCTCTAATCACCAACAAACAATGCAACATAATTGTCACATTCCCCCCTGCAGCCTTGCTGTGTCACGTCTGTCTTAGGTATCATATTTTATATGCAATACTATATAGCAGGGATACCCAGAAGTGAAAGTCGAATTCTTATGACCGAATGCAGGCTAATACTTCCAGCACTCCCACTCCCTATGCATTGATTTTCAGATCACGCTTGGAGCCTGGACACAGCTTCCCTTTTCTCAGCAGGGACATAATCAGCACTGTTACGTTCAGATTTATACTGTTGCAACCCTCTATCCAAGGGACATCTGTGGTAGCCATCCAATCGTTTCTCCATTTTAAAGTCAGGAGTTACATGCCCAAGTAAAAGACATGGGTCCCTCTTTGTCCCTTTTACTTATTCTAACAATTACCAACTAAACTCCCCACCCCTTCCCATTCCCATCCACTTACATCATAGTGTTTATTATTATTATTATTATTATTATTATTATTATTATTGATCACAGGGTCTGAAATGTATTCCCCTACCCCACTTTGGTACATTCTTGACTGACCCTTTTCCAATTCGCCCTGGATTCCCTAATTGGTGTTCTCTTGTCGATTGACATTTCGAGTCCTGCCTCCCAAGACAGATTATACATTTATTGGCCATTTTTCATTTTTCAGGCAAATACAATGTTTTCAATTGTGTTATGAGTTATATATACATTGTTTCCATTTTGCACTTAGAATGTGACTATGTAATAACACATTGCTTTTTATAATGTAAAGACACATTTGTTCTTTGTGTTTAATAAAGAATAGTTAGTAACATGGCTTGGAAGCCAAGAATAGAGGCCGCTCGGTAAGAGCTCTGCACCGCTACAATAATATTTGTTTGACACCCACTCCTTTCCGTGGGATTCCACAGGGATGTGGCGAACCTGCTCCGTCTGCTGGGCCCGCTGTGAACTGCTGAACTCCAGGGGGCATGGTCCAGGCTGCCGGGAGTGGATGCGCAGCCTTCACACTGGGAAGGAGGGCTGTGAGACAACCAAAGAATGGCATCAAAGGACTGCATTCTTAGGCTCCCATCATCCAGTTCGAGTCCTGCTTGGTCCCTGCGGCTGCTGAGTGCCTGTGAGTCAGCAGGCCCCGAAGTGGAGCTACATCTGATGCCGACATGGTTGAGTGTGGCTCAGCTTGTGCCTTCAGACCACTTGGGAGCCATAGAGACCTGCTGCTGTGGGGCCCCCAGGGGCTGAGGTGGATGAGACAGGAGGCTGGCCTGCGGTAAGAACCCGCCGGATGACCGGCCTACACAATGTGGGTGCTTGAAGCCCCTGTGGCAGCTGCACCCATGCAAAAGTGGTGAGGGTGCTGAGCCTACCATCGCCCGGAATTGTGTGGATTGCCTGACCCTCTGGGGTGAACTGCTGGAACCCATGCCGTAGCACAACTGTGGGAGCTGCTACAATAAGGATGAAAGTCCCCAAGACTGTGAGAACTATTGTTGGCCCCCCTCTCCTCTCCACATCCTCCTCCTGCATCCTTGGCTAATGGTGATCCATTAGTGGGGGCTACATGACAGGGGCTTCCAAGAAGGGGATGGGACTACTTAGTTGCACCTGTGTCACACCCTTCGTGGCCACATCTCTCCATCAAAATTGTTCTTTTCCCCTGTTCCATGGTGGTTGTAGAGCGCAGCTCCTGTGATTGGAAGCAGCATTGAACCACGCGGCTGCACCCCACCTTCCACTAAGATCAGGGGTGACACCCTGAGCTCCAGCTGCCCAGTGTGGGGCTGTGTCTGACGGGGGCCTAAGGTGAACTACAGGCTGATGGAGGGCCAGCAGAGCCCCTGGGTGGTGCAGCTACAGTGATAGGGGAGTAGCAACAAACACTAACAAGTGCTCTGCAGGGTCGTGCAAACATGATGAGGGAGACAACCACCAGCAAACAGCAATGTTGCACTCTTGGCTCTGTGGGGAAATATATAGCCTAAACATCATTATGGTACACGACAATCCCTCAGCCCTCGTGACCCAACAAAAGATGGACAAATATACTAAACAGCCTGCGACATCAGAGGAGGTTGGCATTGCAGGAGGAGGAGATGTCTGATCAGAGGGCTTCCAAGCAGCTTGCAGGCCATCCAAGACCTCAAGGTAATGCTGGAGAGAAAAATGGGTGAGCCGAATGTTGACTTATCATTCATTAGAGAGGCCCTATGGAATAAAGTTGACAGAGTCACAGATGTATAAGGTAGAGTTGCCAAAACAAAGGACACTGTCAAATTGCATGAATCCTGATTAGCTGCCTTACAAAGACTTGTCAGTCAGCTGGAAGCAAACGTGGAGGACACTGAGGGTAGGTCCTTGCTCAACAACCTGCACATAGTGGGCATTCCGGAGGGAGTGGAGGGGGCCACACCCACCACATTCATTTTGGAACGGCTGAGGAGCTGGATACCCGACTTCCGCGACCTCATCCTACTTCATAATTGAAAGGGGACAGAGGGCCCTTCTCATCAAGCCCCCACTTGGTTCCCTACCTCGACTCTTCAATGCCCGCATCCTCAACTATTCTGACCTACATGCCGTTCTCCAAGGAGCACGTATACTTGGGACTCTTACTTATCAGTCTTCCCCAACAATAATATTCCCAAACTACACCATGAAGGTCTAACAACAATAGAGGTCCTTCCAGGAGGTGAAACAGAAGCAGAGGGCCTCGAAACCTTTGTTATAGGCTCCTCTTCCCTGCCCGACTGAAGGTCATCTACCATGATAAAATGCTGTTCTTTGATATCCCAGAGGCAGCATGGAATTGAGCAGAGGAACAACCTAATCTAAAGAACGAGAGTATGCTTCCAGTGGGTGGGGATGGAAGAAGGGGTGGCTCAGGGGATGGCAGAGATGGGTGACTTCCCAGGGGTTTTCAATAGTGTTTCAGGTGGGATTCCATGGGGGCATACTGCTTCAGAGGCACACCACTTAGTGGTATCAAGGGAGTAGCATGATGGGCTGGGATGCTATTGGGAAGTGACCAGGACAATGCCTGGGTCCTTGCTGTCATTGGTATTTGTTGATGCCCCTTCCCCCTTGACGTCGGAGTTTGCTGCAACACTAAGCCCGCTCCTTCTGGAACTTTTGGCAGCCCCATGGGGATCAAGTCTTTGTGTCAGCCCTCCCCGTGACAGTCTCCTGTCTAGCTTGCTTGCAGCCACTGTCTGCTGCCTTAGTTTGTGCTGCTCTTTTGCTCCTTTTTCCCAGTCTTCTGCTCATTTTTCTGCTCCTTTTTCCCTCTCTTCTATTGTTTTTCTGCTCCTTTCTGCCTCTTCTGCACATTTTCTGCTGCTTTTTCGCTCTCTTCTGCTGGTTTTTCTGCTCCTTTTGCTCTATAATCTGCTTGCTTTTCTGCTTGTTGTTCTCTCTCTTCTTATTATTTTCTTTCACTTTTACTCCTCTCTTCTCACTATTTCCCTCCTCCTGCCGCTTCCCAACTCCCTCCCCCAGACTTACTTTATGGAGGCTGCAGCACAGGTGCGCTTCTGACGCACCAAAGGCAAGGATGTCTGTGCCTGTCCACACCTGGACTGCGCCCAGCACCAGGACCCCAGGCTCCCCTGCCATCTGCCGTTACACCGCCAATGGGCTCCTGGCCCTCGACCCTGGTCACCGTAACAACTGCTGCCACACGTCCTTCCTGCAATTGACCAAAGGACCCTTCACCTTCCGCCATGACTACCTCTCTTGCAACACAGGCCCACCAGCCCCCATGGGACCTAGCGTCACTTCCACCACAAGACCACAAACAACCCCGAACCACCCCACTTCATCCTGCTCAACACCCAATTGCTCTGCAAGCATGCCACGGAAATCTGGGACACCATTACCCCCATCTCCCCTAACGTTGCCATCTTCACCAAAACCTGGCTCAACCCCTCGTAAAACTCCCAACATCGCCACCACAACTTCCAACAGCTACAAGATGATACATCAAGACCGCCCCAACAAACTCGGTGGGGGCATTGCCATCATCTTCAAAGAAATCAGCCAATGCACCATCACCAGTGACGACCACATGCCTCTCATGGATCACCTGAACTTCTGAATACAAAATGATGCCAAGACCTCAATGAGAGGCACCCCAAACCCCCTGGAACCCTACCAGCTTTCTGCGACGCCATCTCCAACCTCATCGCACCACTAGCCATCAACTCTTACTACTACTTCCTACTCAGCAATCTTAATTTCCACCTCAATGACCCCAATGACAGCAACTCCATCTCCCTCCTCGAGAACTTGAGCAACATTGGCCTCACTCAACTGGTCACTGAACTCATGCACAAAGCTGGTCACACTCTTGAAACCATCTTCACTGCCAGAGACAGAATCAAATTCAGCCACGTCACAGAACTCACCTAGATCGACCACACCATTGTCCACTTCACAATCTCCAACGCTCAGCATGCTATCTCCAGGCATCACAACTCCTTCAGCCGGAGCAAGGTAACTGAGACACAGTGGACACAGACCCTCAGCACCATCCAACCCAAACCAACTTCAGACCTTGACCAAGCCATCCAGAACATCTCCTCCTGGATCACCAACTGTGACAACAGAGTCGCCCCATTGAAAATACCAAAAACCAGCAAAACCTCAAAACAGCTGGTACAACCCAGAGCTCAGAACCATCAAGCGTAACTGCTACAGACTCAAGAAACGATGTTGCGCACCTACAAATCAAAGTAGCCAAGAAAGCCGCCATCACAGCCAGCATCAACACAGCGGCCAACTACATGAAGGGGCCGTTTCAAAATAGTCAAGAAATTCTCCAATCTGACAGCCACAGAGAACACCATCCACTCCTCCCAAGACCCCTGCAACTCCCTCTCGCAATACTTCCACACCAAACCACGATCGCCTCTATCTACAATTTCAACCCCCAACCCATGTCTCGCAACCTCAACCACCTCAACCTACCAACACACACTAGCCAAATTATCACCACTTGGGCTCCACTCACCACTCCGACTACCACAGCCATCATGACTTCCATCGACTCTGGCCCACCCACTGACCCCTGCCCCCACTGACTCTTCAACCTTGGAACCATCCCAGTCAACACTGAAATCACCAGCATCGTCAACACCTCCATCTCCACTGCACCCTTCCTGGATAGATTGAAACATGCAAAGGTCAGACCCCTTCTAAAGAAACCTTCCGCTAACCCCAGCGATATAAAAAATTACCCACCAATTTCCTTGTTCCCCTGCCCAGCCAAAGTACTTGAGAAAGCCATCAACCAACATCTCCACAAACACCTGGACCAAAACCACATACTTGACACCTCACAATCAGGTTTCTGTGCAACCCACAGCACTGAGTCCACGTTGATCGCTGCCATAGATTATGTCAGAATTCTCCTTGATCATGGAGAAACTGTGGCCTTGATCCTCCTCGACCCCTGTGTGGCATTCAACGCCATATCCCACCACACCTTAATTGACAGACTTCACAATATCGGCATACAGCAAAACATCTTCTAGTGGATCACCTCTTTCCTTACAGGCCACAAACAGAGCATCCGGCTGTCTCCTTTCACCTCCAAACCCAAGGATATAATATGCGGCGTACCCAAGGATCTTCCCTTACCCCCACCCTGTTCAGCACCTACATGACCCCCCTCGCAGATGTTGTCAGATCTCACGGACACAACATAATCTTCTACCCTGACGACACACAACTAATTCAATCGCTCACCGAGGACCCCTCCAAGGCCAAAACCAACTTCTGTGACACCAAGACCAACATAGCCAACTGGATTAGAGACAATTGCCTCAAACTCAACTCTGACAAGACGGAAGTATTGATCTTTGGGAAGAGTACCTCCGCTTGGGACTGCATCTGGTGGCCAGAAGAACTCAGACCCCCACCCACAAACAATACACGCAACCTAGGCATCATCCTTGACAACAAACTAACCATGAAATTACAAGTTAATGCAGTCAGCTCTTCCTGCTTCCACACCCTTAGCATACTCCACAGAATCTTCAGATGGATCCCAGTCAACACCAGAAATACCGTCACCCAAGCCCTCATCACCAGCCATCTCGACTATGGCAGCACTCTGTATGCAGCATTTCCACCCACCTCCTTAAAAGACTCCAGACCATACAGAGTGTGGCAGCCAGACTCATCCTAGATGTCCCCAAATGGACCAGATCCTGTCCACCTCAGAAACCTCCACTGGCTCCCCATCCAGAAGAGATGCCAGTTCAACATCCTCACGCACTCCTACAAAACTCAACACAGTCAAGGGCGGTCCTACGTCAACCATTGACTGAACTTTCATCTATCCTCACGACACCTATGCTCCAATGCTCCTCCTTTCTTGCCCTCACGCCAGACCCCGCATTTACCATTTCCGCAGCGGGGGCTGCTTCTACATTGCAGCAAAGACTTTGAACAACATGGCCCCCCCACCTCTGAATAGCACTATACATGGCAAACTTCAGAAAGAAACTCAAGATCTGGCTTTTGGACAGAGACTTGGCACCCTCAGCACCCAGAGACCCCTAGAGATGACAGTGCTGCGCTTTACAAATGCTGATTGATTGACTGAGTGGAAAACTCAACGGTGTCCATGACCACAGACTAGATCGTTCTTCCAAGGTTACCACAGTGGTTGCATGGCCAACCACTCTAATCATGTTTCTGTGCAATATGTCATTTCTGGAGTATGGCGGGCACACCATCCAGTGCAGCGCAGCTATAGATTATTTTCTGACTCACATAAGACTTTCTCCTATCTTCATTTTTTCTTACTCCCTAATACTGAGAGTCACAGAGTATTATCTGCACAAATTCTTACACAAGGCCTATCAGATCACTCACCTATACAGATAGATCTTGCCCGGGGCCTCCAGGGCCTGCAGCAGGATGGCACCTGAGTAGATGGTGCCTGCAAAATGGAGACTTTCATGAGACCTGCCAATAAATGTGGGAAAGATACTTAATGAAAACTGTGGGTTGGTTGACTCCCTGAGCGTCCTCTGGGAGGCCTTGAAGGCTACCATGAGAAGAGAGCTAATTAGCTATAATAAATGCCATAGGGGAAGTTCCCAGTAAAAGATCTTTGATTTAGAATCCTGCATTGACGAGCAGGAACAGCAATATCTAGCCAAGGCAGAAGACTCAATTCCGATTAATTCTTTACGCACCCAGATGCTTCTGAGAGAAGATCCCATGCAGGAAGCTCGGGCAACGTGATTGGCTATACAAAGCTGGATATACAAGTGGGGGGACAAAGCTAGCAAGACCCTTCATTGGCTGTGCACAACCATGCCACCAGAAACCCCATATCCTACATCAAAAACACCCTAGGTGTGCATGTCACATGCAGCAAGGATATAGCACACAGCTTTGCCACCTATTAATAACTGTATGGCCTCAACTGGGAAGAGCAGGAGCAGGACCTGCAACATTTCATTGAGGACCTTTCATTGCTCAAACTGAGAGTTGTGGACAGAGACATGTTGGAGGCTGATGTTACACTGGAGGAGTTACGGGTGCAACTTCAACTGGGCAAGCTACCGGGCCCCAACGGATACCCGGTAGAGTTCTGGAAGTTCCTATGGCCTCAGGTGGGCCCACTCCTGATGCATACATTCCAGGAGGCTCTGAAGGGGGCCACCTGCCTAGAGACCTCTGGATGGCTGACATAGTGGTAATCCCGAAACCGGGCCACATTGGCATACGCTGTGAGGAATAGCCCCAATCTCACCATTAAACATAGAAGTTAAAATCTGGGATAGGGTGCTGGCCAACAGACTGTCAGGAGTGGTTTGAAAACTCATCCAGACCAGTTTGGGTTTATCCTACTGATGGCTGCTAGACACAACATTAAAAAAGTCAACAGTGCCATCAAGTTGAGTGCTGGCGTAGTGGGCCATTTGGCTTTACTCATGGTTGGCATTCAGTAAGCTTTTGACTTGGTGGGCTGGGAATATCTCTTCACACTGTTAACAGACATACAGTTTGGACCCAAATTTATAGAATACGTTAGGTTGCTTTATACCCAACTACAGGCCAGAGTGCATATTGGTAATGCTATCTCTCTCTACTTCCCCATAAGGAGGGGTACTCATCAGGGATGCCCACTCTCTCCCCTGATTGCCTGGGTGATAGAGCTCCTGGCAGCATTTGTGAGGGTTCATGCTCTACTTCGCGGTGTCCAGTGGTCTCTCATGGTGAGTGACAGAATCTCACTGTACGCAGACGATGTCCATCTCTTCCTGGATGACCATTCCAGGTCGGGACACTGAGCTCTGCTAATTCTTTCCATATTTGGGGGTCCCTCTGGCTTGTGCATTAATAACGCAAATCGTCCATCTACCCCATTGCTCACTGCCTAACAGTCACGTCTTGGGCCCCTGAATAAGGAGTACTGCTGCAGGGGTTCAAATACTTTGGGGTGTATATTGCTGCAGACAAAGCCTTGGTGTGTGAGCGTAACCTCCATTCTCAGATAGAGAGACAGACTGGAAACATTAAATTCTGGAACTCCCTCCTGCTCTCTCTGTTTGGCCTTTCAGCCATCTTCAAGATGGTCTCATTTCTGAGACTTATTTCAACTCCAAAACGTCCCCTTTCCAGTAAAGAAAACCTGCTTACCAGGGCCAATGGTTTATGACATGAGATTCTGTGGAATGGAGGGCCACTCACATTGCCCTCACAAAATGCTGTAGGCCCACCTTTGAGGGCTGCATCGCCACCACAGACCTACTGCAATACTTGAGAGTGGTACATCTCCTGTGACTTAATGAATGGTGGTGCGAGGGGTTTTAAGATCCAGCATATGCAGTGGAGTGTTGTGTCACAGTTCGCGACAGCCTCCCACATTTGCTCCTCGGTGGTGCTTTGCCACATACTATGAACACTTTCATGGAGGTGATACTGGCTGTATGGAAATAGACCATGAAGTTTGCTGGATGGGCTTTGCCAGGTGGGATGCCATTCGCATCACGATGCTGGGAGATGTTCTCACAAACGGATCACTTAAGGCTTTCTCAGAGCTACATGTGGAATACCTAATGCACCGCTCCTTGTTTTTTGCTATCTCCAGCTTTGGCATGCCATCACCCCCTATTTGCCCATAGATGAAGAAATCCCAGATTATTTGCCCCAGGTGCTAAAATTCTGCTCACTGACATTAAAACACACATGCTATCAGAACTATATCAAACACTGTTATGCTGTTATGTCTTGGGACCTGGGCCAACTTGGAGAGGATGACCAGACGGAAGCGGTGGCAGCCCCAAAGCAAGCTGTGGTGGGCACTCTGTTCCATCTTATCCAGCTTAAAATACTGCACTGCTTGCACCTCACGAAGAAACAGCTACTTAAAGTGTGGCTGGTAGGTTTGGGGATTTGTCTGTGCTCCAGTGCTGGTAAGGGGACTTTCTGGAGCTTTCCATTTCTGGAAGGGTGTTCTGAAGACTCTGGCAATGGTTTTGGCTAGATGGTCCTGTGGAAGATGAAACTGGTCTTACTACATATTGTAGATGATGTAGAGGGTAATAGATATCAGAGGGTGCTGCTTTGGTTGGGACTGCCTTTGGCCAAGCGAGACATTGCAAAGAAGTAGTAGAATGTAGGGGGTCAAGGTGGGAAGGGTGGTCAAATGACATGGATTTCTGTATGGGCCTCGAGCGCCCAGTGTATCAGGCTAGGGGACACCCCCATAAGGATACCAAATTTTGGAAAGACTAAGGGGAACACGGAGGTATTTATATTGAAACTCGGGCACATTGGCCTTGGACCTTGGATGATGAGTAGCACTCCTTCGAGGCCACACCACATTGAGACCTAAGGAAGGGACTTGCCTGGCCTCATGGCCCACTGGTTTTTACGATACAGTGATTAACAGGGTCATGGTTCTCTGGATTTCTGATGTATGGACACAAAGCTCAGACTGAAATCATGCAGTGATAATGACAACTGGTTTCTTTATTTTGTATGTTATGTGCCAGACCTGCCTTTTGTTTTGGCTAAAACTCTAATTAGAAGTTTTACAAAAAAGACAATAGTTTCAGAAAGAAGAGCCAAAAGTAGCCCCAGCTTACAGGCAGAATTGTTCATTTTGGGGCACCTTTGATATAAACAATGTAATGCAAACCCCGAGTCCCATTTTCAGTATTAATTTCCTACTGGTAGTATCAGGACATACAGCCGGATATTGTTAAAGATTATTTAATCTTTCCCAACTACACTAATTACGACAATTACCCTTCCATGTTTATTAAAATGTCCACCAGTTTCCGCTTCAATTCTATGGTGGATACATATGAGCAGAATACAGTCCCCAAAAATGAATATCTAGCAGGAAGTTGGCATAGTTGTTTTAGAGGGTTTCACAGAATCCCATTTTACTAATTTTCAGGCAGTTTTTGCTGATATTCTTTAATTCCTTTAAAACGCAGTTCTGAAATAAAACTAAAACGTTTTAGTGGCAGCTACAGCTAGTGGCATTAGCATCAAACTCTCTGTTTATCCCACATAGCAACATCCCATGGCCTGGGGGTAAAACCATGTGCCCACCTCCAGATTTTATCTGCCATTATTATGAAGCTTGGTGGAATTCCATTGTTATGAGGCTTGGTGGAATCCCATTGTTCTGCCCTCTGCAAAATTCTCAAACCCAAAAGTACCACTTTTCCTTCAAACAGCTAAAGCAAAAGTATCCTTGAGAGGCCCCTACAGTCATGTTCATGCATGGCTGACAGTTTCATTGCAGAAGTAACAAGATCACCCTTGGTCTCAGAAACAACTTCAATAGATTGTCTAAGATTTTTGTGCCTACTGTTAACCTGCAGGAGCATTTTCATCCTTCGCACGACTCAATGCTCAATAAAGTCAATGGATCTTTGGAAACTACATAGGATTTGGTAGAGCCATAAAACAGAATTTTAATACAAATCAATTAAATTAAAGAGTGTAACCAATTTGACCATATAATGAATTCTCCAGTCAGGAATAAAGTTAAGGAATTTATTACAAACTCAAGCTAAATGTCATGTAGACAATTCACATAACAAAGATATAAAGATACACAATCACCAAGGGTTGCCCAAGGCGACTAAACAAGTGCAGACTTACTAGCATTACTAAAACTGAGCCTTCTACAAGAACAATGCAAAACATTAACAAAAGAATCTGAGAAACAGAAAATAAATGTTGATCAGCTTTGACCAGCATTAATGCAGTTTAAATCATCCAATCTCAGTTTAGCTGGGCACAGGGAAAACCCTACTTTTGTCCAGATCAAGTAATAAAATATGTAGGGAGGAACATATGTGGTAAAATACAAAAAGGACAAAAAGGGCAAAAATACTTTTGGATAAGGGTAGTCACAGGGAATAGGACACTAGCTAAGGTAGGTAAAAGATAGGTAAAGAAGGAAGGTGTCAGTCTGTCAGAAGCTTGGTCAAAGGGTTAGGAAAAAATCTCTAATCCTTAATAAGGCATTTAAAGGGGCAAGCAGAAAGGACGATACCTCTCCAAGAGGCTCAGCATGCAGGGTTCTTGGGTTCTGTCGGTTGAAAGGAAAATCTGCATCTGACCAACATCCAACAGATCAAGGTTCATACGACAATCAAATTCTCTTAGGGCAACAGTTAATTTGACGTTGAAGGGTCATCCTCCAACAGTAATCGATCACACAACTCCAAGTTGAAACAGTCAACTTAATCCGAGGTCTATCATGGGAACGGCATCCATTTATGTGGCTCCACACAGGATTGAAACAAATGTTTAATTTGCTAGTCCATAGCTCAGAATGTTCCACATCCAAGCTCGAATTGTATACCTTTCTATGTGTAAAACAATAGGAATTTATTACCAAAGCTAGTCTTCTCATGGAAATGTAGTATGAAAGAAAATTCACCTTAACAAAATGAATCCGCATTATCTGCACAGTCACGAAATACAGACCTAGCAGGCTTCACTTAGGCTAATATAAATGAATTAAAAGAATACATTTAATTAATATCTTCAAATAAACACATTTTAATATGCAAACTGATAAACTCAACTTTAATCAATACGCATTATTAGTTTGAAGTTTAAATTATAACATAATATCAATTAAATCTTTCAAACATTTACTTTACCCTTAATACCATCATAGTTTCTAACATTAGTCTAAACGAATTTGGCTTCTCAGTGCATCTTTCTGCAATCAAACTATTGGCATTTTGGTTAACATAATGTGTAAACTGTCACGCATAGATGACTTCTGTGAAATGAGGGACAGGTAAAATTTTTTGACTACATCCCAACAAAGAATGTGGAATCTGAAACTTCTCCCACTTCCCACTTGAATTGGTACCGAAGGTTTATGAGATCTTGCAGACTGAAGCTCGCTGCCCAGAAGGACTAATTAACCAGAGTGTACACAGGCTTCGTCTGCTGTGAGCATCAATGACACAGTAACAATATTACATGTAAACCTAAGCATCCACCCATGTTACTCCTTTCCTATATGAAATCTCTCAGGTTCATAATTATGTGGATCTGTTTCATAAATGCACACCCATATCTTTTCTATTCGACTAACGTCTAAAAAAAAATACTTTACAGCTAAGATGTCAGAGAACATGAAGTTTAGACAAATTAATGCACAAAACCCCTCCTCCCTTACAAATCATTTATGGCACTTGTGATGCGTAACACAATTCTCGACTCTGTAGTATTTTCCAGGCACAGATGAATTATGTATACACATTCTTTTTCCCTGCTGGATGAACTGCAACTAGGGCGTGGAGGAGAAGCGAACAAAATAACCCAGGATTCAAACTCTGGGTGCACACCGATGGCAGGAAAACTTGGTTATCAATGAATAACCTTTTGTATCTGTAATTAATCTTCAGCCATTTCAAGAATTATTTTGAAAAGTTTTGATTTGCTTTGCCTTTGCTGACATATCAGCTGTGTGAAAGTCAGATTTAGTATAAAAGGCTTTCAAGGTACTTCACTCACATTTTATAGAAAATGGGTCGTTTTAACTCTGTATGAACGGCTTGTGCTTTGTTTGGTTATATTAAAGAAATGTATTTTATGATTGTGAAGTTTTTTTATAAGGCTACAATAAAAATGCCCTCTAATTTTACCTAGTACAGGTAGACTTGTTAAGGGATAGTCCTTTTGCTCTGCTTTCCTTCAACTTTGGGTTCTGAAGGTAAGTACATTTATGATGGAGCGTGTACGGAAGATTGTTTTGGAGTTATGCAAGCATTGATGTACAGAATACACTGAATACAGGTACTACAGAGAATACATGACTCACACACAGAGGCATGGAATTCTATGTCAGGACCGGAGGCTCAGATTATGCTTCTCTTTCCATGCTCTTTATTTAACAGCAGCCAATGAAAACCATTGAAAACAAAAAACTACATATCCCAACACTGATGATATGTCACGTGATAACCATAGAGGAGGAGGCCTATAAAGAGATGCTTCACACCGAACCACTCCACTTTCTTTGCTGCTTCGCAGCCAGTTAAGTGATTCATGGATGTTTTTATGCATGATATTGTTTTTGCTTATAATCTAATTTGGGAGTGGGGGTTTCCCTCCCCAAAGCGGCCGCTTGGCTCGCTTTCATTGTGTGGAGTGAGGACTTGCGCGCATCGACGCAGTTCTCTTTTTATTGCCGGTTTTAACGCGTGCTGAATGCGTTTATTTGCCAACCAGAGTCCGCGCTGATTATATCCTGCGGTCGCGCGTCTCTGTGCCGGCTCCAGGGATTTCTTTTATTAGTCCCGGGGGCATATTTACTCAACCGCTCCTGCCCCGAGCCTGAATTCTATTTCCCTGCCCCGCGGGGCCTAATTATTCAAGCGCTCGTGTCTGAGCGTCTTTCAAGAGCCCACGCTCTATTTCTCTGCCCCAGGGAGCCTAATTATTCAAGCGCTCGTCTCCGAGCGTCTTTCAAGAGCCCACGCTCTATTTCCCTGCCCCGGGGGGCCTAATTATTCAAGCGCTCGTCTCCGAGCGTCTTTCAAGAGCCCACGCTCTATTTCTCTGCCCCGGGGAGCCTAATTATTCAAGCGCTCATCTCTGAGCGTCTTTGAAGAGCCCACGCTCTATTTCTCTGCCCCGGGGGGGCCTTATTATTAAGCGCTCATGTCCTGAGCGTCTTTAGAAAGTCAATCGTTTGTTGGCAATATTTTTGCTTTTCACGCTCGTTATCTAGAGCGTTTATTTATTTAATTTCAGAAATTCAAAGAGTTTTATATTTACACGCTCGTGTCTTGGATCGTTTATTGATTTAAGCACAAGGTGCTTCTAATTAAATGGGCCTGGACTCTGGGGTTGCAAATAATTATTACTTAGGCTGGGCCTGCACTAAGGGTGTTTCTGCACACAGGGCAGCTCCCTTGACGTCCTAAATCAATTTTTTTTTGTGTGCCCTGTTTTATTATTATTATTATTATTAGTATATTTATTTATTATTACTATGACTCCTCTGGGGTTCTTTCTTTCTGCTGTATTACAGTATGGCTGGCTATGAAGACCAAGCCGAGGATGGGTATTATCTGGAGGAACCAGTGGGTTCTTTTGTACTGGAATTGGTACATGCTCTTGACGCAGGAGTGTGTCATTCTGTTAATCAATCCTTAGCTCAAGCTATTAAGCCCATTAAGCACCACCTTTGGGGGTTGTGGAGCAACAAGGCTGGGTAGCCCTGTCAGGCATTTCAACCCTTTTTGGAACCTTCCCTTCCACAAATACCCAAACCTCTAAGTAGAGTTCTATCTACACTCCGCGGCTTTGAAGGCCTTATTAGGAACATGGCAAGGGAACATGGTTATAATTCTTGTGACTCAAATTCTTCTTCTTCTGAACCCCCCCCCCAGCAGAGAGATGATTCCCCTCGCAAGCGCATACAGAAGGCTCATCATCAGGAAGCTCCTACTCCTCCGGTCCTGACGGTTGAGCCGGAAGATATTGTACACCCCAGGTCTTCACTTTGGTTGTCTCCCCCAGAAGTGGCGGATTATGTGGTATCCCACATTAGACATAGCTCTAACAAGGAGGTTCGCTCCAGGCTACGGTCTGAATGCTCCAGGCCGGATTTCCCCTCCAAGGTGACTCAAGCCCCCTCTGGACCCTTCTTTGGTCACTGTCCACAAAAATCTGCCAAGGACCCAAAGAAGAGTTTTGATCGCGTCCGGCGTGGATGTCAGGACAAATTGTTGGACGTCTCAGGTCCGTTATCAACGTTTTTAGAACTGACTTTTCAAGCCAAAAAGTCAGGTGAGCCCTTTAACCCTGACGTTCGTGTGGGTTGGGCTCAACGAGCGCTTTGTTTGTCCTGGGCAATGCCAACTGCGCCATATCTTCGGAGAGTCGCCGCTCAGTGTTGATGTAGCTAGACCCAACTTGGCAGTCTTTGCTACTTCTGAATCAGGTCCGGTGGCCCTGGATTTGCTGTTGGGTTCCCCCTTCATAAAGGAACTTTCAATTTTTGTTTCAACCTACGCCAGTTTGGACAAGGTCCAAGGTTCTATCAGAAAGGTGCTCACTCCACCTTTTAGAGGGGTCGGACGCATCAGAGGGCGTGCCTTTGGCCGCTTCGACCAACAGGGCCCTCAAGGTGATTACTACCATCAAGGAAGAGGCAGTTATCAGGAGTACGACTCCTCCTCGTCTACCGCCTATCCATCAAGACCAAGGTCTGGTCGGGGCAGATTCCGCAGAGGGAGATCCATAGGTCTTCAAATTTTCTCCCAGGTCCCGAGAGCCACAGGTGAGATTGATTCAAGTTCAGGGGGGTAGACCTCAGAAGTTCTGCAAGCATGGGGTCTGAGTACTTCTGATGCTTGGGTCACAGATGCTGTGCAGGAGTTCAAACTAGAATTTTATGAGACCCAGTCTCAGCTGTGGCCTCCTCCGCCAGTATAATTTTCCCTTCAAGAGCACAGCCTCATTTCCGCAGTTATCTCTGAGCTGATAACAAAAGGTAGCCTGACACAGGTACCCTGACACCCTTCAGGTTTTATCAGTCCAGTGTTTCTAAACTTAAAAGATTTCAACGTTTTTTACTGTATCGACATTTCTAGATGGAGGGCATCCATTTGTTGAGAGACATTCTCCAAGAGGGAGACTGGATGGTCCGCTTAGATTTGAAGGACGCTTACATAGCCATTCCTATTTTCCCTCCACATCGGAGATTTCTTCAGTTCCAGTGGGAGGAAGAGTATTACAAGTACAAAGTCCTCCCATTCGGCCTTTCTTCTGCCCCATGGTGCTTCACGGACGTGATGCGACCAGTTGTGGAGTTCCTTCGTTCTCAAGGGGTCTGTCAATTTTTTTTATCTAGTCGATATCCTGATTATTGCCTGGTGTGCCCCATGTCTTTGCTTCAGAGCCTGGGTTTTTATAATCGATGCCCAGAAGTCCAGGCTGACCCCTCTCAACGGATGGACTTTCTGGTTTTCTAGTTAGACTCAGTCCAATCCCTTTTGGTACTCCAATCCCTTTTGGTACTTCCCTCCGAGAAGATTCATTCGATCTAGAGAGAGTTGAGGTATCTGTTATCCAATCAGACTGTATCATTGAGAGCGATTGCCCGGATGGTGAGCCTGTTTTTCTTCTTCGATCCAAGAGATATTCCGGGCCCTTTTCAGTCAGAGCCCTTCAACGTATTAAGATCTCCCATCTTTATAAGGGTCTCAGTTATGCGGGCCAAGTGCTCCTATCCGAGGAATCTCGTTCTGAGATGAGTTGGGAGATAAAACATATGGAGACTTGGAACGGCAGAGCTATTTCAGCTCGTTCCCGGATGTAGTGATAGAGTCCGATGCCAGCCGTTGGGGCTGGGGTGCCCTTTGCGGATCAGTGTCCTCGGGAGGCAGATGGTCCAACACAGTGTTGACCCTGCACATATTGTTTGGGGCTCCTAGCCGGCTCTCTTTTGCCATCAAGAATCTCTCCCCTCTCAAGGCGATCTGTTGTGTTCTGCTACACATGGACAATATCTCGGCGGTGAGATATGTCAACCAGTTGGGGGAACTCGTTCTCGCATTTTAACGGAAATAGCAAAGGAATTTGGCTCTTTTGCCTTCAGGAAAGAATTTCGGTAGTCGTGGAATACCTTCCAGGGACCAGCAATCTGGTGGCGGACTGGTATTCGCAACACCTGAGGGATTTCAGCGATTGGAGTCTGCACCCCAGAGTTTCTGGGCCCTTTCTGCTCGGCGGGGCCCCCTCTCGATAGTCTTGTTTGCGTTTTGCCTCATTCGTCAGTTGGGAGTCAGATCCGGAAGCATCTGTTTCGGATGCCTTCCTTCAGAACTGGTTTTCAAGAACAAGAGTACGTTTTTGCCCCCCCTTCCTAATGATACTCAGGGTTTCAGCACAGATCAGACGTCAGCAAGTGGATCTGATTTGGTGAGTCCTCTTTGGAGGTCTCAGGCATGGATCTGTTGGCGATGGAGTTGAGTTGCGATCTTCCGATCCTACCACCCTTTCAGGGAGAATCTTCTCCAGGACCCTCTGGGCCTTCTTCATCCTTTTTCTATCTTCCTTAGCAACGTCAGGTCTAGCTTTTTGTTCTATATATATATCTTGGTCTGCTACTTCGGCAGATCATTTACCTATTGAGAGCAAACCTTTGGACAGTTCCCATTGTTTGTAAATTTATGAGAGGTATAAGACTGACTATCCTCCTCGCCCTCGCTATTCCTCCTTTTGGGAGGTGAACTTTGTTCTTCATTTTTAGAATCATGGCCTACCAATAGTTATTATCTAGTAATCATCTTTCAGCATAATAACCCATGTTGCTTATCCCTATTTCGTAGACAATCCCAAACTTTGTGTAGTTAACTCAGTTTAACTCAGTGCCTTAGAGCGTATGAGGTGAGTACAGAAGAATTTCGTTCTGATATGGGGGGTCAATTGTTCATTTCTTTGGTTAAGCCTTATTGAATGAAGCAGGCATTGATGTTTCAAAATTTGGTGCATATTCTTCCAAAGGGGCTATGGCTTCAAAGTCTTTTGCTTTGGGTTCTCGTTTGGAGGACATTCTAAGGGCGACAGACTGGTCTTCCCCTTCTACTTTTAAAACTTGTTACTGTAAACCTATTGTGGATATTGCATCGCTGGTGGTGAATCAGCTTTGAACAAGCATAATCTGAGCCTCCGGTCCTGACATAGAATAAAACAAATTCTACCATTCGTGTTAAGAATTTTTCAATTCTATTAAGGACACGGAGGCGAGGATTATCCCACTGCACTGTATGTTTATGTTATTTTGTGGTACATCAGGTTAATATGTAGTTCATGTACAAAAATTGTTACTGTATTTCAGTGCTCTCCCACCCTATTTGGTAGTAGATATAAGTATCTTTTTATGATGTTCAGCTTTTATGGTCTGAATTTTTCTTTTTTCCTAGGAAATGATGAGAAGTGGATTCCGGTTCGTTTGGTCACCGTTTCAAGTTTCCAGACGGGTTGGATCCATATATTTCACTCTCCAGGTCATCGTTTTCCAGGATTGCGTTTACAGAATTCATGTTTAAGACTTTGACTTTATCTGTTGGGAATATTGGACAAAGAAAGAGGAGTGGTTGGGTGTGAAGCATCTCTTTATAGGCCTCCTCCTCTATGGTTATCACGTGACATATCATCAGTGTTGGGATATGTAGTTTTTTGTTTTCCATGGTTTTCATTGGCTGCAGTTAAATAAAGAGCATGGAAAGAAAAGCATAATCCTCGCCTCCGTGTCCTTAATAGAATTGAAAAATTCTTAACGCGAATGCTAGAAAATTGTTTATTACCGATATTCCCATGTGTCCAAAACAGAAGGGCCACCGATCACACGCAGATATATTTGACTGAAGGTTGCACTGCCCAAAAGCACTAAGGAGCGCCTTGAATTGGGATGTCAGTATTCACCGCAACACCTTACACCACTAAGAATCCACTATTATAGCAGCGAAATACAACCCACTGTTTGAGAGAACACTCAGATTAGTGGATTAAATCTGATTAAGGTGAGACAGTACACATTTCATTTGAAATGTTTTTATAACCTTTGATATTACTTGCTTTTGTTTGTACTACAATTATGAAAAAAGATCCTTCTTAGGTTTAGCTGCCTTGGAAACCTCATGTCATTGATTCTACAAAAGAGTGGTAGAAGTCATGAAAAGGGAGCGTGGGCTTTGGATCAACGTCCCTCCACCATTAGCTACACATTATAGTTTGGGCTTTGGACCTGTCTCCTTGAGCCTCTGACTTTCAAATGTTTTTTATGGTTTTCCATTACTTGGATGGGCTGTCCATCAATGCTGATGTGCTGTCCATTATAGCCATGGCATTTTATGGATAGTTACCTTTCCACATTTGTTTCCGGAGCTGGAGATCAAGCAGCCCTTTTGTTAGGCTGGAGATGTGAAATGACATAGCGTGTAGTGGAGTTACTGTGTTTTCTTTGAAGCATTTACTTTGTTGACAGAACACTAGCTTGATGGTTTATGGCTTTTTTGTTTAGGGAGTGGTTGCTGTTTGGATACCTTTCCCTTTCACAAAGACACAGTGATAGTCACTAATAGCCCTTGTGCATTCATTTGTTTCACTATGCTTTCATGGTAACATGTTGGATTTACAGCTTCTTGTGTTTGCACTCTAAACATACCCATGCCCATCAGCTTTTTTAAAGATGCAACAAAAATACTACCCATTTGCCAAAAGTATCTGCTATAAAATGTTTCACTCAGAAGCCCACAACTGGTGCTATTTATTGAATGTCAGTGTGCTGAATACCATGGCATTCTAGTCTTGCTTCCATCTCATGCCACTTTCATCAGTGAGCAGATACTCCATGCCATTTTATCTCATTCCTTTAGGTTCTTTTTCATCCTTGCTTTCTTTCCACTGTTTTTCAGATTTTTTCTTTCTCCGTCTTTCCTCCTTTTATGTTTTTCTCTCTTGTTCTGGATCAAAGTCTGATGAGAAAAAAGGTGCCAAATTGGGTGCCGGTGATCCTCACCAGCAATCACTGGCTCAAATTAAGCACTGGGTCCCTTCTTCCAGCTTCCATGCTGCTGTAGCCCAAGATTTTACTTCATTGTGAAATGTTCATTCCTTCTTAGGGGCAACACACTCAAAGGCCACCCAGCTATTATCAAATACATTTCTAAAGAAAAAACATGACCTATAGGCTCTGTGAATACTAGTGTGTATAAGTAATACATGTACTGACTAAAACAGACAATTTGTCTTCTCCTTTGCCTCACTCATATCCTGAAATGGTGTGTTTTTATTAAATGGATGATGCCAAGATAAGACTAAACCTCCCAAGCCAAATGCTATTCATTGTTCCATATCTCAAATTGTGTTGGATGGGGTAGTCATCGCACACAATGTATACTGTTTTCTGTTTGAAGGAAACATGTTCAAACATTTTTGTTGGACCTGGCCCTTCTTACAGGGTCATCCTCAAACTTTTCACCTTTTCTCCTATTTTTTCTGACCAGTTTGTGTTGGCTTCAGGACTTGGGACACTTCACCACTGCTAGCCAGTGCTAAAGTGCATACACTCTCTTTATAAATTGTTTTGGTGATTGGTTTATCCATGATTGGAATACTTGATTTACCAGTAAGTCCAGTGTAAAGTACACTAGAGGTTCCAGGGTCTGTAAATCAAATGCAACTAGTGGGCCTGCAGCACTGATTGTACCACCCACATGAGCAGCCCTATAAACATGCCTCAGACTTGCCACTGCAATGTCTGTGTGTGCAGTCTTGCACTGCCAATTCGACCTGACAAGTGTACCCATCTGCCAGGCCCAAAACTTCCCTTTTACTACACATAAGTCACCCCTAAAGTAGGCCCTAGGTAGCCCCATGGGCAGAGTGCAGTGTATTTGAAAGGTAGGATATGTATTGGTGTGTTTTACGTGTCCTGATAGTGAAATATTGCCAAATTCAGTTTTCACTATTGCAAAGCTTATCCCTCCCATAGATTAGCATGGGGGCTGCCTTTAAATTCCTTCTAAGTGCAGTACCCCATTGAGAGCAGATAGAGATATGGAGTTCAAATACTTTACACATTGCATCTGAGATAAGACTGCTTGTGACAAGTAACCAAGGGGGTGAGCAGGGGTTATCCTACGTTTGCACCCCTCTACCCTGACTAGAGTGAGGGTTCCTATTTGGACAGAGTATAAACTGACTGCCAACCAGAGACCCCATTTCTAACTATTTCCTTCTGGATTATTTCACTACTTTCATCTGTAGTAGTCTATGTGATTTTGAAAGCTCATTTACTATATATTTTTCAGTTATTCGGACAAATGGTAACAAAATCTGGACAGTTTGAATTATTAAACTGGACTAACACAGGCTTTAAAGTGTGTTTGCATAACATAATTTGACAACTGAGACAATTTTAAGAAACATTTAGAAACCAGAGTCTGTGCCATCCCGCTGATGTGTAAATATCAAATATCACAGGGCCTTCCAGAAAACCTGCTCTATTTCCATGCCTGCCTCTGCGGTAAATGTCAGCATTACTCATCATCTGTGTCATCATTGCACAATTCGCTCTGATGTTGAAATGAAATACCTATTTTATCTAAATGTGTTGGTATTTCAATTTGGATGAGAAAGGCATCTTCCAGTACATTTTCTACTTGGTATGAACTGACACAAATTGTTATCTTTAGGTCGAGGTAAACTTTAGTTTAGAATTTGGACTGTGATTTAGGAGTAAATAGGAAAAACATCTTAAAAACCATTTCTCCCTCTATCTTTCTCTTTGTTTTCTTCCACAAACCCACTCACCTACCCCTATAAATCACAATGACCTCTTATATTTTCCCAGATGTCAGTAGCTCATGCATCTTTGACAGCCTGGTGAAGTTAAAAATGTGCTACTACCTTTTAGGTCTTGTTTCATGGACAGCACCAAGTCATAGTTTAATGAACATAATATCTAGAAGGTCCTTTGGTATGAGAAGTGAGTTACTGACTTAACTGATAATTGTGCACATATATTTTTCTGGAATAGGCACTGCTTTTTGTGTTCTTTACATTGATTTGATTCATTCTGGTGGAAAAAAATTCAGTTGCCACAGAAATCATATCATTCAGGCAATGCATTGCTGATTGTTCAGTGAGCCTGTGTTATTTCTTTCATGTGTCACAGTTCTGTTTTAGTCAGTCGAACTTTCCATTTTAAGTTGTATAGTCTTACTTTTCCCATGATAGCTAGAGGGTAAACAACGTGGCAGCAAGGCAAAATGCTAGGTTAAAAAAATTAAATAAAAAAATAGGACTGACACTTTAATATTAACGCTTATTGCCCTTTATGAATCTGGTTATCCGTACATGTGTTGGTCTGTGTGCATGTATGCATGTGCAACTGTGTGCTTCGGTGTACATGAACCAAAAAAGAACAAACCTGATTGATATATCTATGCAAATTTTTATATTTCTTTACTAATCTTTCATCAATATTCCTGTTTTGAGGAGCCGTAGTTCCACTTTTCGTCACCCCCATTTCTCCGTCTTGCTATGGATTTAGGTTTCCTGCCTACCCGGCATGCAGGTCACATCACAAACATGCCTTGTATCACTCCATGAAACACGGGTATGAGATGCATAGGATGTTCTCTTCCTCTAATTAGCAATTGCGTGGTGGATGGATTGCAGGACCTGTAAGTCAAATATGCCAATCATGGAAAAGCCGATTACATATACAACGTACACACAGGGAGCACTTGCACTTTAGCTCTGGTCAGCAGTGGTAAAGTGCCCAGAGTACCAAAACCAGCAAAAACAGAGTCCAGCACACTGTCAAAACATGGGATGCAATGGCAAAAAAGATAGTGAAGACTATGCCAAGGATACCAGGTCTAACACATGTCCCCACAGCTGAAAGTGAGGAGAGCTACCTAACCTCATGGGTGTTCTCATCACTAAGGCAGAAGAATCTGAACAGACCAATAGCAATGGCGTGTTCTGTTCCAGGGCAGTGTTTTACCGTAAAGTCCATTCCCTGTAGGGAGATGGACCACCTCAACAGTTTTGGGTTCTCACCCCTCATCTGCATTAACCATCTGAGGGGCCTGTGATCTGTCTGAACCCGGAAGTGAGTCCCAAACAAGCATGGTCTTAGCTTCCTCAGTGCCCAGAACACAACAAAAGTTTCTCACTCAATTGTACTCCACCTATGTTCCCGGGGAAGTAGCCTCCTAATAATGAAGGCTACAGGCTGGTCTAGGCCCTCTTCCTTTAGCTGTGCAGATACTGCTCCCACACCATGCTCTGAAGCATCAGTCTGCACAACAAACTCCTTGGAGACGTCAGGCACCTTCAGCATGGGTGCCATGCACATGGCTGACTTCAGGGCATCAAAAGCTGTCTGGCAAAACTCAGTCCAGATCACCCTTTTGGGTTGCTTTTTGGAGGTGAACTCAGTCAAGGGAGCAACAATAGTACATACCCCTTGACAAACCTCCTATAGTATCCTGTGAGACCTAAAAAGGCTCTCACCTCAGTCTGGGCCTTTGGGGCCCCCCAAGCCAGAATGGCTTCAATCTTTGGCAGCACGGGTGCTACCTGGCCACTCCCCACCTGGTGTCCCCGGTACACCACAGAACGCTGCCCTATTTGGCACTTACTCACCTTAATAGTGAGGTCTGCCTTCTGCAGAGCCATCAACACTTTGCAGAGGTGCTGCAGGTGTTCCTCCTAGCTGGAGCTGAACACAGCAATGTCATCCAGGTAGACTGTGCTGAAATCCTCCAATCCAGCCAAAACCTAGTTTACCAACCTCTGAAAGGTAGTTGGGGCATTTTTCATTCCAAAGGGCATCACCCTGAAGTGGTGTTGCTGTCTGGAGTGGAAAATGCAGACCTCTCCTTTGTCCCCTCAGTTAGAGCAGTCTGCCAGTAACTTAGATCAAACATGCTGAGAAACTTTGCAGCTCCCAACCGATCAATGAGCTCATCAGCATGGGTATGGGGTGCGCATCAGTGTTCATGACGGCGTTGAGTCAACGGTAGTCTACACAGAACCTGAATTCTGGAGTGGCACCGGGGGCTGCAGCCTTTGACGATGACTGGACTGGCCCAATGGATACTGGAGAACTCAATAACCCCCAGTGCTAACATTTTGGACACCTCATCCTTAATGCAAGCCCTGACCTTGTCAGTCACCCTGTAAATCTTGTGTTTTATGTGTGGATTGTCCCCAGTGCCCACATCATGTGTACACAAATGAGTGACTCCTGGACAAAGGAAAACAATGAGGCAAACTGTGCCAACACTTGGGGACAGTCTTTCTGTTGCTCTGAGGTCGGTGAGGGGGAGAGGTTTACACCCTCCACAGACCCATCTTTCTCCTAAGCAGACAAGAGGTCAGGAAGAGGCTCTCTCTCTTCTTCCAGCCCATCATCTGTTGTTAGGAGCATTGTCAATTCAGACCTCTCAAAGTGAGGTTTGAGGTGGTTCACATGCAGGACCCTTAAAGTCCACAAGTTCACCAGAATGGTGACCTCAATCTTGTGGTCCACAACCTCCAAAGTCCCAGTCTACTTGTCTTGGAGAGCACAAGGCTCCACTGGGGCCATAACCCAGGCTGAATCTCAACCAGAGTGGTATTCTGGTCATACCAGCGTTTCATGTCCTCCTGGCTTGCTTCCAGGTTCCCTTGAGCGAGCTTACTGAAGCGGGCTGTTGGGTTCCTAAAAGCCAGCATGTAGCTGAATACATCCTGGGGGGGGGCATACTGGAGGCTGTCTCCAAGCCCTCCTGCGTCAGACTCAGAGGTCTCCTCACAGGGTGGCCATTCAACAACTCAAAGGGGCTGAAACCAAGTCCCTTTTGTATGCAAACAGAAGACATGGCAAGAGGATGTCCCACTTATACCTCATGGGCTCTGACAGGCCCATAATCATGCCCTTCAAGGTTCGTTTGAATCTCTCAATGAAAACATTTCCTTGAGGGTGGTAACAAGAGGTGAACATGTATGCCACCCCACACTCCTTCCACAGAAACTTCATATAATGTAGATATGAAGTTGGTACCCCCGTCAGATACCACCTCCTTGGAGAACCCCATGTGGGTAAAAAAAAAAACATCAATGCCTGCCCCATCACAGGGGCTGTGATTGATTCAAGAGGGATAGCTTCTGGGTACCGGGTGGCATGGTCTACCAAGACCAGGATAAACCTGTTGCCCATGGCTTTCTTGGGATGCAGACGCACCACAATGTCAATACCCACCCTTTCAAAGGGGGGTGCTGACTACAGGAAAAGGTTGGAGGGGAGCCTACATTTCCCCCCACTCTTGCCACTTGCCTGACAAGTCTAACAAGACCTACAGCGCACATCAGAGTGCATGCGCATTTGGGGCCAGTAATAGTTGGTAACAAGCCTTTCAAAGGTCTTATCCTGCCCCAAATGACCAGCAAGGCACATCATGAGCCAAAACCCAGTAGGAAGGCTCTGAAGCACCGGGGTACCACCAGCACATGGGCTGCCCCAAGCTCAGCAACCTTAGGCTCACAATTTAGGAAGCCATCCTCCCAATGATGTGTTCCAGACTCCTTGACAGATGCCTGGCCTGCAGCCTGCTGCCGCTAGCCCTCTAGAGTAGGGCATGTTTTCTGTGCCTCACGGAAACCCTCCCTATTGGGACCCCCCTTCCTGCTGCAACTGAGTCATCTCGGGCACCTCTCCCAGTTCACCCACCTGTTCCCCTGTAGGCTCTGGTGCGTCCCCCTCATGTTCAGCCCCCTACTCGGACTGTGGGAACTTCTGGGGTGGGTTACCCAACCCCCTTGCCCTTCCTCCTTCTGGCAGGCACCTTGGCCACTCTTTCAGGCTCCAGGGCCTCCTGATCACCCTGATCGGCTGCCATTGACCGGGTGGACATTCCCACACACCCAGGCAGACCCAACATCTCCAAGTGAGACCTGTGTTCCACCTCCTTCCAAGGAGAATCCTCCAGGTCATTGCCAAGCAGACAATCAATAGGTATGGTTGGACTCACAGCTACACTCAAGGAACCTGAGAACCCCCCCACTCAAAGGGAACCTGCGCCACTTTACACATGCACTCAGAGTTGTCAACCGCAACTACTTGGTGAAGTACATGGGGAACTAACTGCTCTTCAGACACTAGGGGCCATATTTATACTTTTTTACGCAAAACTGCGCCGGCGCAGTTTTGCGTAAAAAATTTACCGCCGGCTAACGCCATTTATTTGCGCCGCTCAGGCATCAAATTTATACTTTGACACACGGCGGCGCAAACCACAGGTGTGAGTCATTTTTTTTTACTCAAACCAATGTGTCACATCGTAGAGAAAAACGACGTCAACGCGGCGAAAATGACTGAGCCGGTTTACAATGTCAAAAACCGGATACACGCCTTTTTTTGACGCAATAGCGTCAAAAAGCGTCGCAACCACTTGTTAGGGTTTGTGCACAGCAAAGAGCATGTCCCCTCTCACTGCACTAGTGGGTTCTGTAATAGCTCCCTTTTAAACTTACTATTGAAAGCCTTTCTTGTTATCTCACCTTCCCCCCCCCCCCTAGGCTTCTGTGTATGTTGTTTAATGTGCTGTTTTGTTTACACATTGGGCCTTGCTTTTACCAAGGCTTCTTTAAAACACTCCTCTCTAGGCCATGTGTTAATTTAACTCATTTGCATAATAACTGAAACTCTGCACACCTTTCAAGAACATGTGCAGCATGTGAGGACCACACCCAGCTCTTCAAACCACACCCAGCTCTGCACACCTTTCAAGAACATGTGCAGCATGTGAGTAGCACACCCAGCCCTGTCTATAAAAGGCAGCCCTCGAGCCTCGCCCAGTGCTTGTGCTCGTCTACCTCCCGCTTACCTGAGGACAGATCCCTCGGCGCTGGCACTCCTGCTCTCTACAGACTTTCATTGGCTTCAATGGGCGCAGCTGCTGGCTCTTCCTTCTTCCGGTTTCCGGTTCCTCCTTGCCTCAGCCTCTCTCCTACAAGCAACCTGCAAAAGAGAAAGAAGACAAGGTTAGACTGATCAGTATCTCTTGCCAGCAACAAGTAAGTGCAAAACTTTTATTACCTGAAAGAACTTTGACAACAATTTCTGGATTCGTGTATAGACAATTTGAAACAAGATACCTTCCACGAACATTGTGATTCAAACTCTTTGTTACAACAATACTTTGCGGAACTTTGTGAAGCAAACATTTTTTTTATGGAACTTTTAAGAATCGAACCGTGGAAACCATTAACAGCAAGGCAAACAGTAAATCAAGGACTTGCACAAATTACATGCTGTATTTTGACGTAAAAGTACAGTATTTGTTTTATAAAAGATTCTGGAAATATGGGAAAAGTGAGTCTGCTTTTGGCAATTTAGGCTTTAGTTATATTAAGATGAATGTGTGATATTGATAATTCTGATAACGGTATTTGTTTAAAGTTTTAGAAGCTTTAGAGTAATAGAAAGCACATCCCAGAGCAGTAACACATTCCAAACATGGAAACTAGAGACCAGGATCCAAGAGGTACTTTTAGAAGAAAATTTCTAATAAATAAAGGGATAGTCAGGAACCCAGTTAGGAATAGGATGTACTTATCTGTTCTTTGTTTATGTTTCATTAGGCACCAGTTTCTACCGAAGTCAGAGAGGGCCGCAGATTTGTGCAGCACTTCAACAGTGGAAACGCAAGAACGCTGTTGTCTCTTTATTTTATTTTATCCACTTCCCCTCTTCCCTTGAGCTTCTGTTCTTAGTGCACTGTTTTAAAAAACTAGTGTGCTGGAACAAGCAGTTTCAGGGTGGGGTCGGATTGTCTGGAACAAGAAGTTTCAGGGTGGGGTCGGATTGTCTTCAACCTCCATCAGAACTGAACAAGGACTCAGGTGAGCTGGGCTTTGACAGAAGCACAAGCCTTAAATAAAAATAAAAAAAATCAGTTCTGGTGGACGATGAATATCGGGGAAGAAATAGAGGGCATTGACGTCACGGATATGGCCCAGGCCCTAAATGAGGACTTGGCTCATAATGAATCAGTGTCTGGCATCTTGCAACATATGCAAGAGGAAATAGAGAGATTAAAGATGGAGAATACCTCTTTAAAACAGGATTTAAGCAGGTATAAATTTAGGGTATCTCAGTGGAACACAGCCTTTACGCCTTTGTTTAAAACCTCCTCAGAGACAGGGGCGCCATCAAAACATACAACTTTGCCTCCCCCAGTTGAGGTCACTGTTAATGTTCCTAATGCTGTGCCCTTAGCAGCACCTGAACGTTTTCATGGAGATAGTAACAAATTCCATGTTTTTATCAATCAATGTCAATTACACTTAGTTTGTAAGCCACAACAGTTCCCTACTGATGCTACGAAAGTGGCATTCGTCTTGTCTTATTTGGGTGGCACAGCAGCCAATTGGTCAATTCCTTTCGTGGAGAGAGATGATACCATCCTCCATAATTGGAATCAATTTAAACGTACCATGACCAGCCTTTTTGCAAAACACACTTTCATGCAGGCAAGTGATAATGAGCTTTTAAATCTTAAACAAGGTAACAAGGATTTATTGACCTATCTCACTAGTTTTAATCGTTTACTCACCGAGACACACTGGCCAGAAAAAAAGCGTGTCTCCCTTTTCTATAAAGGTTTGAGAGACGAGTTAAAAGACGCGCTGGCTCATATCGTTGATTTGCCAGAAGACTATTCGGACTTTGTAGATTTAGTTGTGAAATTAGAACATAGACTAGGAGAAAGAAAGGGAGATAAATACAAACTGGAATCACGGTTAACTTGTATTAGACACGAGAAGAAAGACCCAGATAATAAACTCCCTGAACCTGAGCCTATGCAAATAGGGACACTCAGAGGTTCACTCACATCAGAGGAAAAAGAAAGAAGGAGAAAACTTCAATTATGTTTATATTGTGGAAGGGCAGGTCACTTTGCCAGAGAATGTCCAGTAAAGCCTAAAAATCCACGAAAGGGTGCTGTTTCCTCCACCTCCTCAACTGAATCGGGAAACGATTAATCTCGACAAGGGGAGAGGTTACTTGTTCGAGAAAACATCTTAATCAAACCTCTAATGCTGCAGCCTTCATGGTACCGCACATACCTAGACATTTCATAATTCAGGTCGTTTTAATTGTTCCTACCCAAGTGAGGCATTCTCTCCCTGTCCTACTGGACTCAGGCGCGACAGGAAATTTTGTGGATAATAAGTTAGCTGAAAACTTAGGACTTCCTATGTGCCTAAAGCCTTGTCCAGAAGCAGTATGTGCAGTGGATGGGTCAGAATTGACCTCTGGATTAATCACAAAACAAACAAGTCCACTTGTTATGGTCTGTCAGAACGGGCACACAGAGGTGATTAGCTTTGATCTGATAGGTACTCCTAATTTTGGTATGATTCTCGGGGTACCCTGGTTAACAACTCATAACCCAAAAATTGATTGGGTGAATAGAAATGTTACTTTGGATTCCTCTTTCTGTAGAACCAATTGCTATCAAGAAGCAGGTACAGAACAGAGCACAGTATTACACTGTGCTAGTGTTATACAAGATGAACCAAGTCTCCCTCCTGAATATTCTGACTTTAAAGACGTCTTTGATCCAGTAAAGGCTAGTGTGCTGCCCCCACATAGGTCTTATGACTGTCGTATAGATCTTATCCCAGGGGCCCCTTTACCTAATAACAGAGTATATGCTTTGACTGACGAAGAAACCAAATACTTAAGAACCTACCTAGATGACCTACTACAGTCTGGGTTCATCCGTCATTCCACATCTCCGATGTCATCTCCACTCTTTTTTATCCCGAAGCCGGATAAATCCCTGCGCGCGTGTATCGATTATAGAGGACTAAATAAGGCTACAATAAAGAATAAATATCCTCTTCCTCTAATACCTGTGTTGTTGGATCAGTTAAGACATTCTACTGTATACACTAAACTAGATCTGCGGGGAGCTTACCACCTGGTCCGAGTAAAAGAGGGGGATGAGTGGAAGACAGCTTTCAAGACAAAGTTTGGTTTATTTGAGTGCACAGTAATGCCCTTTGGGTTATGTAATGCCCCTGCGGCCTTTCAGTTCTTTATAAATGAGGTCCTACACGAATTCCTGAACGTTTGTGTCATAGTATACATAGACGACATCCTCATTTACTCTAAGAACTCAGAAGAACATACCCAACATGTTCGTGCAGTATTATCAAAGTTAAAAGAAAATCATCTTTTTGCTAAGTTAGAAAAGTGTACTTTTAATGTCAGCAAGGTGGACTTTTTAGGATACTGCCTGTCACCTCAAGGAATAACTATGGATGTAAAGAAAATCAGTGCTATTGCTGATTGGCCAGAACCATCCTCTGTAAAAGATATTCAGAAATTTCTGGGTTTCGCCAATTTTTATAGGAGGTTTATTGCACATTTCGCAGACATTGCGGCCCCAATAACTACCTTGTTGCGGAAAGGGCAACGATTTCTTTGGACTGATGAGGCGGCACACGCCTTTCAACTCCTAAAACAAAAGTTCACTTAAGCCCCAATTCTGAAACATCCTGATCCTGACTTGCCTTTTTTTGTTGAAGCGGATGCTTCACAAGTAGCTTTAGGAGGAGTTCTCTCTCAACGAGATGCAGTAGATGGCCAGTTACATCCTATAGCCTTCTATTCCAAAAAGTTATTACCAGCTGAACAAAATTACACTGTGGCTGAAAGGGAACTACTAGCTATCAAAGTAGCCTTTTCAGAATGGAGGCACCATTTAATGGGAGCCAAGTACCCAGTTACAATCTTTTCTGACCATAGGAACCTACAGTTTTTTGGATCACTTAAAGCACTAACACCACGTCAGATGCGCTGGTTAATTTTTTTTTAGCACATTTGACTTTGTAATAACCTATAGACCAGGTGCACAACAAATTCAATCTGATGTGTTATCTAGATACGGACATACTTCAGACATGAAACAAGATAAAATAGGAGAACCCATTATTCCTCCCCAAAAGTTTTTGGCACCAGTACAACAGAAGGATTTCATCACAGATCTATATAATGCACACATGCAAATAGCACCTCAGGATTGGTTAAAAGATTCCCATAACACAATACAACGAGGTTTATTGTATCACGACAACATGCTGTTTGTGCCCACCTCTGAATTACAAACACAGGTGATAATTTGGCATCACGCCTCACCGTTGGCAGGTCATCCTGGTTGGGTAAAAACCCTGGAAAATGTGCAAAAACACTTTTGGTGGGACACTAAAAGAAAGGACATTAAGCAATTTGTCACTACCTGTCCAATTTGTGCAAGACATAAATCTTCTCATAAGGCCCCTGACGGTTTGTTAATACCAATGCCAACACCCAAGCAACCTTGGCACACTGTGAGCGTAGACTTTATTGTAGGTTTACCACCTGTAAAATCTTTCACAACAGTGTTGGTTATAGTGGATTTTTTATCTAAAATGGCACATTTTGTACCATTACGGAAATTACCCACGGCGGCAGAATTTGCCGATATTTTTATAAGGGAAATTGTGCGTTTACATGGTTTGCCAAGCAAAGTGGTGTCAGACCGAGGGAGCCAGTTCAACTCTAAATTTTGGTAAAAATTATGTAAAAAACTGAAAATAGATGTGGCATTATCCACTGCTTTCCACCCAGAGACAGATGGACAGACTGAACGACTGAACCAAACCTTACTTCAAACGCTACATTGTTTATTGGCTGATTATTCTAGTGAATGGTTGGAAGCTCTCCCTGTAGCGGAGTTTGTTTATAATAATACTGAGCATTCAGCTCTACTTTGCTCACCATTCTATTTCTTGCAGGGGTATCATCCAAGAGCTATACCCATTTTGTTAGAAGATTCTCTGTTACCTACAGTAACGGATAGACTAACAAGGTTAGGTGACATCCAAGACAAAGCCAGGAAACATTTATTAAAGTACAAGGAAAGCATGAAAAGACAAGCAGACAAACACAGATCTGAGGCCCCAATGTATAAAATCGGTGACAAGGTATGGCTCTCCACAAAGAACCTAAACATAGAGGGATCCCGAAAGCTGCAACCACGTTTCATTGGACCCTTTAGTATAACTGCCATAGTAAACCCGGTAACAGTAAAATTAGATTTACCAAAAGAATATCCAGTACATACTACATTCCATGTGTCCTTGCTTAAGCCGTACAATCCAAAAACCCGACCTGAACCACCACCTCCACCCATACCAATTAAGGGAAATCTAGAATATGAAGTGAAAAGCATAAAAGACTCAAAAAGAATTAGTGGACGTCTGTTTTATTTAGTAGAATGGAAAGGATATGATGAATCTGAGAATTCATGGGAACCAGCATCATATGTACATGCCCCACAGCTGATTAGACGGTTTTATTTAAAAAATCCAGGAAAATCCCGTCCTGTAGGAGGGCCTTTGAGGGGGGCAACTGTTAGGGTTTGTGCACAGCAAAGAGCATGTCCCCTCTCACTGCACTAGTGGGTTCTGTAATAGCTCCCTTTTAAACTTCCTATTGAAAGCCTTTCTTGTTATCTCACCTTCCCCCCCCTAGGCTTCTGTGTATGTTGTTTAATGTGCTGTTTTGTTTACACATTGGGCCTTGCTTTTACCAAGGCTTCTTTAAAACACTCCTCTCTAGGCCATGTGTTAATTTAACTCATTTGCATAATAACTGAAACTCTGCACACCTTTCAAGAACATGTGCAGCATGTGAGGACCACACCCAGCTCTTCAAACCACACCCAGCTCTGCACACCTTTCAAGAACATGTGCAGCATGTGAGGACCACACCCAGCCCTGTCTATAAAAGGCAGCCCTCGAGCCTCGCCCAGTGCTTGTGCTCGTCTACCTCCCGCTTACCTGAGGACAGATCCCTCGGCGCTGGCACTCCTGCTCTCTACAGACTTTCATTGGCTTCAATGGGCGCAGCTGCTGGCTCTTCCTTCTTCCGGTTTCCGGTTCCTCCTTGCCTCAGCCTCTCTCCTACAAGCAACCTGCAAAAGAGAAAGAAGACAAGGTTAGACTGATCAGTATCTCTTGCCAGCAACAAGTAAGTGCAAAACTTTTATCACCTGAAAGAACTTTGACAACAATTTCTGGATTCGTGTATAGACAATTTGAAACAAGATACCTTCCACGAACATTGTGATTCAAACTCTTTGTTACAACAATACTTTGCGGAACTTTGTGAAGCAAACATTTTTTTAATGGAACTTTTAAGAATCGAACCGTGGAAACCATTAACAGCAAGGCAAACAGTAAATCAAGGACTTGCAGAAATTACATGCTGTATTTTGACGTAAAAGTACAGTATTTGTTTTATAAAAGATTCTGGAAATATGGGAAAAGTGAGTCTGCTATTGGCAATTTAGGCTTTAGTTATATTAAGATGAATGTTTGATATTGATAATTCTGATAACGGTATTTGTTTAATGTTTTAGAAGCTTTAGAGTAATAGAAAGCACATCCCAGAGCAGTAACACATTCCAAACCTGGAAACTAGAGACCAGGATCCAAGAGGTACTTTTAGAAGAAAATTTCTAATAAATAAAGGGATAGTCAGGAACCCAGTTAGGAATAGGATGTACTTATCTGTTCTTTGTTTATGTTTCATTAGGCACCAGTTTCTACCGAAGTCAAAGAGGGCCGCAGATTTGTGCAGCACTTCAACAGTGGAAACGCAAGAACGCTGTTGTCTCTTTATTTTATTTTATCCACTTCCCCCCTTCCCTTGAGCTTCTGTTCTTAGTGCACTGTTTTAAAAAACTAGTGTGCTGGAACAAGCAGTTTCAGGGTGGGGTCGGATTGTCTTCAACCTCCATCAGAACTGAACAAGGACTCAGGTGAGCTGGGCTTTGACACCACTGCAAAATTTGCTAAGGAGAGCCAAAATGGATCCCAGATGCTTGGAAAGACCCCAGGAAGATGACAACAGACCAGGAACCAGCCAGGAGGACCCACACATGACCCAGGAGAGGGAGAAGAAGAAAAGAAAGTGTTGCTTCAGTGCAGAGGAGCAGGAAATTCTGGTGAAAGAGGTGACGGAACACCAGCACCAACTTTTTGTCACCTCAAAGTTGCCAATTAGTAGGAGAGAGACAATATGGCAACAAATTGTTGACAAGATAAACAGCGTAGCAGACGTACGGAGAACAGTCATCAAGTGCAAGAAACGCTGGCATGACTACAAGCGCAGAACCAAGGAAAAGATGGCCAGAAACAGGAAGGCAGCACTGCAGACTGGAGGTGGGAGTCCAGCACCGCAGGAGGCCCTGGACCACATGGAGGGGATGGTGGCAGCCATCATCCCTGAGTAGATCGTCACAGGGATTCAAGGACAGAACAGGTCAGACTACCAGGAGACAACACAGATGCAGGGTAAGTCGCATGGGGAATTAAAATGCACAAATGTTAACTGTAAGCAGGGGGGTGGACATACCTACTACACAATGCATGTAAGTCATGATACTCAGGGAGTGGCATGGGTAAAGGGGCACGGCACGGGGGCAGACATGGGCTGTTCAGAGGAAACCTGGGGCACAGTACTACACTACACCAACAACCTTTGAATGGGGGTATGCTGCCATGCCAAAGATGTTGGAAAGGTAAAGCCAGTCCAGGAGGGTAGAGTACGACGTAAAACTGGCCTGCTGTCACACAACAGCTGGTATTCTCCCTACATGAACAAGGGCTCAATTAACAGTCTCAGGCCATATCCGCAAGTGGAATGTAATACTGACAACAGTTGCCACTACCACCTCTGCTGTGTGTGCAGGCCAAGTAGCTAATGGCAGTCATGTCCCCATGGATCAAACACACCCAAATTAGAGGGTTCAGGATGACAACGTAATCAATCCCCTGAAATCAATACAAATGTTCTAATCCTGTCAAATGTGAATGTCCACAGTTGCTACAAACATCAGCCATTGTCATAAACATTATGAGGTACACAGCACTAATGTCATACCTATGCTGCATATGTCAGGGTCTACCCTGTGCCTGGGTCACAAAAGCTCCAATGACACCATGCAGCATCCCAAATGTCATACTGCTCAGACAACAGCATTGGGGGGGAGGACATACGTCACTGGCTAGTGAAATTCACCCTCACATTCTGAAGAGGAAATGGAACACTGCTAGGACCATCAGTGCAATCCAATGTAGCAAACATTCCCCAGCATAAACATTACACACTACCAATGCAGACATATGTAGTGTTGCATGCCAATGCTATACATAGATATGCTAGGTCTCAGCAACATATAACTGGATGTAAAATATCTGAGACTGGCTCACTTCCAGATTGTTCAGTGTGATGCAAGTGCCATCAGAACACCCACAGCCAGTGCAAGGCCTCACCATGAGAATGCAAGTAGACAGAGGGTTGAGTAGGACAAGAAAGTGGCACTATACAATTTGGCCAGAACCAACACCTAGAGGATGTGATGCAGACAAGTCCCCAAACTGAGCACACTACATGTGACATGCAGGTGGGGCATAGGCCTGGGAGAATGCTAATATTATAGACAGGAACAATGAACAGGAACCTATATCACAATGTGCAACAAATAGGAAGGCAGGCACGTCACATTACAAATCCAACAACACAGACACACTAATTGTACAATATCTCATTGCAGAGGACGATGGCTCTCCTGGGGATATGCCTGTCCTGGACTTCCCTGATGACATGGATGACGAGCTGACAAACATCAGCCAGCAGACCCTCCAAGATGTCCCTGGAACCCTCCAGACCCCACCCTCAGTCGCAAGGAGGAGCACAGATACAGCAGCCATCACAGATGATCCACCCACCACCCCGATTGTACGACCTGCCAGCTCCAACCCAGCTGAGGACTTTGACGACACTGGCACCAGCTTTGAGAGAACTGTAGTTGGAGTACAGCAGAAGCTGGCCAAGGAGGTGCGGGTGGGGATGGAAAATATGGCAGCCAGCCTAGAGGGGGTGCGTTTGTGCATGATATCAACAGCAGAACAGGCAGCTGCCATGCAAGGGCGAACATCAATCTTGCAAGAACTTGAAAAAAGTGTGAAGGAAATCAGCACAGCTGTAAGAGGGTTGACACAACACCTCCAACAACAAACCTTTCAACGCGTGCATGAATGCAATATTGACCCCCTCAGGGCCGACCTGGCTGCCTACCACAGTGATGTGGCTGCTATTCTTAAGAACCAGCAGCTCCTCCTTGCTGCAGTACTGCCCTTA